>NC_141873.1:108198052-108501082 GCF_056163025.1 Triticum urartu
GGACCTAGCGCGGGCAGCACATGAGATCGAATCAAGAAGATAATGCGCTGATTAGTGTAGAACCTCTTTGTTGGCGCCGATTAGGCCTTAGCTTCATCCGAGGAATCTGTGATGATGTTGCTCTTCCGGTGGTGCAGGTGAAGACGACGGTGTGGGAATGGAGGTGGCATGAAAGATGAGGGGAACGTCGGGGCAGCTCCTTGGAGGTGGAGGACGGGGTGGCTGAACCAGCGAGACGACGAGATCGACGACGGATCCTCATCTGGTGCGGTGGATGAGGGACATCAAGGTGTTACTGTGGACGACGTCGTCGGGGAAGAGGCCCTAGCTGGGTGGCGGACGGAGGAGGGTGTGGGGCTTCGCGGGTTTTTGCGGCCTCGGCGTACGAATGGGTGGGCGGATGGGATGCACTACAAAAAAATACACTTCCGTGATGATACGTGTTTGTCACAGTAGGTCGCTTTTATTGTCATGCATGTACATCCATGACAAATTTATGACAGAATCAAGATAGTCATACCTGTGTTGTCGTAGAAGTGTTCCATGACATTACCAAAATTATCATCACGGAAGTGTCCACTTCCATGACGATAAATTGCGCGTCATAGAAGTGCTTTCGTCAAGGGTGATCGCACGTGGCATCCACCGTAACGGAACGCCGTTAAGCTATCGGGTCGGGTTTTGGGTCCGATAACTCGTTAACAGCCCAGACCAATGGGGATTTTCCACGTGTAAAATCATCATTGGCTGGAGGAAACACATGTCGGCTCATCATTGGGACAGATGTCAACCACTCATTGGACGGAAGGCGCCTATGATACAGTAACACGTGGCACAGCCCAACAGAGGCCCATTCCCGTGAAAAGTTCGGCCCATTTGACTTGGTCAAAAGGTGGCGAGCCGGCCCATGGAAAGCCTATTAACGGCATGTTCGCATATAGCCCATTTACAGCCCGCTAACCCAAGGCCCGTTACGCCCTATCTGAATTAGGCCCAGTAGCGTCATCTAGGCCATCCAATATGATTCCAGCCCATTTTCACTTCTGGCCCATGTATGGCCCATGACGTCTTTCGGCCCATATGAGGCCCTATGTAACTCGTGGCCTATTAATGGCCCGTGGTGAAACTGGCCCGTAATGAACAGTGTATCACTTTACACCCATTAACGGCCCGTGGTGAAACTGGCCCGTAATGAACAGTGTATCACTTTATACCCATTAACGGCCCATTATTCCGTTGGGCCGTTTCCAGCCCATGTTATCTTTCGGCCTTCTCAGAGCCCATTTATTCTTGCGCTCATTTCCAGCATTCGTTTACTTACGGCCTGTACTGTCATTTTCTTCTTGTGGGCCAAATTCAGCCCATGGTTACAGTCGGCTCGTTTGTGGTCCGTTAATACGTTGGGCCATTTTCATAGCGTCATCAAATACGGCCTATTAACGATGGCCCATTACGTTCGGCCCATGAACGGACGATTCCAACTCTAGCCCGTTTACGGCCATAATGCGACCTGTTATTGGCCCATGTTTGGCCAATTGATCATACGGCCCGTATAAGGCCCATTGATGATACGGCCCATCGAAGGCCTACTGTTTCTATGGCCCGTAGAAGGCCCACTGTTTCTACGGCCCGTAGGAGGCCCAGTGTCACTACAGTAAATATTAGCCCATGGTTATTGTGGCCTAGTTTTAAAAAATAGGTTATTGCAGCCACTAGTTAACCGCGGAAAAAGAACTGCAATGACTACAAGCAAACAAATAAACAAGACAACAAGGAAATAAATAAGCAAGCAACTAACGCTAGGCTATCACGGCTATTACACATATTACATCCACTGGGCATCAAAGTTCGCCACCAGTGCAAATATAGGGAACAAAGCAGCATATCATATACACTGGCCGTCAAAATTGGCCACCAATGCAAATAAACGCGGCAGCAAAACAAGAGCATAACTGAAACAACTTCAGAAGAGCTCAAGAAACGTTATCCTAGGTATCCACCATGCTGGCAATAAGCTTAGCAAGTTGATTATCTTTGTCCTGTTTGGCGCTAAAATCCTCCAACGCTTGCTGTTGCACCAGAAAGTATGCATCTGAATGCTCCAGGGACTTCCGCGGTCCTTCCGCTTCTTGTCGCAGCACAGCTGATCGATGTCTTTCATCTTGTAGTTGAGACTCAAGAAACCGAACTGATTCAGACAGTGAGTTTGAATAGCTTGTGCAAGCGGTAGTGGCCAGTAACTCCAACACTAAACCAAGATAGGATGTGTCACTATCCTGAACCTTATCTGCATTACTTCCTTTACCGTTGCTTAATAAGGCACTCTTCCCCAATATTCTGTCAGCATTCTAAAAGAAGAAACAAGCAGACATATAACAAGTTTAGCATGTACTAGTATATGAAACTCATTTCAGTGAACCAGTTCATTAGTAAGGTGGACAGGATTAAACTACCAAGTCTTCTATTGCCAAGTACTAGTACATAATAAAAGCATCAAACAAACATATATCTATGTCCTATGGTAGCAATAGAATCTTAAATTAGAATAGTTGTTCTTCAGGTTTAGGCACTTGTTCTACATGAACAGAGTACAGTAAGACACAAGAATATAATACTTAAAAATAGAAAATGAGCTCATAGACCTTACCACATTCTTGGTTCGCGACAAGTACAGAACAAGGCGTTCCCAGTCATCGTCCAGTAAATGTGTCTCAGGAGAACGTAAGGGAATTTGATGAGTTTCTTTGCCGGTGAAGTACGTTTTCTTTAGGTAATTCCGATACTGCCACCAAGCATTCTTGAAGATAGCAGAGGTATTAGCACAGGTTACCTCATCCTGAGTTTCCAAATCGGTCCTTCTCTATAGAGAAAAATGGGAAAATCTGTTGTATTATAACCATCATGGAGGTAGGATGTATGGGACGAAGCAAAGTAATTGCCATGAATAACATTACTTACACATAACTCCTGGACAAACACCTGCAACTGGCATTTTCCTTCATCTTCAGTATAATATTTCCAAGATGGGAAGATACGCACATACGATTTAACAACATCAAATGCGATAGATGCTAAACTACGACTAGCTGGTTGTGCTTCCTCCACAGGAATAGGCGTACTAACTAGTGGAGTTGGGGTTCGCCGTGATAGTACTGACCCTTTGGGCACTGGAGCTGCCTTAATAACTGCTCTTGTTTGGGAGCTCTGTGGTGGAGATGGTGCTGTGTCAACAGGAACTGGGTTACTATCTGCTGGGGTTGGGGTTAGATTGGGTGAAGCTGGTTCTCTGTCCATCGTAGTAGAGGTACAATCTGCGAGAGTTTGGGTTATGTGTGGTAGGGCTGGTTCTTGTGCATGTACAACCGGGTGCTATCTCCACCAAGAGGTAGCACTATTTTATTTGAAGACCGTGTTTTTAGTCCGCTAGATACTGGCATCACCCGCTCCAATTCAAATGGCTGATAAACAGGAAACATAGTTGAATGTACATACATTGTATGAGAGACAGATGCAATAGATAGTGTGGAAAAAAGAGGGCATAAAATAGTTGACATGTATATTGTTTAACTAAAACGGATAGCATGACATAATTTCACATATATGATGTCTATCTAAACTGGATAGCATAGCATAACATAATTCAAAGATATGATGAATAACTAAACAAGATCGCATGACATAATTCACCTACATGTTATCTAAGTAATCAGGATCGCATCATTTAATTCACATATGTGATTTATATGCTAAACAAAGGGCATTCTATATGATGAACTAAGAACATGGTGTTGAATATTGTGTATATGATGTCTAAACTATGCAATGCAAGACACCGTATGCATGATATGAGCAGTATAACCGTGCCAAGTTAGAGCATACACCTCAGTGGGCGAATAGGACTGGTCATCTGTCTCTGAATCCATCTCTGAGGAGCTATCGGGACCCAACAAGAGATCTGCTTCGACAGGTAGCACTGTTTGCTCTGAAGGCTTTGTTTTCACTCTAGATGTTCCCATCTCCCACCCAAATGGCTGATTCACATGAAGAGTAGTTTAATGTACACACATTGTCGACAAATGGAAATGTAATGAAGAAAAGGATGGGCAAGATATCATTCAAATATATGATGCCTGGTTAAACAGGATGGCATTGCACATTTCACATATATTATGGCTGGCTAAAAGACATGAGACTGCATAATTCCCATATATGATATAGAAACTAAACAGGTGGCATTACAGAACATGTCTAAACTAAGCAGATGACATATATGATGTCAAAAGTAGGCACTGCAAGGCAACATATGCATGATATGACTAACATCATCATGCCAAGGTAGAGCAAACACCTTGGGGGGTAAATAGGAGTGGTCAGCGGCGTCCAAATCGGCCTCAGAACAGATATCTTCCTCTGGATTACAATCTGGAGAGGGGTGGGAGGGTTTGCCATTGAACCCATCATGGAGCGATGTCTGCATGACATTGTATTGCCGCGCAAAACTCTTATCTTTTTCTCTACATGTTCAGCATGACTGTGTACAATATCTGACATGCATACGAAAAAATATGGTGAGATTATGTAAGGAGAGCATGCAGAAATTTAGAGTGATGGTAACAACCAGTGGATCGATGTTTTTCCGTTGAACCAAAATAGCCCTAATGGATCGACGTGAATGTATAGTAATAACTGATGCAACAAGTGTACAACCTCTTTGCCGTAGCTGTGTCGACCTCAGCATCATTGGGTTGGTCGCTGAAGCAGTTGAGGCGGAGGTGGCTGTCGGAGGTGTGGAGGAAGATCTGAGGAATCTGTAGACGGCGTCCAGGGCACTGCTCTATTGTGATGGATCGTTCTGTTGTTGGAGCAGCTCCGGTGAGTCGTAAGACGTCAAGGCTGAAGCAGCACAAGACAGACATCATCAATCTCAAGTGGGATTCTAATAGCATCTCCAATAGATGATGTAAAATGGATGTAAAATTAACATCACCAAAAACCACCTGACTACAACAGATGAGGTAAAAACTGTTGACTCTGAACTTAACTGTCGAAACTGAAATTTACTGTGGAATCTGACTGCTACTATCGAAACTGAACACAATGGTAGCAGAGAGGCACTTGACATGTAGTTTACGGAGGGCTTGCGGTTCATCTTCAACCTGCACCCCCCTGAGCCGCCAGCCACCATCGGCCGAAGCGACGGCCCCAACGTCGCCTTGCCACCCCGAAACAACTCGCCACTGCCGCCCCGGCCAGCCCTCTAGCCCCCCGCCCCCCACCCTGAACACTAAGATAGATAGTGGGGTACCTCTCCAGCGAGCCCCATCCCCTCTGCGGGTGGTTCTTCCTTAACTCCGGCGAGCCCCCTCCCCCAACCCCTGAAAATCGACTGACCCAAAAGTCGATTCAGTCAACTGAAGTGTGGCTTAATCGGAGCAGAGCAGCAGCACGAGCGAGGGGGAGAGCAGCAGCAGTAGCTGGGCGAGCGAGCGATCGAGCGAGAGCCGGAGCAGCAGCAGCAGATCCGGCTGGTATGGACGCCGCCGCCGAAGGGGCCTCGCACTGGGGGAGAGCCACCATGGAGATGTCGCCCGCGGCACCGGCTTCAAGGTAGCCGCTCCATGGGGGTGCGGGATGGAGCACCGTCGGCGTCGGGAGGTCGAGTTAAGGAGAAGGTGCGATGCGATGAGTGTACAACCTCTTTGGTGGCGCCAAGTAGGCCTTGGCTTTGTCCGAGGAGTCGGCGAGGATGCTGCGGTTCCGGTGGAGCAGGTTAAGGCGGCGCTGTGGGGATGGAGCAGCCGCGATAGACGAGGCGATCGTTGGAGCAGCTCCTTGGAGGTGGAGGACGGGGCGGCTGAACCGGCGGGACGGCAAGATGGACGACGAATCCTCATCCGGGAAGTGGACGAGGGACGTCGAGCTGTGGCGGTGGACGACGTCGTCGGGGAAGAGGCTCCCGCTGGGCAGCGGTGATGTGGCAGACAGAGGAGGGTGGGGTTTCGCGGCTGGAGTGGAGAGGTTATGGCGGCCTGGGATTTCGAATGGCGAAAAGGGGGCAATGGGAGGGGGTGAAGCATGACTTAGGAACGCGCTTGTCCAAAATGTAGGGTGTGTTACAAAAGTACCCTCCACCGATTTGAACTAGCGGCCCTTTCGGCTCAGGGTTAGAAGGGGGATTTCGCGTGTCGGGATTTGGCAGCTGGAGGGAGTTTTCGCACGCGTTGTAATTTCGGGATAGCAAGGCGCGGGTTGTGAAGGCGCCAGTTTTGGGAGCACGATATCTGAATTTTCGGGATATAACAAGACGCGGGTTGAATTTTAGGGACAAGCCTAACGTGTAGTAATATTGTACTTGTCCGTACCAAATCAATTCGCACTTCCCTCAACCAAAAAGAAAACGAAAAAATAAAACTATTCACACCACACAAAGGGAGAGTCTTGCCCCGTTTTACTATACAAATGCTATTCAAAGCTACTCCCTCCTTCCATCTATATAGGGCCTAATGCGTTTTTTGATGCTAACTTTGACCAAATATTAGAGCAATGATATATGACATGCAACGTACACAAAACACACCATTAAATTCGTCTGTGAAAGGTTCTTTCAATGATATAATTTTCACGTTGTGCATGTCATGTACTATTAATCTTGTCAATAGTCAAAGGCGGTCTTAAAAATCTCATTACGCCCTATATAGATGGAAGGAGGGAGTATGAATCCATGTTATGTACGATTAAATTTTTTCGCTTGCTGTATAATGCATGTAACCTACTGATACCAACATGTTAGTGCATTCCAAATGTCTATACTACCGCTGCAATTCGAACTCAATTTGAATTCGTTTCTCTATTTCAATAAGAATCTACAATCATGATTGTTGCCAACTTCAACCATCATAGTTTCCTTGCTATCCGCCAGATATAAATCAGACGGCCTATAATGCAGGATGGCAGGCACACCATCATCAACAACTCTGTTTTTTATAATAGTAGAGATAAAATATATTAAATGTAGTATACCATGTTCATAACCACACCATGTGTATCACCGTTATATATATTCACACATCCGTCGGTTTGAAACACTATGATAAATTCTTCAAATATCTGAATTCGCTTTTTATAATGAAGTATATATGATCTCTATTTGTCTTTTACACCCACACAACCCTCTTATCTTTGTAGCAAGCGCTAACTTTCTCTTGTGCATGGACACGCCCGCATCCCTCTCACCCTCCCTCAGCATTCTCTAGCTCCATCGCGCAAATTCGTCTTTTCACTTTAGGTCGTTCACCCACGGTGTGTGTAGGCCCCCAGCTCCTTCTTTACGGCACACATCGATCGATATGCCTCTCTAGCCAGGTGTGCCTAGCACAAACACAAGCTTCCCCTCTTCTCTTGTCACCGTCCATGCCTCACTCCCACCACTCTTTTCATCGTTCTCGTACTCGCACACTCCTCCCCCTCGATATAGTATGCCTCTCGTACCACCTCCTACATGCATCCCTCTCTCTCTATCCTTCTCCTCGTGCCTCATTTGCTTCTAACACACACATGCATGTATACCGATCGATCTCCCAACATATACCTAGATCGACTTTAACTACCCCCCCCCCCATCGATCGACGTACCTCACAAGTTATGTCTCTCCTTTCTCTTACAAAGGGCGATTGATCTTCCTATGTAGTTACGTCTGCTTACCACAGCCACATCGTCCCCCCTCATCATTCATGCATGCCTCCTGACCCGTCTCTCACACGCACGTGCACATACAACAAGCAGCCATCTCCTCTCTTATTGATATTGCGGGCGTGCCCTCCGTTTGTCTAGCAAGCCTATCCCACCATTTGTTAGAAGCAACTCCACTACCACCCCCTCCAACACTCTAGCTCTGTCTCTCTCCCAGCCTTATTCATCTCCTGCACATATGCATGGATGCCGATCGATCTCCCTTAATACATGAGGCAGATCGATCTCCTTAATACATGAGGTAGGCCTCTCTCCTCCTCCACACATATACCAGCCATTATACCTCTATAGTTAATTGTGCCTCCCTCTTCCCCCACCACACAGCGATAGTCGAGCGCTGCAGGTAGGTATCCATGCCATAGAGACAAACTGCACATGTCCCATCTCATGTTCCAGTAGGCCAACCACTCTATATCTTTGACGTGGGCACACACAAATTCGATGGCACTATTTATCGATCGCGCGCGCACACACACACACCTCATCCCTCTCTTCGATTCTATGGACACCTCAAGCCGATGATACCTCCACTCTCTTCTAGTGGATCGCCCCCTCTATATATATGTTATATCCAGGACTCTATTTCACACACATTGCATATGTTAAATTTTTTGATTGACCCCCCCCCCCCCCCCACAAAAAAAAACTCTCAAGAACCCACACACTATATCTCTCTAGGTTTGTATCTCTCTCACACAACCCCACGTAGGTGGTGTACGTATACAAGAAGAGAATAGGTGCACCGTGCACGTACTCACGCTTCGTGCCCAGCCACACCCGCTCGGGTACACGGTGGAGCTCATTTCTTTACGAAATGGCAGCCCACGTGCTAATTTGAACGCCTGTGGCAGTTGTTTACCTAGGGAGGTCGTGTACCACGCGTGCACGAAACAAAGTTCGACTTGACGCATTGCCGCGTTATTTTTAAATAAAGTTATAGCGCTCAATGGCACGTACACAGAATATAAAATTATATTTATGGAGGAAAAGGTAGTCCGCTCTTTAGAGTATCTCACACAAGGCTCCGGTGGTCACTGATCCGGCCACATCCCGTCCGCCGGGGGAAAGGGAGTGCGGTGGCCTCTCTCTCTCTCACACCGTTGGTCACTGATCCGGCCGCATCCCGTCCGCCGGGGGAAAGGGAGTGTGGTGGCATCTCTCTCTCACTGTTGGTCACTGATCCGGCTGCATCCCGTCCGCCGGGGGAAAGGGAGGAAGTGCATCGTTTCTCCGTTCGACGGCGCCGAGGCAGCACGTCCCGATCTGCGGTACATGACGTTCTCTCTGACCAAGCTCCGGCGCGGCAGGGCCTACGCCACCTGCTCGCAGATTCCGCCCGCCGCCGCTCACCTAGTTACATCCCGACGACCTCCAGGTATCCCCTCCGGCCTTGCTCCACTGCCTGTTTTCCCACGTCGCTGCATGTGGATCTTCCATAGTTCTTTGCCCAAAACGTAGCTCGTCCGGCGTACTTTGCATATTGCATTCTGGTCCTCACACCGTTTTTGACAAACACAACCATGTTGTTATCTTCCCTTAGGACAAGGAATATGCTTCTTTTTTGTCGTCGCATGTGTCATCAACTGTTATTGGCCAGTAATTGTTTCCTTTCTACCTCTTTTTGCAAATAGGGCTATTCATTTCACGTCGTTGCTATTGCGACCTTTTGGTGAACTGCACAAATCAGTTTTTTCTTAAGAGTGTTTTGTGCAGTTGTACTAAAATGTCACATGGGCAACGTCTCTACATTTCAGTGCGACTGCACAAAGGGAGATTGGTTTTGCTCTATCCTCCTCATCCAACTTCGAGCCTAATCTTCTCCAACTAGTTAGTCTTAAGAGAGACTGCAAAGGTGAACAGCTTCTATTTGTGTGTTTATTGTTTCATCAGTAGTCCTCTATTATCGTAATCACACTTGATATCTTTGGAACAAGGACGCTCAGCTCTATTTTAGTGGAACCGCACAAAATGATCGGAATGTTGCATGCTCCAGACAGCTACTTTTTTTCCCAACATGCCTTGTTGATTTAGACAGAGCTGGGGGGACGTTGCTGCCAATGAAAGCATGGATCAATTTTAATTTAACACCTTCTCACAACTTTGTCTTCAGTTGTGATGTAATTATTAGCTCTGATCTGCTAATAATTGACATGCATTAGCAAGGAAGTTAGTTTTTATTGTTTCCGAAAGAGTATCGATGGCAAGACACGCGAAACAAAAGCTGAAAGCTCACACTATTGTACAATTTCATGTCGTTGGAAAATTATTTGTATAGTACGTCAATTATGTAAACAAATGATGGAAGCTTGATAGCATTGCCAGAAGCCTCTTCATCATCCAGGTCCATGTGCCATGCACAAAATTATACTCCTTCGTTCCTAAATATTTGTTTTTTTACAAATTTCAAACGGGCATATTTTAGAGTGTAGATTCACTCATTTTGCTTCATATGTGTACTCCCTCCATTCCTAAATATTCTATTTGTCTTAACAGAGATTTCAACAAGTGACTACATACGGAGCAAAATGAGTGAATTTACACTCTAAAATATGTCTATATACATCCGTATGTGCCAGTCCATTTGAAATCTCTAAAAAGACAAATATTTGAGTAGTCACTCGTTGAAATCTCTAGAAAGACAAATACTCCAGAGTATATTTAAGAACCGAGGGGGTAGTGCACAACCGCATGGGAGACTCAGCCCGGTCGTTGCGCCGCATTAATAGTGAGTAATGAGCAGTCAAATCATAAGCCCCACCTTTCCCACTGTAAGTTGCTCTGAAGAAGCAACCATCAATACACTCTTCTTTGAATCCGCTCATACTACTCCATCCGTCACTGTTTATATAGCACGCTTCAGAAAAAAGAAAAAAAATCTATGGGACCAAGGCGACTAGCGATCGGCCTGAAAAATAGCATTGGTAGTTATAGCACGGCGTCTATTACTAAAGGGAATAATGCGTACACACATGCATGCAGTGCTTCCACCCCGGGTACACACATGCATGCACTCCGTAGTAGTACAGTACATGGAGAGAAAATTGTGGAGTTGATTGCGGTTACCACGCCCTAATTAATTGAGCATTAAACCAAATGCGTCTAAAGTCTCTCTGATGGTGGAAATGCATTGAGAGAAATGCATCATAATGAAGCGCGCCCTGTAAACTGTGACGGAGGGTGGAGTAGTATGAAGGTGCAAAACCAAGTACGCGTACTACTGCGCTTGGCTCTTCGCCCCTTCGTGAAGTCGAACAATGATGGTACTCCGCATGTTGGGTACTACAATGTATGCCTCTGACAATCTGACACTGAATGGACTGATGCATGTCCACCAAGGGTAGGTTGCATTAGTCAAAAGGCGTAAGCAAGCTTCACCTTGTCCTGCAAGCTTCTCCTCGTTCTGCGAGTTGACGGGACACACCAAAAAGTAGTGCTAGTCCATACTCCCTCCTTTCCGGTTAATATGGCTTAATCTTTATTGCGGGTAAATGAGAGAGCTTTATTCATATATAAGCATTCTTAGGACGATCAGCCAAGACACTGGTCACTAGTAAGCGAGGTACCCCGCAATAAAAGAAGTAGGAAGCGAGGTGTTTCATCAAGCCAGCTCTCGGCCACATTCAAAGTGCAGCAAGCACGGTTCGCACGAAGATGCGCCACAAGGTTTGCTGACCTGTTTACATGCTGAATAACAAAAAGAGAGGAAATATTACTGAGCGCTACTATTTGTAACAGGATATGAGCCAGAATTAAGAGAGAATTGTGGCGAGTGTTCCATGCAATCAACTTCCATTATCACATGCGAGAACCCTCGAAGAGAACCAAATGTGTTGAAGATTGCTTTATCACATTTTAAAATTATAATAAGAGTGCAGACGCTCCTCCATCTGGTTCCTAGTACTAGTATAGTACGTACCTTTATGGACTATAGTAGTAGTACTAGTAAACTTTGCGCTTGGCTGTTCGGGAAGTCGAACAATAATAGCACTAGTAGTATAGTGTATGCTTCTGGCAATCTGACACCGAATCGCCTGAGCGAGGGAGAGCTTGCATTAGTCAAAAGTTTCTCCTTGTCCTGCGAGCCACCACGCGCAAGCTTCTCCCGTCCTGCAACCTTCTCCTCGTTCGGCAAGTTGACGGGACACAGCAAAGTAATGCTAGTCCATGTTGCCTCCTCTCCGGTTAATATGGATTAATTTCAAATGAGATAAATACACTATCTGTCACTGTATATTTGTAAAAATACGGTCAGTGGACTTCATAATACGCTCATTGCACTCAATATATATATATATATATATATATATATATATTCTGGTGTTCATACGGTCACTAGCTCACCCTGACTGAGTATGTGTGTGCATGCACGTGTAGGTTGAGCACTTGAGCGTGACCGTGTGTGTTCCGTCGTATGCTCAGACATGCATGCATTAGGGCGTCGCGCGCGTTTTTGCGTCCATGTGTACGTGTGACTGTTGCATACACGTATGGGGAGTACGTGTAGGGGCCACTAAGGAGCAGCCAAATCACACGGTAAGTTAGTCGGAAGAAGCAACCATCATTTCACTCTTGAATGACACGTATGCAATATAAAATGGTTGATATGGAGAGAAAAAGAAAACCACTATATATACACTAGCAGGAGCCTAAGCTACAAGCCTGCTTGCTTAGGTTGCTCTCTTCACAAGCATAGAACGACGGGCCTGATCCCGCAGCTGGGGGAAGGGAACAATGTTCTGCGTAGACGCGGTCGACATCGGCGAGGGAGAAAACCCATAGTCGGTGCGTCCCAATCGGGGGTCACCGCGGTATGGGCCGGTGCCGCGTCCCAACCGCCCTTCTAGCTATAGCCCGACGTCCCAGGTAGTCCATCTTCCTTTTGGAGCCGGCTTGCTCCACTGCCATAGCTCCATCTCCATGTCGATATTTCTCTAGTTCTACCGGCTTCTATTTGTGATGAGTTTATGTCTCATGAACTAGTGCCAGTACTATTATTCTAATCACACTTCTTCAATATCTTTGCCATCAGGGATGCTCAGGTCGATTTTAGTGGAACTGCACAAAAGCATCATATGATCCGAGGGTGCCAGCCGTCTTTCCTTCCCGACATGGAAAGTGCTATGGAACAAGAGGTACCAGAAGGTGGAGAACCAAAGAGTGTTGCTTCTATTGTTGCTGACATTCTCACTAAAGAATCTCCCTCTAGCACATTCCTTCGATAGGTTCTACCTGGCCAGGAAATTAAATCATGTTTAGGGTTTAGGATTTAAGTCGTAGTGACCCCATCAGTAGTTTTTCTATCGTACACTCTCTCACAACTTTTTTCTTTAGTTGTGAAGTAAATATTGGCTATGATCTATGAATCATTTAGATGCATCAGCATGCTTGTTGGTTTTCCTTTGTATTTGATGGAATGTTGTAACGGGGCAACCTTGGAATAGGAATGAAAATGGAGTGGTAAAGTTTCCGTTTTTCCAGAGAAAAAATGGAAACGGAGAGAAACCAACGTTTCGTTTCGTTGGATCGCGCCATCGAGCAAAACCAACGTTTAAATCACGTCTGTCGTGTTCATGTCTCACCCTCCTCCACGGCTCGACCCCACACGGTCGCTCGGCATGCCACTCACCGCAAACCGAGTAGTATACCATAACTTTCCCGCCTGCTTGTCGATGGATCGCGCCATGGAGTACTAGCACTACTAGAAGAGATTGACGAGTTGGGGGAGGACAGCTAGCTGTAGCACGGACTCCCAAGAACTTACTACTGGAAGAGATCGCGCATGTTGTAGCCGGCTATTGTGACCTTTGAACGCGGAGCAGCCACGTGTACCCGGAAGCAGTGCGGGCAACGCTCTCTCGGCCGGCGCACCGCAATCAATGTTGGTGCCAGTGAGAGGTCGCGTCTGCTCTGGCCGGGCATGAATGCGGCACTGACCGTTTCGGGCGGGAAGCGCGGGTGATGAAGAGGGTTCGGGTTGGTCAGGACCGGCCGTGGCAACGGTCCGGACGTGCGCAAACAAGAGATGTTGTACGTTAATATCGCTGCGTATATAATTAGCAACGTAAATAATGTGCCAGTTGGACAAATATGATTGGAGATGGAGATGGAAATGGAATTTTACGTAAACACGGATATGCATGTCTATGTCTATGTGTGTGTGCACGACTACTCTCGCGACCTGGAAGCGGGGGCGAGTTTTGGATCGAGTTTTCTTTCTTGGTACGTTAGAAAATCAGTTTGTCTAATTCACATATAGATGTTATTTAAGGATATCGCATCTAAGCTCCCACAAGTATATAATGTAGCAACAAGAAACAAAAAAACTAGGAAATGACCACAAACAGAGTGGACATCAACTTATATGTGACATAACTATGTCACATCTAGATGTGTCCTAGACAGACCCTTAAAAAATTGTCTGCCAGTTTTCATTTCTTTTTTCCTGGAACGCGCGTATTCTATTTAAAACCACTGCTATGGAGAGATTTTTTTACTCCATTATAGCCTCTTGTTTGATAGAGTTTCTCGCGTCTCGCTCTCTCACCCTCTCCATATCAAAACAAGATGACAGTGTCCACTCTATCTCTCTCCTCACCGGTGGTCACTGATCCGGCCGAATCCTGTCTGCTGCGGGAGGTGAGGAGGTGCAACGTTGACATTGTCGCCATCAGCGACGGAGGAAGCCGATGCACACCGTCCTCTCGGAGCCGGCGCTGGTGCGGACGAAGATCCTCCGCACCCTTGTTCGCTGCTGTCGTGTGGGCAGATCCCGCCCGCCCGCCTAAACGACATCTCGCCCACCTGAGGTATAACTTCTTGTACTGGTCCAGCTCCCCAGGTCGCTGCGTGCGGGTTTTCTTCTATGCGACTACTCCCCAGCTCCCCATGCATAGTAGCTAGGGTTCGTCGGCTGGTCCAACATCACCTACTAGTACTATTATAGAGGAAATGCCACTCAAAAAGTTGTCCTGATTTATGCCTCGGTGGAGGTATACATGTTGTTTCGACAAAAAGTACATGGTGCTTGTGCGGTCATTGTCCATATGGTGGTAGTACTATCACTGGTTAAATGAAGAAATGCTTTTTTTCTCGGGTATCCTGGTTTAGTTCCCATCAAGATAATTATGATGCTTCTGTTTGTTGGTGTACTTTTCATTAATTCTTATTGACAATTGAGATGTCGTTGCTAACCCTTTTTTATGTTTTTGGAAACAGCGATGCGTGTCTCCATACCCGGGCATGTCTTCCTCAATTTTAGTGGAACTGCACAAAATTGGATGGCCATTGTCGTTCCGCCTCACTGTCCTCTGCCACGTGGTTCTTCCTTCCTCGAGCTTGATTACTGAGAAGAAACAGACCACAGTGAGGATTTGTCAAACTTCTTAGGTGCCTCACCCAAACTTGATGCCAAATGGATGATGCATCACGACGATGACCTATCGATGCTCATGGTTGCGCCTCATGGTTGAGTCGGCTGGTGAAGCTGATCGATTTTCGATGAAAAACAAGTTGTCTTCCATCGGTGCTCTTTGCTTGTTACACACAAAGATGATATCCTTCGTCAGTTCACCTTGGTTGCGCTGGAGACACAGTCGTCTTTCACATTGGTGCAATTTTCGCTAGGGTTTTACGACAGGTGGGCCCAAAATGTGGCTGGCTCACCTGTCATACGGCCAAAAGCAGGTGCAGTGAAGGCACCGGAGCTCAGTCCATAAGCGAGAGCCTCAGCGCTTGTTCGCTAGGGTTTGCACTCTCCACACGCTCGCCGCACTACATATATGTTACACGCTGGAGGCTCAGCGTTCATTTGCTAGGGTTTGCTATATTCACAGTCTCTCACCCTCTCTTCACTAGATCTAAACAAGACTGCATTGGCCTCTTGTCTCTCTCTCTCTCCCCCCTCACAGCTGGTGAAGGAGGCGTCTGTATCCCGTCGCACCGGGAAGGGGAGGAGGTGCAGCGTTCACTCTATCGCCTTTGGCGAGGGAGGCAATCCACTGCCGGCTGCGCTGTTCTCTTTCACCCAGCGCCTGTGCGGGAGGGCCACCGACCCCTTCTTCCTCGCTGCCGTACGTAGTGTGGACAGATCCGGCCTCCCGCCGCATGCCTTGCCACATCCCGACGACCCTAAGGTATAAGTTTCTTTGAAACCATCGTTGCTCTAGCTGCATGTGGATCTTTTTTGATCTGTAGTCGAATCTAGGTCTTGGTTCAAAGAGTAAAGAAGGGTGCGGTGGACTGGAGCAAGAATCTAGGATGTGGTTCAATGAGGAAAGGAGGGGCAGAAAGTAGTATAGACTGGCTATCCAGCCGCTTTGTAGGTCGAAAAGGGAAAAAGGGGGTAACCCAGTACACACATTTGTAAGGAACCGATCTCTTTGTTGAAAGGGGAAAGAAACTAGGGTCTCGGGTAGTTTGTGCACGACTAGATTTTCTGCCCTCACATAGGAAGAAGGTTCAAAGAGAACAAATATGGGACCAACGCATATATGCTGCTTGGCTACATACTCTGCATCACCCATTTATATGTGTGGACGCACATGGTGCTGGCATGTCCCATGCAGCTATTTTGCTGTTGTTAATCTCAGAATTAACTACTGATCTGTTTTAAAATAATTTCTCTGTTAATATGAATCAATGCAACCGTTTTAGAAATGCTACTGTCCTATACTTTGTTTTCCATCAAGATAAGGTATATGCTTCTTTTTGTGGCCACATGTTTCATCCTCCTTTATTGGCCAGTAATTGTTTTCTTTTTTGCCTCTTAAAACAGGGATATCTATTCAACTTGTTGCTATAGAAAACTTAAATGTCACATCGGCAACTTTGCTTGATTTTAGTGCAACTGCACAAAACTTGATTGGATTTCCTATTCGTGTTGGTAGATTCGTATTTTATGTTGGTCGTCTCATGAAAGGTCAGTACATGCCTTCATCCACATGATTGTGTAGTGTGCTTTGAGATGTTGTGCTACTTGTATTGGTACTGTTTTAAATAAATGATGAATTGAAGCTATTGTATTGTTGTCTTTTCCCATTAAGTAGTGAACAAAAAAGGGACCAACCCAGACATGATGCTTGTTGCTTTGTTACAACAAATTCAGCATCACCCCCTTTATAAGCCAGTAATTGATGCCACTCTCAGAATTAACTACTGAATCTTATTTCAAAACTGCAACACTTGTTAGGGATTGGCCGGATTACCATTTTTGTGGCCGCATGTTTCATCCTCCTTTATTAGCCAGTAATTGAATCCTTTTTTGCCTCTGTTTATACAGGGATATCTATTCAACTTGTTGCTATTGTGACATTTTGCTTCGCTACGCGAAACACTTTGCTTGATTTCAGTGCAACTGCACAAAACGAGATTGGATTTCCTATTCGTGTTGGCAGATTCGTACGTGATCTTGTGTGCGTCATGACAGGTTGGTACTTGCCTTCATCCACATGATCGTGTAGTGTGTTTTGAGATGCTGTGCTACTTGTATTGGTACTGTTTTAAATAAATGATGAATTGAAGCTATTGTATTGCTGTCTTTTCCCATTAAGTAGTGAACAAAAATGGGACCAACCCAGACA
Source organism: Triticum urartu (assembly GCF_056163025.1). Taxonomy (NCBI): domain Eukaryota; kingdom Viridiplantae; phylum Streptophyta; class Magnoliopsida; order Poales; family Poaceae; genus Triticum; species Triticum urartu. The sequence goes on from NC_141873.1 coordinate 108,215,380, forward strand.
TGATGCTTGTTGCTTTGTTACAACAAATTCAGCATCACCCCCTTTATAAGCTTTGTCGTTCTTTATACATGTTGAAACAAGGCATTGTTAAGATAATGTCTCAGTCAATATGAATGAATCACACTGATGGAGAATTGCTACTCTCCTGCTTTGTTTCCCATTAAGATAAAGTAGATCAGTAGATGCTTTTATTCTGGGAGTACAAGTCATCAACCGTTATTTCTTAGTAATTCTTTCCCTTATACCTATTGTTGCTTACAGGGATATCAAAATTAATGTTCGGTTTTATTCGGACTTCAATTTTAGTTGAACTGCACAAAAGGAGCCAATGTGTAAGGCAAACTGCTGCATTACTGGGTCTAGTTGGTCGTTCCACTTTGCAGAAAGAAGCAGTCACTGTTTGCGCTACATTACAGAAGGAATGACCGAGAAGCTTTACAGAGTATTATTAGACACCGGTGACATGACTAGTCTGCAGAGACCATTGGCAATTTAACAACACATGGAGTGCCCTGGGCAAAAAGTGCCCAAACAAGTACAAAAGCTATGACAGGACTCCACGATCATAGGCATTACATATTTTGAATGGGAAAAGCTTGTCAAAGTTTAATCATTGATGTTAGCAAGCATACGTTAGTTTAATATATTGGAATTGGAAAACCTTGTCAAATTTTGCACATTGATGTTAGCCAGAAGAGATGCATTTGATATTTTTGAGTGGGGCGCCCTTGCTGTGAGCAGCGTCGAGTGTTTTTTCCTATTCCCGTGTTCAGTTTAGAAGTAAATAGTTACTCTGCTGAGATATTCTTGTGTTAAGAGTTTGTTCTGAATACTGTCTATGTAATGCCAGGCCTTGTGTTTGATTGCAAAGTTGAGCTTGGAATGTTGTGGCATGCGGCATCACAAGCTCTTCACCATGCCTCCTGAGAATAATGCTTCATATTGTTTTGCATGTCGATCTAATGCCAGTGATTTGCTTGTTAAGAAGATCATCTGAAAGTGCAACTATCCCTAGGTGGTTTTGGTAATTCATAACAACATATAGCTCATTGAGCTAATGCTATTCCAAGATGATTATTTCAGGAAAGCTCAATGATTGGCATGGCATGGATGTGAAAGTGGAACCCTCAAAATGCTAAGGACAAAGGATTGGCTCAAGATCAAAAGCTCAAGACTCTTCATTTTATATTTTAGTGATCCAAGATCACATTGAGTCCATAGGAAAAGCCAATACTATCAAGAAGGGATGAGGTGTTGCTTAATGAGCCTCTTGCTTCATGTGCTTAATGATATGCTCCAAAACCCTCAACTACTTTCCCATATCCACATATGACCTAAACTCTAAGCCAAACTCGGTCTTAACGATTTTTCCTATCCGGCGCCACCGAGTTTCAATTGTCATTAGCCACTGCCAAACCCTAGCAATTCGGTCCTACCGATAAGGATCTCGGTCCCACCGAGATGGGGTTGCAAACTCTCTGTTTCCCTTTCGTAACTTTTCGGTCCAACCGAAAGAGCGAATCGGTCCCACCGAGATTGCAATGTAAACTCAGTGTTTCCCCTTTGTAACTTTTCGGTCTCACCGAGTTCCACTCGGTCCCACCGAAAGAGCAAATCGGTCCCACCGAGTTTGCCTGACCAACTCTTTGGTTAGCTAATTACCAAACTCGGTCTCACCGAGTTTGTGTAATCGGTCTCACCGAGATTACGTTATGCCCAAACCCTAACCGAATCGGTCCTACCGAGTTGCATGTCAGTCCCACCGAAATTCCTAACGGTCACTAGGTTTACTACTTTGGTCAGACCGAGTTTATTTATTCGGTCCCACCGAGATTGGAAATCTGTGTAACGGTTGGATTTTGAGTGGAGGCTATATATACCCCTCCACCTCCTTCTCATTCGATGAGAGAGCCACCAGAACACACACACCATTCCTACTCATATGTTCTGAGAGAAAACCACCTACTCATGTGTTGAGATCAAGACATTCCATTCCTACCATATGAATCTTGATTTCTAGCCTTCCCAAGTTGCTTTCCACTCAAATCTTCTTTCCACCAAATCCAAATCCTATGAGAGAGAGTTGAGTGTTGGGGAGACTATCATTTGAAGCACAAGAGCAAGGAGTTCATTACCTACACACCATTTGTTACTTGTTGGAGAGTGGTGTCTCCTAGATTGGCTAGGTGTCACTTGGGAGCCTCCGACAAGATTGTGGAGTTGAACCAAGGAGTTTGTAAGGGCAAGGAGATCGCCTACTTCGTGAAGATCTACCGCTAGTGAGGCAAGTCCTTCATGGGCGTTGGCCATGGTGGGATAGACAAGGTTGCTTCTTCGTGGACCCTTTGTGGGTGGTTGCTTCTTCGTGGACCCTTCGTGGGTGGAGCCCTCCGTGGACTCGCGCAACCGTTGCCCTTGGGTGGAGCCCTGTGTGGACTCACGCAACCGTTACCCTTCGTGGGTTGAAGTCTCCATCAACGTGGATGTAGGATAGCACCACCTATCCGAACCACGGGAAAAACATCCGTGTCTCCAATAGCGTTTGAAATCTCCAAACCCTTCCCTTTAGATTCTTGCAAGTTGCATGCTTTACTTTCCGCTGCCAATATACTGTTTGCATGCTTGCTTGAATTATGTGATGATTGCTTGACTTGTCCCAAAATAGCTAAAATCTGCCAAGAACTAAAATTGGGAAAAGGTTAAGTTTTTATTTGGTCAAGTAGTCTAATCACCCCCCCTCTAGACATACTTTCGATCCTATAAGTGGTATCAAAGCTTTGGTCTCGATTTGCTTGATCTCCATAGCTTTTGGTGGTCATAGCCTTGGTTTCACAACCTAGGAGAGTATGGCGTCTAGCGAGGGAAATTATCACCATAGAGGTCCTTACTTTGATGGTACTAATTTTGCTAGTTGGAAGCATAAAATGAAAATGCATATTCTTGGACATAACCCCGCCATTTGGGCTATTGTGTGTGTTGGCTTGCAAGGTGAATTCTTTGATGGGAAAGAACCAAACCGTGAAGCTACCGCGGATGAGTTGAAGATGTTGCAATACAATGCTCAAGCTTGTGATATTCTCTTCAACGGATTGTGCCCCGAAGAATTCAACAAAATCAGCCGCCTTGAGAATGCAAAGGAAATTTGGGACACTTTGATTGATATGCACGAAGGTACCGACTCCGTCAAGGAATCCAAGTTGGATGTGCTTCAAAGCCAACTTGACAAGTTCAAGATGAAGGATGGTGAAGGTGTCGCCGAAATGTACTCTAGGCTTGCTCTCATCACAAATGAGATTGCCGGCTTAGGAAGTGAAGAGATGACCGATAAATTCATCATCAAGAAGATCCTAAGAGCCTTGGATGGAAAATATGATACCATGTGCACATTGATCCAAATGATGCCCAATTACAAAGATCTCAAGCCAACGGAGGTGATTGGAAGGATTGTTGCTCATGAGATGTCACTTAAGGATAAAGAGGAACTTCACAACAAATCAAGTGGTGCCTACAAAGCCTCATGTGAAGCCCCTACATCATCAAGTGAGAAACAAGACTTCAATGAAGAATTGAGCTTAATGGTGAAGAACTTCAACAAGTTCTACAAGAGTAGAAGCAAAGATAGAAGCTCCAAGTCAAGGTCCTACAATGACAAAAGATCTTCTAGTCGAGAGCGAAACTGCTACAATTGTGGAAGACCCGGACACTATTCCAATGAGTGTACGGCTCCCTACAAGAGAAGAGAAGATTCTCCAAAAGGAAGAAGCAAAGGATCACCACCAAGAGAGAGAAGGAGTAGAGATGATCGTTATGAACGAAGATACTCACGGAGAAGCAAGGATTCGGAAAGGAAGGAAAAATCATCAAGGAGCTACACAAGACGAAGACATCAAGCTCATGTTGGTGAATGGGTATCCGGCTCCGACTCCGACAGCCACTCCGAGAGAAGTTATCACTCCGACTCCGAAGACACTCAAGATGAAGGTGTTGCCGGTCTAGCACTTGTGTCAACCAACTCCTACGACATATTTGACTCCCAAATGAAGGAATTGGAAGATGCTTCATGGCCAAAGGTCCTAAGGTAACACACCCCGAGTATGTTGATTTCAATAGTGATGAAGATGACTTGTTAGGTGATGATTTGATTGGTGACAACTCTAGTGATGAATACTATGATGAAAGACCAATTAATCATGCTAATCAAGATAAAATGAATGACAATGATAAGGAGAAGATTGAGGCTCTAACTAAAGAACTAAAAACCCTTAAGTTAGCTCATGACACTATCTTCGAAGATCATTGAGAACTTTTAAGGGCTCATGAGAAGCTACGCTTTGAAAAGCTCAATCTTGAGCAAGAGCATGAGTTCTTAAAGGCAATCAATGATGATCTCCGCAAGAAAAGTTCTTCTTACATTGCCAAGCGTTTACTCTTATCCACTTACATGCCTCAAGTCAAATCTAACGAGAAAGATTCTTCCTCTAGTAGTAACAATGATCATGCTAAATCCAATATTGTTGCTTCTAGTAGTTCTCTTGATTCCACTAATGATTCTCTTAGCCAAGTTACACTTGAGCAAGAAAATAGCTTATTGAAGGGAATTATAGAGAAAGGAGTGTACAAGAGCCTTGCCGGGAGTAAGCAATTCGAGGAAATTGTGCGCAAGCAAGGAATGCACCGGAAGAATCAAGGTGTTGGTTTTGAACGAAAGTTCAATGCCAATGGAGTTGAATGGGAAGAAGATCGATACCCCAAGACGAAGTTTGTCCCTCAACAAGAGAAGTATACTTCTTTCAAGGGGACACAAGCTCAAGATGATCTTCTACCACAAGACTACGAGCAAAAAGGCAAGGACAAGCTTCAAGAGGAAATTCATGCATTTGAAGAAGCTCCTAAGACCTTAGTCAAGTGGATTCCCAAGACTACTTCAAGTTCCACTTCATCAAGTACGACTACAACTCCAAGGATTCCCATCAAGATGATGTGGATCCAAAAGAAGAAGAACTAGAGAGTTCTCGAGGGTGACTCCGCCAACATACTTCACTCTTATCATTTTGGCAAGAACAAGTGCAATCAACTTCCACATCTTGCACTAGTTCTAGGAGTCACAAACCCTCTTGTTGGTAAGACAAGGGACAAGGTAACCTAAAGTTTTCATGGACATCATCTTTTGTGTGCATCACTCTATGTCTATGGATATCCTTGTTTGTTCCATGTGGGACTAACCCATGTAGGTATTGAAAGTGCAATTCACTCAAAAGGATAGCTCCAAGAGATCTACGTCAACATTGAGCATCCACATCTTCAATATCTACATGAAGTCATCATCGACAAAACCCAAGGTTAGTTCATCCCTCTTAGGGGGGATATCACATCTAGGGGGAGCTTTACTCTAAGACTTGAGCTAAAGCAACTCTAAAGATGTGAACAAAACAATGCTTTATGTAAAAGTGGTAACCCCACTTGAGCTTAAACGATGAGTATGACCTACGATCAAGTGTTCTCACTTGACTCCTAAGTCAATATACTCATATATAGATGACCTAGTCATCGCAATTTGCTTGATAGATGCTAGAATTGGTTGTGCATGCTTTGCCACATATTTCATTTGCTATCTTATTGTGTGAGCATGCTGATTGCATATTTTACTCATTCGAGGACATCCACTTGTTGCTTTGATTGTTTGGCTTTATCTTCTTTTGCCAAGTGGATGGACAAGAATGCCTAAGAACCTCCTCTAGCTATCTATGCTTTTCTCGTCTCAAACTCTATTCATGCTGCATCACAAAACTTGATCAAGTCAGATTCGAACCACTCTGTGTGAGGAGCGCTCGGAGTCCCTGATTCGTCATAGACTTAAACTTCCAAAACCTCTTTATGAATCTCGGTCTGACCGATACTCCATTTCGGTCCTACCGAGTTCATTAAGTTGATCTAGGTTTTTGATCTCGGTGCAACCGATTTGAACTTTTCGGTCACACCGAGTTGCAATAACTGCACACAGTTTTGCATCTCGGTGCCACCGAGTTGTTCCACTCGGTCACACCGACAGGGTTGGGCTATATATAGTGACGGGCAGAATTTTGGAAATTTCTCCGAAACCTCCTCGCCCGCGCGATAGCCTGCTCTGCCCTCGAGGTCTCCGGATCGTCTCCTTGCCGCCAGCAGCCTCCAGTCGCTGGTCTTCGCTGCCGTCAACGGATTTCTGCCCCGCCGTTGCCGCCGTAGCAAGTCCACGCCGAACTAGGGTATGGACTTGATCATTGTGCTATTCCTCAATCTGATTCCTAGCACATTGCGATCATCATGAATCTTGCCACGATTGATAAACTTCTATCCAGTCAAAACGCTCGTAGATTAGGTTTAATTCGAAAATTTTAGGGTTAGGTTTCCGCCGAAACCATCTCGGACCCACCGAGTTGAAAAACTCGGTCCCACCGATCTGGCTTTTGCCATTGCACAAGTTAAACTCGGTCTGACCGAGAATAACTTATCGGTGCGACCGATTTTGGAATTCTGTGAAACCCTAGCAGTCTCGGTGCCACCGAACTGTGACTCGGTCTGACCGAGTTCACCAGTTCTGGTGCCAAAACTGCTTCGGTGTCACCGAGTTTGAAAATCGGTAGATCCGAGATGCTTTCTGTGGAAAACTAAAACTAAGTTTTTGAATTAATCTTTTGCAAAAATCTCTGCTTTTTGTGATGCTCATCCACTCTATCTCTTCTATAATCTATTCACAGGGTCAACAGTCAGTTTGCAACATGTCTGATCAAAGTGATAGCCAGAACCTCTCAGAGCAGCAAGTTGTGATGAGTGAGGGCACTAGCCCCTCAAGTTCTTCTGATGATGGCAGCAGGAGCACACCCAGCAATCTGCCTAAGGCTGCCACACGTCAAAGGAAGAAGAGAACGTCTGATTCTGAGGATGAAGACTATGTGGCAGAGGAAGAGGCCACTTCCAAGAGGGTTGAGCCAGCTCAAGGCTCAAAGCCAGGCCTGAAAATCAAGAGGCCAGCAGGCAGGCAGCCAATGTCAAAGGCTAGAGCCTCAACTGAGAAGCCTGCACCTGCTCCCATTGAGCCCATTGCTGCTGAGGGTAAGAAGAGGAAAGAGAGAGTAAAGAAGACTGTAGCCAAAGTGCTTGGGAGAGCCTCCATCATGGTAGAAGAGGAGGAGGAAGAAGAGGTTGCTGCACCAGCACCCAAGGCAGCCAAACTTATGGGAGATGCCATAAGGTCAGGGAGAGCTGCATCCAAGCCCAAGGAAGCTCCTAAGGCTGCATCTAAGCCTAAGACAGCTCCAAAGAGAAACACAAGGAGTATACCTGCTGCAGAAAAGAACAAGGCCCCAGTGCCTGAAGCTATTGAAGAAGAGGAAGAGAGTGTCCTTCGGAAGCTCAAGCCCAAGATCCCAGACCACAACGATGCTCATCCTGTGGCTGAGGACATGAAGCTCAGGAGAGACTCAGGGCTCAGGAGATGGAGAGAAGCAGATCCATATGCTTCTAGGAGAAGGACTGCCGTGGACTACAAATTTCACAGAAAGGAGCAACAAGATTTGTATGAGACTGTTTTTCTTGACAAGAAGCCAATCGTTTGTGACATGAGATGGGTCGACTGGACCTATATCAAGGAGAATGAAGAGCACTATCCAGGAGTTCAGGACAGCTTTAGAGTGTGTGGAGTAGAGGACTTTGTTGGGCAGAAGCTCACAAAGTGGAACAAGGAACTCATCATGCAGTTCTACTCCACAGCTCACTTTTATCCGGATGGAAGGATTACATGGATGTCAGAGGGTACAAGGTACCAATCTACAGTGGCTGAGTGGGCACAGATCATCAATGCCCCATAAGAGCAAGATGAGGACTTGGACATCTATGCCAAGAAGAAAATGGACCATAACTCCATGTCCAACATGTACAAGGAAATTCCCAATGAAGCTCTTGACACATTCAAGTTTGGCTCAGTGCACTATCTGCTCTCAGGATTGCCTACTATCAATTGGATACCAAGGCACACTCTGTTGCCTAAGTCTGGAGATCACAAGATGATCAGAGGTCACGCGATCAACCTGCTTCATGTCTTTGACGTGCCTCAGAAATTCAAGGTCATGAGTCTCATTGTGGAAACCATTAAGAGGACAGCTGCAGATCAAAAGAGGAGCTGTGGATATGCCCCTCAGATTCAGGAGCTCATCAACTCCAAGATGGGCACGGGCGTATATTTGTTGGATAAGGAACACCTGCCCATCCGTCCAGATTTTGAGAACAATGAAGTTGTGATGACAGAGAATGAGCCATCATCTGCACAAGCATTTGCAAAGAAGGAGAAGGCGAAGAAGGAGAAAGCTGCCAGGATGCCTACTCAAGAGGAGGCATCTGAGTACTTCTTGAAGACCAAACAAGAGCAGCTCAGTTACTTGATTGCATCCTCGCTGAGAATTGAGCAAAGTCTAGCCAACCTCACTAAAAATCAGCAGAGCCTAGAGAGGATCATGGAACAGAAGTTCTATGACTTGGATGTCAAGGTAACAGAAGTCCAGTCTGTAGTGGAGCAGCTCCAGGAGGACATGAATGAGAGGAGAGGCAGGACCACAACTCATGCTTTTTCTAGAGTGCCACGAGGCCCGAGGTCGTCTGCACTGCCAGTTGCTGACACCAGAGCTACAACGTCTGCACCAGCCACAGCCTCAGCTCCAGCGTCTACCTCAGCTCCAACTCCAGCGACTACTTCAGCATCTATAGAAGCCTTCGTCCTTGGAGTGATCCGGACTCCACCACCACCTGAAGATCAAGCCTGAGCGACGACTTAGCACTATGCATTTTCTAGGAACTTTTTGGTAACTTGTTGCCAAAGGGGGATAAGATGTATAGATCATAGGCTTCGAGAGAGAGAGTGTTGCTTTTCTCTCTTGTTTTATTTGGTGGTCTTTCGAACCTTTTCTGCTTTTGAGTGCTTGATACTATGTCATTATTTGTGAGACATCGATGATCATGTGTTTGATCATAAGCTACACTTAATGTTTGCTTAATGCTTGCTTAAATATTATCATGCTATCTATCGTTATGATCATTCACTATTCTTGGTGATGAGTGCATGTATTTCATTCTTATCATTTTGAGCGCTCCACCAAGATGTATGTGACATGGAAGAGTAACCCATGACTTAACTCTTTGTGCATTTGCAGTCCAAAGCAAATTTTAAATATGCACAAATTTAGGGGGAGCTCTTACTTATCACATACTTCTCAAAGCGACGATATACTTCATGCTTATTATCATTTGTCGAAGCTTTGATCTATATGTTGTCTTCAATTACCAAAAAGGGGGAGATTGAAAGTGCAACTATCCCTAGGTGGTTTTGGTAATTCATAACAACATATAGCTCATTGAGCTAATGCTATTCCAAGATGATTATTTCAAGAAAGCTCAATGATTGGCATGGCATGGATGTGAAAGTGGAACCCTCAAAATGCTAAGGACAAAGGATTGGCTCAAGCTCAAAAGCTCAAGACTCTTCATTTTATATTTTAGTGATCCAAGATCACATTGAGTCCATAGGAAATGCCAATACTATCAAGAAGGGATGAGGTGTTGCTTAATGAGCCTCTTGCTTCATGTGCTTAATGATATGCTCCAAAACCCTCAACTACTTTCCCATATCCACATATGACCTAAACTCTAAGCCAAACTCGGTCTTACCGATTTTTCCTATCCGGCGCCACCGAGTTTCAATTGTCATTAGCCACTGCCAAACCCTAGCAATTCAGTCCTACCGATAAGGATATCGGTCCCACCGAGATGGGGTTGCAAACTCTCTGTTTCCCTTTCGTAACTTTTCGGTCCCACCGAAAGAGCGAATCGGTCCCACCGAGATTGCAATGTAAACTCAGTGTTTCCCCTTTGTAACTTTTTGGTCTCACCGAGTTCCACTCGGTCCCACCGAAAGAGCAAATCGGTCCCACCGAGTTTGCCTGACCAACTCTCTGGTTAGCTAATTACCAAACTCGGTCTCACCGAGTTTGTGTAATCGGTCTCACCGAGATTACGTTATGCCCAAACCCTAACCGAATCGGTCCTACCGAGTTGCATGTCAGTCCCACCGAAATTCCTAACGGTCACTAGGTTTACTACTTCGATCAGATCGAGTTTATTTATTCGGTCCCACCGAGATTGGAAATCTATGTAACGGTTAGATTTTGAGTGGAGGCTATATATACCCCTCCACCTCCTTCTCATTCGATGAGAGAGCCACCAGAACACACACACCATTCCTACTCATATGTTCTGAGAGAAAACCACCTACTCATGTGTTGAGATCAAGACATTCCATTCCTACCATATGAATCTTGATTTCTAGCCTTCCCAAGTTGCTTTCCACTCAAATCTTCTTTCCACCAAATCCAAATCCTATGAGAGAGAGTTGAGTGTTGGGGAGACTATCATTTGAAGCACAAGAGCAAGGAGTTCATTACCTACACACCATTTGTTACTTGTTGGAGAGTGGTGTCTCCTAGATTGGCTAGGTGTCACTTGGGAGCCTCCGACAAGATTGTGGAGTTGAACCAAGGAGTTTGTAAGGGCAAGGAGATCGCCTACTTCGTGAAGATCTACCGCTAGTGAGGCAAGTCCTTCGTGGGCGTTGGCCATGGTGGGATAGACAAGGTTGCTTCTTCGTGGACCCTTTGTGGGTGGTTGCTTCTTCGTGGACCCTTCGTGGGTGGAGCTCTCCGTGGACTCGCGCAACCGTTGCCCTTGGGTGGAGCCCTGTGTGGACTCGCGCAACCGTTACCCTTCGTGGGTTGAAGTCTCCATCAACGTGGATGTAGGATAGCACCACCTATCCGAACCACGGGAAAAACATCCGTGTCTCCAATAGCGTTTGAAATCTCCAAACCCTTCCCTTTAGATTCTTGCAAGTTGCATGCTTTACTTTCCGCTGCCAATATACTGTTTGCATGCTTGCTTGAATTATGTGATGATTGCTTGACTTGTCCCAAAATAGCTAAAATCTGCCAAGAACTAAAAGTGGGAAAAGGTTAAGTTTTTATTTGGTCAAGTAGTCTAATCACCCCCCCTCTAGACATACTTTCGATCCTACATCATCCTCTTCTGTTGTTTCCGTGCTTAAGAAGTTCATCGTCTGATGTTTCATTCATAGCCTATATGACAAGTCGGGTAGGTTAGACGTGAAACCATATGATCTTCCGACCAACTCATGATATTAGGTCGTGATTGGATCGTCGTTTTCCAACCAAAACCTCTTGTAAAACTGACACTTGTAAATTAAAGCAGATGGTCTCGGGCGAAGGCGCTTGGTTGGTCGATTTCGACTAGTAAAATATCGGAAGTACTTGACACATGATAAAAACGCTGAACGACACTCGGACGATTGCTAACCCAGCCGTTAGCTGTTGTTTCAGCCTTGCCCATGGATGGCATGATGCGCACGTCATGCATGTATCGTCTGGTAATGTCGTCCATATAGCAGTGCTCGTAAAATATACACTGGTCTCTCAAATTACACGCGTAACCCGCCAGTTTTACTTACAGACCTCGGGCCCTCGGTTTCATTACGCCTGTATTTTACGCGTTGTTTTCGATGACGAGTAAATTACACTTGTATGTTAATACAGGTTTGAAATAAACCAGAGCTCCCAAGCGCGGCCTTACAGTTTCATGCCATCTTAGTTTCTCGAAGGTGCTCATAGGTGTCCGATGATCCTGGCTTCCTGAATGAGTAGCGGGCGCTGTATCAGACCATCCGTAGGGCCCGCGAGGCCCTCTCCGTTGTCCTTCGAGTTGTTGCGCTCGCTGTGGCACCGAGCATTGTTAACATCGTCAATGAACATGAGGATTCAAGAGATGACTTTATTTTGACTGGATGACACTAGGGACCCACTAGGGCCATAGCCGTACGTACGCAAGTGCCTCCTTATTATGTACAACTATATTTTTTTTTGCTTTCTCCTGGTTTCCTGACATCACGGTCCCACACCATTGTCAACCTATGTAGTCAATATAAACGAGAGAATTGCACAAGGTGCGGCCGATAGCTGGGACCAAGCAGCTCGAGCAGTATTTGTGTTTTTGAGGCGTGAGCACTGCAGAGTTTTTCTTGGCGATGATTTCGTTGTTGTTCAGAGGAGAGCAGGGTATTAACTTGGCGGGCTGTGGCCCGTCTAGCCCAGACCAGATATCCAGCCCAAATACTAATTTTTCAAGATGAAAATGGCTAGCCCATCTATACATCTTTTTGAGGAATATCCAGGCAAGGTCAACTTGTTATTCTCCACCCCGCTGGGCTGCAAATCTTTCCTAGGAGGGATGCATTAGGCTTAACAGGAAAATGGGCTTTAAAAATAATAAATGGGATGTAATTATAAAAACTGGGCAGTAACTATAAAAAAAATGCACCAAACACAAAATTAGTTTATAAAATATTATTTATGGATTTTGAAAATCTTAAATTTTCATTGTTGCGCGCGCAATGTTTCGTTGGATTTTTACCTAATACAAATTTATATTTAATCTGACTAGAAATTTCGGGATAAAAATATTTTGGAGCCCATCAAAATATGTGAAATTTTATTGAATTCTGTCTTCAACGGTTCGTTGAAATTATTAATCATTGTCCTAGCTAGAAAATGGGCTATACTTTTAACAAACTGTAAATGGGTTGTTGTAAATTCCATTAGAATTCCAAAATGGGCTGTCCATTCTTACAAAATGCAAATGGGCTATAAGTTCTGTGCCACACACTTGTGGGCCTACTAAGTGACGCGTCCCCTAAAAAAATAAGTTGACGCGTATGCAAGGCTTTGCCAACTTATTATAGTCAACACACGGTTCTAGCAGTAGTGGCCATTGGATGTCTATCCAACGGATGTCGTGCTTCTTTTTCAATCTCGGATATTCTTAACTTCGGCCGCCCAAAAAATGATTCCTCCCACTGACATCTGGGGCACACCGTTTCAGAGGCTGACCTATGGGCCTACTAAGTTGGAGCGTACCAAGGGCTTTGTCAACTTAGTCAATAATAAAAGTTTCTAGCTTCAGTGACCGTACGATGTCCATCTAATGGCCGTAGTGCTTCTTCAACCTCTGGTCTTCTTGGTCCAGCCGCCCAAAGCAGCGCCGGTCGTGCCGCCTGCTCCTGCCTCCCGCGGCCGGCTGTGCTGCCGCGGAGGCCTCACCGCCCCCATACTACTCCCACCGCTGGCCAGGCCATCCCTCCACTCACCCACACCCCCTGTTATTCTGTGGCGACGGCAGCCTCACACCGCAGCCAAACCAGTGAACCCTCGTACTCCTCAACACGCGGGCTTCCACTGCTGCGTCTTCCCCGGCTCCGCGTCGTCCCCTTTCTAGGCCTCGCCATCGTCCAGACCACTGCCCTGATGCTCTCGGCGCGGCGTGGTCAACGACCGACTTCCATCGGAAGAGTACTATACGTGGAGAGGCTGACAGCTGGGTCTAGGTGGCCGCAAGGAAGTGCCTCCTTATTACACGCAAAATAATTATTCCTCCACCTTACAGCAGGGACCCACCGGACGGGCCACCTTATTTTGCAAAAAAAAAACGTTTCCCCCCTGACTATTCGGACCCACCGGACGGGCCAGCGTATTTCGCAAAAAAAACGTTTCCCCCGCTGTCAGCTCGGACCCACCGGAAGTGCCTCCTTATTACGCACAAAAAAAATGATTACTCCCCCTGCTAGCTGGGACCCACCATGGTGGGAGGCTGACTTGTGGGCCTACTAAGTTGACTGGGACGGTGGCCTTTGTCAACTTTAGTCAATATGAATGATTCTAGCTCCAGTGACCGTACGATGTCCATCCAACGGCCGTAGTGCTTCTTCAACCTCTGGACTTCTTGATCTAGCCGCCCAAAGCAGCGCCGGTCGTGCCGCATGCTCCTGCCTCCCGTGGCCGGCTGTGCTGCCGCGGAGGCCTCACCGCCCCCTACTATTCCCACCGCTGGCCAGGCCCTGCGGCGACGGCAGCCTCACACCGCACCCGAACCAGTGAACCCTCGTACTCCTCTCCGCGCGGGCTTCCACTGCCGCGTCTTCCCCGGCTCCCCGTCGTCCCCTTCCTAGGCCTCACCGTCGTCCACCGCCCTGGTGCTCTCGGTGCGGCGTGGTCAACATGGTCAAGGAACGACTTCCATCGGACGTGGACTGTACGTGGAGAGGCTGACAGCTGGGTCCACGGCCGCAGCAAGGAAGTGCCTCCTTATTACGTGCAAAATAATTATTCCTCCACCTAACAGCGGGGACCCACCGGACGGGCCACCGTATTTCGTGAAAAAAAAACGTTTCCCCCTGACAGCTGGGACCCACCAGCTACACCTTTGCACGCAAGGAAGTGCGTCCGGGTAAAAAAACAAAACGACTCGCCCCCCTGACTGCTGGGACCCACCAGCTACATCTTCGCACGCAAGGAAGTGCCTGACAGTCGGGATCCACCTGGTCGAAGCGTACTGTCGGAGTAATTGGACACGGATACCCCGAAGACGGCAAGACAAGAATTCAAGACATCGGGCCTAGCAAAGCCCCTCAGTCCAACTACCTGGCCGGCGGCTGACTGCTGGCTGCTGACTGCTTCACCAGGCCGACTGCTGGCTGCTGACTGCTCCACCAGGCCAACTGCTGGCTGCCGACTTCCCGGCCGCCCCAGGCCGGCTGTTGGCTGCTGACTGCTCCACCAGGCCGGCTACTGGCTGCTGACTGCTCCACCAGGCCAACTGCTGGCTGCCGACTTCCCGGCCGCCCCAGGCCGGCTGTTGGCTGCTGACTGCTCCACCAGGCCGGCTGCTGGCTGCTGACTGCTCCACCAGGTCGGCTGCTGGTTGCTGACTGCTCCACCATGCCGACTGCTGGCTGCTGACTGCTCCACCAGGCCGACTGCTGGCTGCTGACTGCTCCACCAGGCCGACTGCTGGCTGCCGACTTCCCGGCCCCCCAGGCCGGCTGCTGGCTGCCGACTGCTCCGCCAGGCCGACTGTTGGCTGCCGACTGCTCCAACCAGTCGGCTTTCTGAAGTCAACTGGAGCCTAACGCGACCCTGACGTGACGACCGTACCTGAGCACTGTACACGCGACACCCCAACCATCATGTACAGTGACACTTGTCCCTATGCACTATTTATGAAGTGACTCAGGGGACAAGTGTGACACCCCACCATGCCAATAGCTAGCTAGCTACCATGCCTACATAGCTTAGATAGTAAGCTAGCTCCACACTATATATATCCATCCATCCACCCTCACATGCACACACGCATGAGCATACACATGCTCACGGCCATGAGCCATGAGCATGGCCGGCCACTAGAGCATGCCACATACATGCATATATGAAACCAGATGCCTGTGGCACTGCTTTCAGATACAGCTCCAGGAGCAACTCTATACCAGATATACCAGATATACTCAGACATGCAGGAGTAGGGGTGTTATCTCTCCGGAGAGCCCTGAACCTGGGTAAACTAGCGCGTGCTACTCGCATACCTGTCCCTGGATATTCAGGCAGCAGTCTTGCCCACACACGAAGCCACCTTGTGGGATATGCCGTCTTGCACCCCCCCATGAGAATACCATGACATTTGGCGCCCACCGTGGGGCGGTACTATGCTACCGCGCTGCTGCTGGTTTCGTAGTCTGGGCGGGACCCTTTTTTCTTCATCGCCTCGGCCGCGGTGTCGCGCCGTCTCTCCAGTAGCGCTCGGGGGCTCGACATCGACCCGCCCCCAGAGCGGCCGCGAGGGGTGGCGCGTCCTCGCCGTCGGCCTCTTCGTCATCACCACCGCAACGCTGGCCGTCCGTCCGCGTGCGCGCCGCGCCGGGCCTCGCTTCGGCCGGCTGCGTTCATCCACGCGCCGCTCGCATATGCTCCCCTCGGCGCTGCGCCTTGTTCCGGCCGGAACGCGCGTTCGCTCCTCCATATACTATCTATGCAAGCTAGCTAGATGCGAGTCAACAATGTTCAAACCATTAGCCAAATACACTAGCAAGATACTACCCAGTCTACCCCATACACTACCCAAAAATCCCTCGGATGCAAGTCAGACGCGCCCCAGACGATGGCCATACCCAGATAATGGTCAGATACTAGCCATGCATTAGTCAGACAATGCCCAAACGCTTCCAATATCCATGGCGTTGCTGTCTGGTTGTAGCTGCTCCCGCTGCATCCTCCCTCAAACGCCACCAGAGGAGGAGCCCCTCGCACTTGGGGCCACGCCCTGCCTCCACTGCTGTTTCGTCCTTCAGCGTGCAACCGCGCCATGGCCGCTACCTCCTCCCCCACGATCTTCAAACACCCCGCTCCACCATAGCGCTCTACTCCAGCCCGCCAGCCACTGCAGCAGTCGGCCTGGTCTCCACGCCGGCTCCAAGTCGCCTCCCCAAGCTAGGCCGCATCCAACCTCGCGTCGGCTCCCCGACGCCGCCCTGGGCTTGGCCGGGTTCGGCCCCATCCGCCGGCCGGATCCCCCGCTCCCTTCGCGTCCCGGACGCCGACTCGCCCGATCCCCGGCTCCGCCCGCGAACCCGGTGACTCGGCCGGCTAATCCAGCCTCCCCGAGGCCCTCCTCCTCGCCAGGCCAAGCCTGCTGCCCGGCTACTTTGCGCGCCATCTCCGCCCGCGGCGCCGGGTTCGACTGCTCCCGCACAGTGCCGGGACCGGGTCCGGCTTCCCTCCTCCGACTCGGCCGCGCTCGCTCGCCGGCTTCGCGCGACCGACCCGTCCGACGCCCCGCGACCCGGCCACGCCGGCGTCCCGCGACACGGCAACACTGGCTCGCGCCCGCATCCCAGCGCGCTGCTCCAACCCCGCGCAGGCCGGCTTCCTCCCGCGGCCCTCCGCCTCCTCCGCGAACCCGGCCGGAGCCGGCTTCTCGTCTGCCGCCTCCCACGCCCGCCCCTATGTCCGCACGCGGCCGATGTACTCCGCCTCCATCATGGGCTCCCTGTGGTCCTGCTCTGCCTGGCCGCCTTCACGCGCACGCGCCCGGGTCGCACGCTCCGTCCGCCTCGCCGGGTCCGTCTCTGTCCTTTAGCCGGCCATCCAGCGTCCCGTCCGCCGGCGGGGCTCGCCCGCCGACCCTCGGCGTCCCGGACGCCGGCTCGCCCGACCCCGTTCGGCCCCGCGCCTGGCCGGGTCCGGCTCTGGGTCGCCGCGTGCGCCCTGCTCTGCGGCTGTCTGGCCGTTTGAAGAAAGAAAAGTCAGAGGAATGAGTCGGACACAATAAAAAAAAGAGGCCGGGTGCTAAAAAAGAAAGAAAGAAGTGGAGGGCAGCTTCTCGCGCGCGAACCGGCTAGAAAAATCAAGGGCCGTTTGCCCAGCCGACTGGCTAAGAAAACAGTACGTCTGGCTCCCCGCATGGAGTCGGACAGAAAGAGAAAAAAAGTGAGAGAGTTGTGCGTTCGACTCCACGCAACCGGCTGGAATATGCGTTCGACTGCCAGATGTGCGTCCGACCGCTGACTGCCTGGCCGGCTGCAAAGAGTCCGACTGCTGTGTTGGAGTCCGCCTGCCCAGCCGGCTGAGGAAGAAAAAGAAGAAGACAAAGTAGTTGCTGGAAGATCCGGCCCGACTACTCAGCAGTCGGCCCAGATCTCGGGGGCTACACCCAGCGGGTGCGCTGACG
Organism: Triticum urartu; assembly: GCF_056163025.1. Taxonomy (NCBI): domain Eukaryota; kingdom Viridiplantae; phylum Streptophyta; class Magnoliopsida; order Poales; family Poaceae; genus Triticum; species Triticum urartu. The sequence goes on from NC_141873.1 coordinate 108,233,029, forward strand.
CACCCCCGCGAAGAAGAAGACAAAGTAGTTGCCAGGAAATCCGGCCTAACTACTCAGCAGTTGGCCCAGATCTCGGGGGCTACACCCAGCGGGTGCGCTGACGCGCCCCCGCGACAAAGAAGACAAAGTACTCACCGGGAGATCCGGCCCGACTGCTCAGCAGTTGGCCCGAATCTCGGGGGCTACACCCAGTGGGTGCGCTGGCGCGCCCCCACGGAAGATTGCAAACAAAAGAAGAGTTTTGTCTGGTTGCCAACAGCCGACAGAAGAGAAAAAGAAGAAAAAGGGCGCTGCAAGATGCCTCGCCGCCTGGCCGGTCGAGCCTGACCGGCCGGGACCCCCCTTTGAGCACCCGGAGGCTCGAAGACTACACCCAATGGGTACGCCGGCGCGCTCCGCGAGCGCCGAGCCGTGCCGGCTGTCTTCGACAACGACCGCGACTACACGAAAATCAATATGAGCTCCTCACCCATATATTTTTTGCACCACGCAAGCACGGATAACCCCGAGCGAAGCTCGGGGGCTGTCTCCTCGTTTTATTACAGTAGCATCACTGTTTGCCCCGGCGCCAGCCAGAGTTGGCCCGAGGGCTGGCCGCTTGGCATGAGACATTAGATCCCGCAGACGGCTTAATACTATGCATAGTACCAAAGGCCCACTCTTAGTCACAGACCGCAGAGTGGATGTCCGACTAGCAAGAGTGAACGCTGGATTCCACCCACGCGAAAAACGTCTGGGAAGAAAAACGGTTCGGGCGACCCGGTCGTTTCCTTTACAAGTATCTACTCGGTTGAATCTGCTCTCAGACTCTGAGTACTGTACACTCCACTTCGCGGCCCACTCTCAGCCACAGACCGCAGAGCGGTTGTCCGGCAAGCAAGAGCACAAGCCAAAAAGCGGAGGGAACACGAAAAAGATTAAGGGGGCTCGGACGAAACTGAGTCGGCACCCCCCACATAAAACTTGCAATGCTAAAAGAAAACATTTGATATATCTGCATGGACAACTTTGTCTTTTTCATGATCATTTCCATGAACAGTCGCCAAAAAACCTCCGCCCAACTTTGCCAAGTTGCCCGGAGGCTTGGGGCTACTGTCGGAGTAATTGGACACGGATACCCCGAAGATGGCGAGACTAGAATTCAAGACATCGGGGCTAGCATAGCCCCTCAGTCCAACTATCTGGTCGGCGGCTGACTGCTGGCTGCTGACTGCTCCACCAGGCCGACTGCTGGCTGCTGAGTGCTCCACCAGGCCGACTGCTGGCTGCCGACTTCCCGGCCGCCCCAGGCCGGCTGCTGGCTGCTGACTGCTCCACCAGGCCGGCTGCTGGCTGCTGATTGCTCCACCAGGCCGGCTGCTGGCTGCTGACTGCTCCACCAGGCCGGCTGCTGGCTGCTGACTGCTCCACCAGGCCGGCTGCTGGCTGCTGACTGCTCCACCAGGCCGACTGCTGGCTGCGGACTGCTCCACCAGGCTGACTGCTGGCTGCCGACTTCCCGGCCGCCCCAGGCCGGCTGCTGGCTGCCGACTGCTCCACCAGGCCGACTGTTAGCTGCCGACTGCTCCAACCAGCCGGCTTCCCGAAGTCAACTGGAGCCTGACGCGACCCCGACGTGACGACTGTACCTGAGCACTGTACACGCGACACCCCAACCATCATGTACAGTGACACTTGTCCCTGGGCACTATTTATGAAGTGACCCAGGGGTCAAGTGTGACACCCCACCATGCCAATAGCTAGCTAGCTACCATGCCTACATAGCTTAGATAGTAAGCTAGCTCCACACTATATATATCCATCCATCCACCCTCACATGCACACACGCATGAGCATACACATGCCCACGGCCATGAGCCATGAGCATGGCCGGCCACTAGAGCATGCCACATACATGCATATATGAAACCAGATGCCTGTGGCACTGCTTTTAGATACAGCTCCAGGAGCAACTCTGTACCAGATATACTCAAACATGCAGGAGTAGGGGTGTTATCTCTCCGGAGAGCCCCGAACCTGGGTAAACTAGCGCGTGCTACTCGCATACCTGTCCCTGGATATTCCGGCAGTAGTCTTGCCCTCACACGAAGCCACCTTGTGGCATATGTCGTCTTGCACCCCCCCGTGAGAATACCACGACACGTACGTAGCATTGTCATTCTGGTCGCAAAAGTGTATGTACATATATACTGGTCGATGTAGAGGCGCGCACGTGTCGTAGTAGAGGCGCGCACGTAGCATGTACACGTACGTACAACGGTCAGGGTGCAAGAAATAAAATACGGCCACGTATGTGTAGATACGGGCGGGGTATCGAACGCCTACTCACGCATACGTACGGCGAGGGCTCGTGTACATGGCTGGGTCGGAACGGAGAAACAGCGTCGTCGTCGTGTTCATGGGGAGGCAACGAAATGCGTCGTGTTCATGGGGAGGCAACGGAATGCGTCGTGTTCATCGGGAGGGCTTGGACGGAATAGGCGATGGAAATGAGGCCTGGCGTGCCGCAGAACGGAGGAAACGGCCTTGTGTTTGACAGGCCACGTTCGAAACGGGATCCTATTCATCGGGAGGGGTGTGGCGTACAGCAAAACGGAGGAAACGGACCTCCTACGGTCGAAATGGGGGTCCTGTTGATCGGGAGGGGTGTGGCGTACCGCAAACGGAGGAAACGGACCTCCTACGGTCGAAACGGGGGCCCCGTTGATCGGGAGGGGTGTGGCGTACCGCAAAACGGAGGAAACGGACTTGTGTTGGAGCGCTACGGTCAAAACGGGGGTCCTGTTCATCGGGAGGGGTGTGGCGTACCGCAAAATGGGACTCCACGGGATACTGTTAATCTCCACCGTCGACCTCCTCCAGCTTCCATGGGCTCCTGTTCATCCAGCCTCCACGGCTCCTGTTCATCCAGCCTCCACCGCGCGCTACTCCACCGGCTACTGTTCAACCACCCCTCCACCGTCTACTGTTCATCTAGCCCTCCACACCACGGGGTCCTGTTCAACCACCCCTCCACGGGCACCCCCCCACCGTCTACTGTTCATCCAGCCCTCCACCACACCACGGGGTCCTGTTCATCCAGAGGCAATGCCACCGCTCACTGTTCATCCACCCCCCCCCCGCAACGCTCACTGTTCATCCCATAGATCGGCTTCAGTTAGCAGCAGTAGCGAAGGAATCGCTCGATCGGGTTCAGTTAACAGCCATCGATCGATCGCTCTGGTTCAGTAACGCGTAGCCTGCAGTGCAATCTCTCGGGTTCAGTTACAGCCAACGCCTCGCACACACGCACGTACGTGTACGAGAGAAACGCGCATTGCTGGGCCCCGACCTCCCACCGTAACTGGGAACTCCCCGAAATTTTCCTCCCCCTCGCTTCTACCATGGTTTTTTCCGTCATAGACGGCCCAAAGAATGTCATGCAGCTGCGTCTCCGGCCCGCCCAGGATGAAAAGCCCATTTTCTGTCATGATTTTTGTCATATAAGTAGGAGGCCACCACATCTATGATGATATCGGGTTTTGTCACAATTATCGTCAAAGAAGTGTCATATGTATGACAGAAAAAAAATTCGTTCGGCCCAAAAGGTCACGGATGTGTCTTTTTTTGTAGTGATGTGAGGGGGAACCATGGCTTAGGGATGCGCTTGTCCGAAATGTGGTGTAAGTTATGAAAGTACCCCCACCGATTTGAGCTAGGCGGTTCTTTATGTTCAGGGGTATCACGGGCATTCCACGTGTCGGGATTTCGCAGGAGGTGGGAGTTTTTGCGCGTTTTGTCATTTTGGGATAGCAAGGCGCGGGTTGAGATGGAGGGAGTTTTCGGAGGACAACGAGACAAAGATATATCTTAAATATTTCAAGGTAAGAAGGCGCAGGTTGAAATTTCTGGACAAGCCTAACATGTACTGTACCAAATCAATTCGCACTTCCCTTGATGAAAAAACAAAAAGAAATCAATTCGCACCACACAAGAGAGTCTAGTCCCGTGTATTGTACCAAATTGACTCGCACTACAAATGCCATTAAAAACTTTGAATTCACGTTATGTTCAATTAAAATATTTCACTACGTGTATAATGCATTCAACCTGCTACTCAAATGAACATTTTAGTGCATCCCAAACGTATATACTACTGCTTCAATATGAACTAAATCTGAATTTGTTTATCTATTTGAATGAGATCTAGAATCATGATTGTTGTGAAGTTAAACCATTTGAATTCATTTCTCTATTTTAATAAGATCTACAATCATCATTATTTTCAAGCTAAACCATCGTTTGTGTATTATCTTCACAACACACCACATGATTACTGTCGAGTTAGATATGAACTATGTGGACTATATGAACTCGAACTCGACTTTTTGAATCCACTTTATGTTGATTTCAAATCATTGTACATTTGAATCTCTAGCTAGATCTTCATAATCTAATGCATGTCTCATATGTATAATGTGTTTATCACAAAATGTATGGTGCCCTGCCCCCTACGCCTACAAGTATTTAGATGGGAGTTGCAAATGCCACGCATTATCCCAAATTCAAATAAAATGTGAGATTGTTTGATATATAGTATGGTTTAGATTGTTCGATATTTAGCCGTGAGCTGCAAATGCCACACATTATCACAAATTCAAATAAAATGTGAGATTGTTCGATGTATAGGATGGTTTATATTGTTCGATATTTATCTGTGAGTTGCAAAGACCACGCATTATCACATTGTGGTATAACATGTCCAAAACCACATCACGCGTATCACCGCTATATTCATGCATGCATATGATTATAACACTATATGATCTCCTATTGAAATATATGAATCCACTTTCATATCGAATTATGATCTTTGTTAGTCTCTTACACCCACACAATCCTCTAACCTTTGTAGCTAGCACTAACATTGTCTCGTGCATGCACACGCCCTCCTCGCCCCTCCCTCAACATTATATCCATCGCGCACATTCATTTTTTTCTTTAGGTCGTTCTCCCACGGTCTCCACAACTCCTTTCCGACACACACTGATTGATAAACCTCTCCAGCGGTGTCTACCTACCACATACACACACACACCTTTCATCTCCTCCTTTCTGTGTCCATGCCTCGTGTCTCTCATCCGTTCCCACACACGTGTAAACTCTCGCCCCTCTTTTCACCGATTTCACAATCGCACACTCCTCCCCTATCTATCTAGTAGGCCTCTCGCACCACCTCCTAGCTCCATTCTCTCTATCTATCCGTCTAGCTTGGCCTTATTTGCCTCTAACAAATGGATGTACACCGACCGATCTCCCGCTACACATATAGCTAGCTAGGTCATTATAACTCGTTTTCCCCACGCGCCGATTGATCTACCTCATTAGTTATGTCTCTCCCTTCCCTCCGACACACAGCAATTGATCTACCAATCTATTTAGGTCTTCTTACCAAACACATGGTCCCCTTCATCATCCATGCATGCCTCCCGACACATCTATCATGCACAAGCACACACAGAAACACATTCCCACTCTTATTGATAATATTACAGTTCTACCCTCAGTTTGTCTACTAGGCCTCTCCCACCATCTTCAAGAAGCAACTACATCACCCATCCAACACTCTATCCCTCTCTCTCTCTCTGTCCCAACCTATTTCCCGTCCTTCACTTATGTATGGATGTCGACCGATCTCCCTCAAGACATAGCTGGATCTCTCCTTCTCAACACATATACGAGTCTATCTACCTCTCTAGTTAGGTCTCTGCCTCCCCCTCCCCCCCACACACACATCGATACATCGAGCGCTCTAGTCATGTCTCCCTGCCACACACAAACTTGCCCTGTGCCCTCTGACATTCTGGTAGGTCAGTCGCACTATATCTTTGACTTGCACACACATAATTTTGATGGCTCTCTTCATCGATCTCGCACCCACCCACTTGATCCTCTCTTCGACTCTATCGATATCTATGACCCCTCCCCTCTCTTCTCGTGGATCGCCCCCTCTATATATGATATAGATAGGCCTCTATTTCACACACATTGCATGTGTCAGATTTTTGTTTGAGATATCGTCGACACATATTCCCACAAATACATTCACGAAATCACACACCCCAACAAAAAGCACTCACAAATGCACACGCCATTTGTCTAGGTTTGTATCTCTCTCACACACACCCACGTAGGTGGGGACGCGGACGAAGAGAAGAGGTGCACACACGGCGCACGTACTCCCGTCTCTTTCCCAACCACACCCACGCGGGTACACAATGGAGTTCATTTCTGTATGAAAAGGCAGCCCACGTGGTAATTTGACAAGTGTACTAGTTGTCCAATTGATGGAGGATCGTGTACCACGGGTGAACAAACAAATTGCGACTTGGCGCGTTATGTTAAAAAAGAGGCAAACCATGTGGGGCCTACCTTAGAGGCAAGGTTCTATAAACTAGAGATTCTCTGTACGTATTACTTTTGATGTGTCCCGTCAACTCGCAGAACGAGGAGAAGCTTGCTTAGTATGCCATCTCCCCTGCCCATGGGTGCGGTGGCTCGGAGAGTCGCATGACAAGGAGAAGCTTCCTTACTACGCCTTACACCCGCTCCCTCGCCCACGCACGCAGTGGCTCGCATGACGAGGAGAAAATTTTACTACTCCCTCCGTTACTCCTCGTCCCTACCTTGGTTAGAGATATTATCATATTGTTTGAAATATATGCCTTTTAGTAGATTTCAACATGAAGTACTAGTACATACTCCAAACACTGATGTATATAGACGTATTTTAGAGTGTAGATTCACTCATTTTGCTCCGTATGTAATCCATATTGAAACAGATGTACTAGTACGCACTCTCCCTCGCACCTCGGCCCTCGACCCTTGCTCGACCCTCGCCCATGTGGTGGACATGCAGCAATTCATTTGGTCTCAGATAGCCAGAACAATATATACTGCAATACCATTATTGCTCGACTTCCCGAAGAGGCGAAGAGCCAAGCGCAAGGTTAATATTTTTGATATGCCAAGTGCAAGGTTTATAGGAGAATGAGTATTAGTAGTACTAGTATTATGTACCAGTGGTACATACTGTATGAGGAAGAAGGCAACAAGATGTATGTTTCGCGTGACAGTCTCTTCTTATAGGACGTGCTAGACCTAGTGGACCTCATTGTTGCAATCGGAGTACTATCATAGATGGCATGATTCAGAGTGGTGGGAAGCGGGAATAATTCGGAGTTGCTTAGTCTTTAACCCCATGAAGAAGTCCCATCGAAAGGAATAGCCATCCTCTACACGTGCTCCTATGTAAAATGAGTAAATGAGACAAAAACAGAAAGAGACAAAGTAAAAAATATCACCAACCTTAGATCTAGCCCTATTGTATCAGTGAATGATATTTCTATGTCGTGATTGACATGGCTATATTATTAACCATGTTACGGAGGTATAAGTGAATTTTTATTTATTTGCGGAGGTAGCAGCGGATGGATATTCAACGAGGAGTGAAATGATGGTTGCTTCCTTGATCAAACATAGAGAAAGGTGGGCCTCGTGATTTGACGGCTTATTAGTCATTATTAACGCCTATACTTTGCCCATATAATAACCACGTGGTAGAGTAGTGGGCTATACTTTTAATAACCATGCTCGAAGAGAAGAGGTGCACTCACCCACCCACGTAGTACTAGTAGCACTCTTTGCATCTTTTGCATCTTCCCCAATCACACACGTGACATGGTGGAGCTCATTTCTGTAGGATGATGCAGCCCATGTGATAATTTGACATGTCTAGTAGTAGTTACCCACTTATAAATAATGGAGGGTCGGGAACCATGCATGAACGACGCCGCGTCATTTATAAATAAAGTTTTTTTCTTTAGTGGCATGTACGCAATATAAATAGTTTCATATGGAGAGAAAAAGAAACCGCTCCACTATATACATAGCCAGGACGAGCCTACACGGTTGCTTACTGGGGTTGCTCTCTTCACACTCTCTCGCACAAAACAACTATGGCCACATCTCTAACATCTGGGCGGATCATGTCCACCAGGGGAAGGGGAGGATGCTTTGTGTAGATGCGATCGTGTCGCCGACGGCGAAAACCCACTATCGACACGTCCCGATCAGGAGTCTCCGCTGTTCTCTTTCACAAAGCCGGTGTGCCTTCATCCCTTGCTCACTGTCGCGGCGTGGGCAGTTGCCGCCTCCCGTCACCCTCCTCTAGGTTGAGCTACGTCCCGACATCCCTCAGGTACAACTTCCTTTACAGCCGGCTTGCACCACTGCCCTAGCTGCCCACATCGCTCCATGTGGATATTTCTCTACTTCTTTGCCCCACACGTACCTCTACTGGCTTCTACTGTATCTGTGATGAGATTATGTCTCATCAACTAGTCCCAGTAATCTTATTCTAATCACACTCTTCAATTTCTTTGCCACAGGGATGCTCATCTCGATTTTAGCGAAACTGCATAAAATGATCCGATGGTCAAAGGGTTGCAAACTTCATTGCTTCAGAAGGTTCAACGTTGCCATCAAATTAAAGCCTGGTTAGGGTTTAGGGTTCAAGGGCTAGGGACTACATGGATCTTTTTTTCATTAGTTGTCTCTATTCCAAAATAAGTGTCAACTTTAGTAGTAGTACAACTTTGTACTAAAGTTTGCATAAAGTTGAGACACTTATTTTGGAACGGAGGGAGTACATATTTGCTATGTTCTGTCAATCATTGAGATGCAATAGCATGCATGTTAGTCTCCTTTGTATTTGATGAAATGTTGCAACGGGGCAACCTTGGACGCAAGATACATGAAACAGAAGCTGGAAGCTTCATAGCATTGTACAAATTTATCTCACTGAGAAATTACAGTACGCACTATGCTACTCCTATGTAAAGAGTTAGGTGTCGCACGGTGTCCAGAAAATATGGTGATAGTGTGAGGTGGGCCATGTAATCATTGAGCTTGCGTGTTTTCACTACTTTCGCACTCCTCGCTGTAAGAATGGAGGAAATTGTAATCTAGTACCACCTTTTGCTGAAACGTGGGACATCGAGCAGTCGTACCACCTCAGTAATAATGACCAATGAGCCGTGAAATCACATAGACCCAGCAGTAAGTTGGACGGATGAAGCAACCATCACTCTTGAATCCGCTTCTCCCTCCAATGCAGGTTCCATTGAGAGGTCGCGTCCTCTCTACCCGGGCATGAATGCGGCACCGATTCTCTGGAGTGGCGCTGACTGTTTCGGGCGGGAAGCACGCGCGGTGATGGAGGGGCTTTGGGTGGGCTAGGCTGGTCAGGAGCGGGCATGGCAGTTGTCCTGGCCTGACGCCCGGAAACAAGGGGATGTGCCGATTCTCGCGGCTAATTCATACACTACACACCATCTCTCTATAGGAGTAGGTCGATGTGTCGCTCTCTAACACACACACACACCATGAAAACACACACACACACACACAGGTTCATAGAATAGGAATATCGTGCGAGTGGGAAGCCACAGGAAGTGAGATAAATGGAGTACGTACAAGAAGAGAAGAGGTGACGAATATTCCATCAAACCTAGAATGAGCAGTAGTACTCTCTCTGTCTAGGTGTTAAGTCATCTTACGAAAATCAGATATTCCCAAAATGTTTAGGCATCGTCCATTAACTTCGCATCTCAATCCCCTCCTAGCCTCGTTGCCAGCGAGCGTTGTTACTTACTCTGCCTTGTTATCTCCCCCGGAAACCCAATGCATGTAGCGCAACTACGCGTTCATCAGTCAAGGGATCAAAGTCGGCTTGCATGCGAGTTAATACGTGGCCCTGCATGGTAGCTAAAACGGCATTTCTTAATTGTTGTGATTGATTGTTGCGTTTAGAGACAAAAACTAGGGCTTTGATTGGAGGAAGGACCGGTCAAGTTTAACCTTCTCCTCCAATCTGCTTGCACCTTGGTCCCGCAGCACCTTCTAACGTGACTTACACCTAGACGGAGGGAGTAGTACGAGATACGGTGGCACACTGACTTAGGTCGAATACAAGTGCCCAAAATTATTGGAAGAGAGCAAAGTGTACAAACTAAATAATTAAAATTGAATTTCTCGTTTTTTTTCGAAACGGAGGCAAAAGATTTACCTCATCCACTAAATAAGAGGAGAATAGAGTTTCACGGTTTGCAAGTGACCCTACAAATAAACGGCATGGCAATTACTCTCAATACGCCCTAGTTTCTTAGCACATATGGTGGCACATTGACTTAGGCTGAATACAAGTTCCCAAAATATTTAAAATGGGAGGATGGTGCAGCCCACCTTTCCGATATTTTAACCGTGTGTGGTTCAGTTGTTTTTCACTTCGAAGGGTCGTGTACCACATGTGAACGTTAATAAGCACGACCGGGAGACGTGCAACGTTAATTACGAGTTGACTCCTACGAGCGTTAAATTTTCTTCACGTATTAGCATAGTATTTTTTCACTACTTTAAATAAAGAGTTCCGTTTCGTGCACAATTTAAAACGATTTTTATGGAGAGAAAAAGAAAACCACTCCATCTATATACATTGCAGCCTCGGCGCTTGTTTTCTATGGTTTGCTCTCTTCACACACTCTCTCCACTATATATACACACGCTGGAGCCTCAACGCTTGTATTTGCTCTCTTCACACTCTCTCACCCTCTCCAGATCTAAACAAGACTTCGTTGGTCTCTCTCTCTTTCTCTCTCTCTCCCCCCACTATTGGTAAAAGAGCCGGTAGGATCCGGCCGCCGGGAAGGGAAGGAGGCTTAACGTTGTCGTCGTCGGCTAGGGAGGGAATCCACTAATGGCGTATCTGTTCTCTTTCCCAGCGGCGGCGCGGGAGGGTGATGTCTACTACGCAACTTTATTCTTGTAGACTCGTGTTAGGCCTCCAAGCGCAGAGTTTTGTAGGACAGTAGCAATTTTCCCTCAAGTGGATGACGTAAGGTTTATCAATCCGTGGGAGGTGTAGGATGAAGATGGTCTCTCTCAAACAACCCTGCAACCAAATACAAGAAATCTCTTGTGTCCCCAACACACCCAATACAATGGCAAATTGTATAGGTGCACTAGTTCGACGAAGAGATGGTGATAAAAGTGTAATATTGATGGTAGAAATATATTTTTATAATCTGAAATAAATAAAAACAGCAAGGTAGCAAATAGTAAACGGGCACAAAAACGGTATTGCAATGCTTGAAAATGAGGCCTAGGGTCCGTACTTTCGCTAATGCAATCTCTCAACAATGCTAATATAATTGGATCATATAACCATCCCTCAATGTGCAACGAAGAACCACTCCAAAGTTCCTATCTAGCGGAGAAGATAAGAAGAAATCATTTATATGGTACGAAACCACCTCGAAGCTATTATTTCCAATCGACCTATCCAAGATTTCATATTAAAATAACAGCAAATAATTTCAGATTCATAATACTCAATCCAACACAAAGAATCTCAAAGAGTGACCCAAGATTTCTACCAGAGAAACAAAGAAAAGAACATGCATCAACCCCTATGTGTAGATTACCCCAATGTCACCTCGGGAATCCGTGAGTTGAGTGCCAAAACATATATCAAGTGAATCAATATGATACCCCATTGTCACATTGTAGCGACCTGACCCGAATGGATCAAGTCTCTGTGCTTAAGTGTCATCCCTGGATCGGTATGTTGACACACACAGTACTCGAGGATTTATAACAGAGGTAAATCACATATAAAAGTAACGCAAATACTATTACCTCAATCCAAATAGCGGAAGTAACAAGGTTGTGGATTCCCATCAACACCAACGGCAAAGTTGAGTGTAGAAATCGTAACCCTAACGTATCACTTACTCGTCGTAAGAAATCCTGCAACATGAGACGTTGCAGCCACAGAGGGTCAGTACATTGAATGTACTGGCAAATTCACACCATAGAGAAATTATGAACAATGGCTATCACTACATGCATATATGGCTGGTGGAAAAGCTCTATGGTTATAAGGTTTTTGCGAAAAGCCAATTTTTCCCTACTGCAAAGGAATATAATTTATTTAACTATCATGGTGGTTGTTAAACATTGAGAGTTTAGACACCCTCTCAATCCCAATTAAAAGTAATCATTAACAATCCAACAAATTATTTTAGTAACGTGATGAGATCAATATGATAATCCGAGAACCAAATACTCAAGATGTCCATAACTGGGGACATGGCTAATCATGATTAGTTTATACACTCTGTAGAGGTTTGCGCACTTTTCCCCACAAGACTCGATCGCCCCGTTGGATTTCTCGCACTACATGGTGTTTGAGAAACGGATGACCGAGACATAGTCTTTCAGAAGCGTTTGCACCTTACGATGGGTAGACCATACCACCTACTACCCCTACATTTGCTAGTCTACCACTGTAAGAGTTCACACGAGTTAATCAACTATGTTAGAGCCCATAATAGCTTGTGGCTGCACACGGAAGTTTCTAGTATGAATAATCTCATGATCCCTTTGAGCCTAGGTGGAGGTCCATAAAAACAGGCAATCGTTGGAATACCCAGGTGCCTAAACAGGCAATCGCTGGAGTACCCAGGTGCCTCAATCCACCCAGATGTGTGTTAAGTAAATCATTAATTAACAATCTCACATCTGTCATGAATACTCTCAAACCCAATCCACGTCTACGAGCATAGCATAGTAGTATAAACATAACGTAATAGTAACTCCCAAGGTTTGAATGCAGGGCAATAGGTTCCTACCTCATCAACTACTTCCCAATACCCACATGTTATCAATCCTACTCATGCAATGTTTGAGGTTGAAACTAATGCATAAAAACTGGATGATAAAGGGGTATGATCAAAGTGTGAACTTGCCTGCAATGTTGATGAAGATGATTCGCACTCAAAACTCTTGATAGTTCTACTCGTCACACTCCGGTCAATCTATCGTAAGCAAGCAATAGTAACCACACATAAGCAATCACTCAAAAGGTCGGAGAGAAAGAAGAAAACAATTCGGAAAGCTTCAAACCCAGCAAATACCTCTTGCAACATAGAACAATTTCTAACAGTACCCAAATTATGTGAATTTGGCCTTATCAGAAAGTTTAGGTCAAGAGCTTTAATTTGCAAAAAGAATCAACTAAATCGGAGTTATAAAACTGAAGTTATGATCAAAAGAAGTTTGAATATAAATCTGAACAAAATTTGAAAATTGAAAATTTCAAAAAAGTTGATGTGACAGGTTCACTGGATAGGTAAAAACAAGACGAAGCTATAGGCGTTGGTTTCATCTAATTTGGATGAACGAGTAAAAAGTTATGGCTATTTAAAAAATCAAGGCCAAGCTGTTTTACGAAAGAAAAATAGCTACGGCTAGGGTCTAATGTATAAATACGTAGACTAATTGATAATCTAATTATTTTATCGTATTAGTCTAGAAATAATAAATTATGGAAGTATAAAGAAAGATACCTTTATAAGGCGGAGAATAAATGACTTTGGAGAGAAGAGACAATTTCCAGAAGTCGCGCCGGAGAGGAGAAATATATTTTTCTTAAATGAATCTAGTCAAACCAAAATATTGATTTAACCCGAATCAGATGATTTTTGAAGGCTCTATGGGTCTATATTTATTGATGGAAAAGAGGTTTAGGGGTCAAAGGCTAGGCAATGTGAGACTAAATATAAGACCAAAATAAACGAAACAGAGGAGAAGAGCTAAGCGCCTCGCACGGCCTAAAGCCCATCGGCCGGCCGTGCGCGTACGTGCTGCATTTTTTTTGCCAAAGGAAAATAAAATCTGAAAAGGAAAAGGCTGGCTGGGCCTGGCCTATTTAAGAGAGAGAAAAAAACAATGGGGCGCCAGAAGCTACTATACTGCGCATGTAGGCGATAAATAAATATGGGCCACACGTACAGTTTTTTTAAATAGAAAGAGAAGGAAAACCGAATAACAAAATAAAAAAATTATATTGGCATATTATATATCAAAATCTTCAGAAAAAGATTTTCTACGACATGAACATTTTTCTAGCATTAAATAAAATAGACACAAATTCTAATAATTCCAACAGTGCCCCTGCTCTAATAAGATCCAACAAAATCATTTTAAAAATACCAAAATGAAATCAAATTTATTTCTCTCTAATTTTATGTTGTAGGGAATCATGTTACCCTATTTTCCATGTATTTTATTTTTGGAGAAAAATGATTTGAATAAAATCCAAATAACTCCAAATTGAAAAATAAATCCAAAAAGACTTTGAATTTGATCCTTTGAAACTCCCAACTCATATTTCATATAATTTGAAGAAGTCATTTTATCTCCTCTCGTGAAAATCATTGTGTTGCATAAAGTTTCCAAATGAAATTCAAATATTTTCAACACCCCTTGTCATTTAAATAAATGGAAGAAGTCATGTCATCTTCTCTCTAGGGTTTCGTGGTGAAAAGAATTTGAATTCACGGAGATCACGAATGCAAAATGAAAGTTTGGGAAAGTCCTTTTATTCCCTCTCATTTAACTTTCAAAAAGGTTTAGAATTTCACTCAATTTCACACAATCAATCAAACAATCAATCAAATCTATCTATTTATTATAACATTCCAAAATTTAGAATTTTGGGATGTTACACACATCGAGTATTCATATGCAAGACATACATAAAGTGTTCTCAAATCCATAAAAGTACTCAATCCGATAAAACGAAATCTCAAAGGGAAAACTCAATTCATCACAACAAGATAGAGAGGGGAAAACACCATATGATCCGGCTATATTAACAAAGCCTGCGATACATCAAGATCATGACATCTCAAGAACATGAGAGAGAGATTAAACACATAACTACTAGTACAAACCCTCATCCCTGAGGGCGGACTACTCCCTCTTCATCATGGTGGCCGCCGGGATGATGAAGATGGCCACCGGTGATGATTTCCCCCTCTGGCAGGGTGCCGGAACGAGGTCTAGATTGGTTTCTCGTGGCTACAGAGCCTTGCGGCGGTGGAACTTCTGATCTAGGGTTAACCCCGAGAGTTTTTGGAATATTTGGTGATTTATAGGGCAAAGAGGGGTGCGGGAGGCCACGGAGGTGGGCACAACCCACCTGGGAGCGCATGGGCCCCCAGGCGCGCCCTGGTGGGTTCTGCCCCCCTCGGGGCACCCCCAGGTGCCGCTCTGGCCAACTGGATGTCTTCTGGTCCATAAAAAATCCACAAAAAGTTTCACGGGTTTGGACTCCGTTTGATATTGATTTCTTGCGATGTAAAAAAACAAGCAAAAAACAGCAACTGGCACTGGGTCAATAGGTTAGCCCAAAAATGATATAAAGTTGCTATAAAATGATTGTAAATCATCCAAGAATAATAATAAAACAACATGAATACTTCATAAATTATAGATACATTGGAGACGTATCAACATCCCCAAGCTCCTACTCGTCCTCGAGTAGGTAAATGATAAAATAAATAATTTATGAAGTGTGGGTGCTAGCAAAGTGCACAAGTTCGACCAATGACAATTTCAATCACTTTTCCTAGCATCATAACAACAATTCTTTCCTATAAAACTTCTCATGTTAAATTAGCAACCAATTCACATGTTAAGGTTCAAACAACGGAATCTCTTGAAACTCAACAACCTATGTCCTCAGTCACCAAGCAATTGTAATTCAACTTATTCAATAGAGTTTAAGTAAGAGCTCCATGTCGGTGTCAAAACCGGCGGATCTCGGGTAGGGGGTCCTAAACTGTGCGTCTAAGGCGGATGGTAACAGGAGGCGGGGGACACGATGTTTACCCAGGTTCGGGCCCTCTCGATGGAGGTAATACCCTACTTCCTGCTTGATTGATCTTGATGATATGAGTATTACAAGAGTTGATCTACCACGAGATCGTAGAGGCTAAACCCTAGAAGCTAGCCTATGGTATGATTGTTGTTGTCCTACGGACTAAACCCTCCGGTTTATATAGACACCGGAGGGGGCTAGGGTTACATATAGTCAGTTTCAAGGGAAGAGATCTACATATCTGTATTGCCAAGCTTGCCTTCCACGCCAAGGAGAGTCCCATCCGGACATGGGACGAAGTCTTCAATCTTGTATCTTCATAGTGCAATAGTCTGGCCAAATGATATAGTCCGGCTGTCCGGAGACCCCCTAATCCAGGGCTCCCTCGGTAGCCCCTGAACCAGGCTTCAATGACGATGAGTCCGGCGCGCAGATTTGTCTTCGCATTACAAGGCGGGTTCTTCCTCTGAATACTCCATAGAAGATTTTTGAACACAAGGATAGTGTCCGGCTCTGCAAAACAAGTTCCACATACCGCTGCAGAGAGAATAATATTTCCACAAATCTAATCTGCTGACACGTTTAGCAACATGACATCACGTCATGGCCCGGTCATTATTCGAACCATTTTTCTCAACCAGCACTGCACATGTTGCAAGGCCGTTTTCTTGACACGTCTTGTCGAAGCAGAGATCGTGTCCCCCTTATTATGGGATTCTCATCAATACGGACGTGGGTAACCCAATCGTGCCCGTTGGTATGAATCCTCGATTTTAGGCAAGTCCCAAACGGCCACGAGGAGGACGCTTGATATTCACCCTCTTTATAAAGAGGCCAAGGCATGTCCTTTTTTCCTTCTCGTACTCAATCGAATCCTCCCCCTGCCTCGAGTTCCAACACCCAAGGCTCAGGCCAGGCGCTTCGGACCTTTAACCATGTCCGGATCCAACCTTCAAGGTCGGTGGATGCCTTCCTCTGTCACAGAGGAAGACATCAATAAGCTAAGAGAGGCCAGGTATTTGACCGGCGAAATCTGGCACACACTGCCTGCTCGAGGGCAGGTCATTCCCACTCCCGAACCCGGTGAGAGCGTTGTATTCATCTCTCACTTCCTCCGAGGGCTAGGACTCGCTCTGGATCCCTTTGTTAGGGGGCTCATGTTTTATTATGGGCTGGATTTCCATGACCTGGCCCCGGATTCCCTCCTTCACATCTCGTCGTTCATCATGGTATGTGAGGCCTTCCTCCGCATTACCCCACACTTCGGCCTGTGGCTCAAGACTTTCAATGTGAAGCCGAAGATGATCGAGGGGCGACACGCATAGTGCAGAGGTGCCGTAATAAGCAAAAGCGCTGATGTTCCATGGCCTGAGGGTTCCTTCCCGGAGGTGTCCAGTTTAAGGCAACGGGAGTGGTTTTATATCACAGCTCCCCGAAGTACCAAGTGGTTAGCCGCCCTGCCTTTCGCTCGGGCCCCCCACCACAACTAACGTCATGGATCAACAAGGGGCTGGACTGGGGGCCAATAAAGGATGTGCCGATATTGCAGAGTCGCATCCAAGATCTCCTCGAGAGAGATGTCAGCCTGGTCATGGTAATGCAAGTCATGCTAGTTCATCGAGTCCTGCCTTGCAAACATCGACCCCTCCATATGTGGGAATTCAACCCGGAAGGACCGCGAACTATTCAGCACTTCCTCGGCATATGACGCTCGAAGAGATGTACAAATTGTTCTTCGGACCACAAATAAAGTGTCCGGACACCACCGAGGATGCGGGTCTGAGCTGTAATCGCCTAGATACCCAAGTAAGTAATCCTGTGGCCAAACATGCTGTTTTTTATCACAACATCATTCTGAAAAGTCGCTCTTTGACCAGGACTGGGTAACAAAGGCGAAGATGATTAGGTGTTCGGCCCCCCTTCCCGAAGGCTCAGCAAATCAGGTACTAGCCAGAATGCTCGAGCCGGCGCCTTATAAGGCACCCTCAGGGGAAGATAAAGGGGGAAAAGGAGGCTGAAAGCAGGCCTCACTCATTATTCATCCAAACCGGGGGAATTAGCGCCTCCGCGAAGGAGGATAACCAGGGAGAAGAATATGAAATTCCCTCTCCCCAAGGAAGGAAGAGGACCACCTCTAAAGACCCGGAAACAAAGGTTTCCAAACGGGGGAAGAAATCTTCGCTAGAGGGTCCTGCCTCGGAGGGTACTCTTGCCGCACAGTGCCCGCAAGGGGATCAGCCCTCTACCGAGCTGTAAGTAAACAAAAAGTACTTAATAGTAAAATATCCTACATTACTTCTGAAGACAATAACCGAAGCATATATCTTGTAGTTTGGATCATAGCCCTTCTCGACAGAGTTCGTCTTCGGGGGATCTTCTTACGGAGATGATGGAGAGCGAAACACCTCCCCCTGCCACCCCGCCTTATGAGGTGGGTGACCCTAAAGTGTCGTCGCGGATGGTTTCTCCTGATCCGCCAAGGCCAGAGGGTAATCCTTCGGCCACCCAAAGTCCTCAGTATTCGGCTCCTGAAGAGAGGAACAAAAAGAGTCCGGAACCGTCCGATGTGCGATCGGGCGCACTGAAGGATCTTCTGGAGCAAGCGACCATCTCAGAAGCGCATCGTACGCTAATGGGTACGGTGATTGAGAGGATTTCATCCACCGAAAGCGGGTTGCATGAAGCTTTTATGAGTCTGCTGAAAGGCTTTGAGGTACGTGAAATAGTGTATGTTTTTGACAGTATCGCACTCGTTAGGTGTGCCCTATGAAGATAGTAGCCCCTGAGACTCTGGTTGCCATCGAGAACGGCGGCAAATAGAGGATCATAGTCCCAGGTAATAATCAGGCCGCCTTCATGTTCAGGTGGCTGAAGGTCCAGTGGCTAACCGAACTGATGAGTTTGCCGAGCTGAAGCGGCAATTTGATGTGGCAGATGCCGACATCGTGCTTGTCAACAAGCGGCTCGACGAGGCACAGGGTATGTGATTTCTCCGGGGATCAACACATAGTAAGAGGAGCATGATGCAAGTATCTTTAATATGTTGTGACTGCAGGTGGAGCTTCCGCCGTGGAGACCATCGGGCGGAACTTGCCCGAGCCAAGGAACAAGCCAGGAATAGTGATGCAGCCGCTCTAAAGGCGCTCGAAGAGTTGAGGGCCGAACAGGCTGCGCATTGCAAAAGCAAGGAAAAAATAGCCAAGATGGCCGTTGAGTTGAAAGATGCCGCCGACCGTTACCAGCTTCTTGAAAAATAAAGCCGAGCGAAGGCAACAGACTTGGGGAAGGCCATGGTAGCAGCCAAGGAAGCCCGCTCCAAAATCAGAGCGGCGAAGGAGGAGCTGCGTCAAGATGGAGATATCGTGGCTGGGAAGCCCTTTTTGTTGCGGACGAAGTTCAGGGATCCGAAGTATGCCCCTCTTGATCAACTATGGAGTTCTGCAGACGCATACGTGGATTTGGCAGCAAGTGCTGCTGATGCGGCCGAGTACTTCAAGGATCAAAAAGATCGTGAAGTGGAAAAGTTGTTCTGGTCACAGTTCAATGTTCCAGTGAGTTCGCTGCTGTTGAATGAGCGAATGGCCGAGTGGGCCGAGCTCCATAGGTTGTCCGGGCTTGCCATGAGGTCTATTATGGATCATCTGTGGCCAGAAGGGCCAAGGCCGAATAGTTATTTTAGTTTAGTGCAGCAATTCCTTGGTGCTGTGCCGCACATCGACGCTATGAAGAGGTCGGCATGCATAGAGGGTGCGCGGATGGCACTTGCCCGTGTCAAGACATACTGGACAGAGATGGAGGCCACCACTATTGCAACCCAGAGTTCGGCCGTGGGCCGAGTATCTACCGAGCACTACTTTGAAGAAGTCCTTGAAGGCGCTCGTTCAATAGAGGCTCAGTGCTTGAACAATATTATGTTCTAGTGACATGTATTCCCATTGTAAAAAAACAATGTTTTATTGAATTGTCAAGGCTGTGTTTATACTTTTGCCTGAAAGTATTATGATGCCTCCTGTGCGGCCGTTCATATATATATATGTATATAACCTGAAAGTTTGTAGTCGTCGGCTTCAGCCCGCACTCATATAATGCGGGGGCGTTTGCAAAAAACGCGTATTCACACTTGATCCAACGTCTTGGTCCATTAAGGAGGTGGTAGCGCAGAGAACGAGGCAATCAGACTATATTGCTTTAACACTTTCACTTAGCCATAGGAGTTTGATGGGGGGACTACCATATAGCCCCTGGTACCTCCGCACTTGTCCGAATACGGTGCGCGTACGTACATGACCGGGAAACGACCCTTCGTTAATGCGGAGGAATCCTGAAGATTCCGCTAAGTCATCGAGTGGTTGACCAGTCTCGCGCTTTATCATGACAGTCAGTTTTCGGCTTTCTCTACTGAGGTGTTCATCCGGATGAACCAGGTCACAATCGCAGTAGTTCTCCCGGTGCCGCCTTAGCCGATAGAGCGGAACGTAAGGTAGCAAAACACGGGAGCCAGGCAAACCCAACATTTGACCAAATACATGATTCGGAGCTGATGCATATAAGGCCAAACTCGCGACGCCGAATACTCCCTAAGGTATTTGGTCTTTATAACATATGTCGGGCTGAACAATGCCCTTAATAATAAACCCCAAGTGTCCAGGTACGTGCAATATTCTGACGTGGCGAAATGCCAATAACGTCAGCATCCTTCTCGGTTGTATTGAGTATTCGGGGGATGTGAGCAACAAGAGACAGTAAAAAAGGTTTACGCAGGGTCTTAATCTAAAAAGAAACCTTTGAGTGGGTCCCTACTGCACGTCTGCGCCTGTGTCTCTGTTGTGCCATGTCCTGGACAGGTGTAGCACGATTGTCATCTGTAAAAGAGAAGAACTTAGGTGAAAGTTGTCGTGCCAAAAAATTGGTTATTCTCGATAAACCAATGAAAATTCAAGATAAGTCAAGTTGAGCCGAACTAGCACTGATTACACGCGGGAAGCCCCTGGTACCGTCTATGAGTGTTTAACCATCAAACCAATCTCAGGTATATCTACTGATGCGCCGGACTCGTCTAACCATGTCCGCGGTCTTGACGACCTGTCATTTATTCTAGTTGGTGAGGCCATCTAGTGCTCGGTTGTTAAAGCCTCCGCACGTTCTTCCACGCGTAGAGAACGCTCAATATTTCCACTAACTGTGATGGTGCCACATGGACCAGGCATCTTAAGCTTAAGAGAAGCGTAATGTGGTACCGCATTAAAACGAGTGAAAGCTGTTCTTCCGAGTAGTGCTTGATAGCCGCTTCGGAATGAAGCAATGTCGAAGTCTAACTTCTCACTTCGGTAGTTGTGGTTGAACCGAATACAACCTCTAGTATTAGAGAGCCCGTGGAGCGGGCCTCTGGGCCTGGTATTACTCCCTTGAAGGTAGTATTACTATGGCTGATTTTTGTCGGGTCTATCTCCATTTTGCGGACTGTGTCCGGATATATTAGATTTAGACCACTGCCGCCGTCCATAAGGACTCGTGTGAGATGGTATCGGTTTATTATTGGGTCTGACACCAAGGCAACCAATCCTTCATGCCAGATGCTTGTCGGGTGATCCCTATGATCAAAAGTGATCGGGCAGGCTAACCAGGGGTTGAACTTAGGGGTGACGGGCTCTACGGCGCGTATGTCTCAGAGTGCGTGTTTGCTTCTCCTCTTCGTCACGTGGATCATGTTTACTGTTTTAACCTCTGGTGGGAATTTTTCCTGTCCTCCAGTGCTTTGCTGGCGAGGTTCGTCCTCATCTTCGCTTGGTGTTTCCCTCCCCTTGTGTTCGGCGTTGAGCTTACTGGCCTGCTTGAAGACCCAACATTCTCTGTGGGTGTGATTTGCAGGTTTATCGGGGGTGCCATGAATCTGACATAATTTTTCTAGAATCTTATTTAGGCTGGACGGTCCATCTCTGCTGCCTTTGAAAGACTTTTTCTGCTGACCTGGTTAAGAGCCCCTGAATCCGGCATTTACCGCCATATTATCTGGGATGTCTTCTTTATTTCGACGCTTGCTTTTACTGCATCGTGGTTTTCCATTGCCATCCCTGACTCGGATGTGATTGGGTCGCTGGTGCTACTGTGGCCTAACCAGCTATCTTCGCCCGCGCAAAAGCAGGTCATGAGGCTTGTTAGGGCTGCCATTGTTCTCGGTTTTTCTTGGCCGAGGTGTCTGCCGAGCCATTCGTCTCGGACGCTGTGCTTGAAAGCTGCTAAGGCTTCGGCGTCCGGACAGTCGACGATTTGGTTCTTCTTAGTGAGAAACCTGTTCCAAAGTTTTCAGGCTAACTCTCCGGGCTGTTGAATTATATGACTTAAATCGTCTGCATCCGGAGGTCGGACATAGGTCCCTTGCAAATTAGCCCGAAAAGCATCCTCGAGCTCCTCCCAACTTCCAATTGAGTTTTTGGGGAGGCTTTTCAGCCAGTGCCGAGCTGGTCCTTTAAGTTTGAGGGGCAAGTACTTGATGGCATGGAAATTGTCTCCGCGAGCCATATGGATATGGAGGATAAAGTCCTCAATCCAGACCCCCAGGGTCTGTGGTCCCGTTGTACGCCTCTATGTTCACTGGTTTGAATCCCTCTGGAAATTCGTGGTCCAGCACCTCATCGGTGAAACATAGGGGGTGTGCAGCACCCCTGTATTTGGATGTATCATGGCGTTCGGACGGTCGTAGTATTCGGTTTTGATTTTGTGCTGGAGCGCGCTTCCTAGATCCATAGATGGATCTGGTCATACTAGATTTTTGGCGCAAGTCCTCACGTAGATCGTGTGTTGACTTATGTGCGGCCTTGTTAGCCGCTCTATCTGAAGGAAATATGCCCTGGAGGCAATAATAAAGTTATTTTTATTTCCTTATATCATGATAAATGTTTATTATTCATGCTAGAATTGCATTAACCGGAAACATGATACATGTGTGAATACATAGACAAACAGAGTGTCACTAGTATGCCTCTACTTGACTAGCTCGTTGATCAAAGATGGTTATGTTTCCTAGCCATAGACAAAGAGTTGTCATTTGATTAACGGGATCACATCACTAGGAGAATGATGTGATTGACTTGACCCATTCCGTTAGCATAGCACTTGATCGTTTAGTTTATTGCTATTGCTTTCTTCATGACTTATACATGTTCCTATGACTATGAGATTATGCAACTCCCATTTACCGGAGGAACACTTTGTGTGCTACCAAACGTCACAACGTAACTGGGTGATTATAAAGGTGCTCTACAGTTGTCTCCAAAGGTACTTGTTGGGTTGGCGTATTTCAAGATTAGGATTTGTCACTCCGATTATCGGAGAGGTATCTCTGGGCCCTCTCGGTAATGCACATCACTTAAGCCTTGCAAGCATTGCAACTAATGAGTTAGTTGCGGGATGATGTATTACGGAACGAGTAAAGAGACTTGCCTGTAACGAGATTGAACTAGGTATTGAGATACCGACGATCGAATCTCGGGCAAGTAACATACCGATGACAAAGGGAACAACGTATGTAGTTATGCGGTCTGACCGATAAAGATCTTCGTAGAATATGTGGGAGCCAATATGAGCATCCAGGTTCCGCTATTGGTTATTGATCGGAGACGTGTCTCGGTCATATCTACATAGTTCTCGAACCCGTAGGGTCCGCACGCTTAAAGTTCGATGACGGTTATATTATGAGTTTATGTGTTTTGATGTACCGAAGGAGTTCGGAGTCCCGGATGAGATCGGTGACATGACGAGGAGTCTCGAAATGGTCGATACGTAAATATCGATATATTGGACGACTATATTCGGACATCAGAAAGGTTCCGAGTGATTCGGGTATTTTCAGGAGTACCGGGGAGTTACGGGAATTCATATTGGGCCTTAATGGGCCATATGGGAAAGGAGAGAAAGGCCTCAAAGGGTGGCCGCACCCCTCCCCATGGGCTGGTCCGAATTGGACTAGGGAGGGGGGCGCCCCCTTCCTTCCTTCTCCTTCTCCTTTTCCCTTCCCTTTCCTTCTCTCCTACTCCTACTACTTGGAAGGGATCCTAGTTCTACTAGGAAAGGGGGAATCCTACTCCCGGTGGGAGTAGGACTCCCCTAGGGCGCGCCATAGAGAGGGCCGGCCCCTCTCCTCCTCCACTCCTTTATATACGTGGCCAGGGGGCACCCCATAGACACAACAATTGATCTCTTAATCTCTTAGCCATGTGCGGTGCCCCCCTCCACCATAATCCACCTCGATCATATCGTAGCGGTGCTTAGGCGAAGCCCTGCGTCGGTAGAACATCATCATCGTCACCACGCTGTCATGCTGACGAAACTCTCCCTCAACACTCGGCTGGATCGGAGTTCGAGGGACGTCATCGAGTTGAACGTGTGCAGAACTCGGAGGTGCCGTGCGTTCGGTACTTGATCGGTCGGATCGTGAAGACGTACGACTACATCAACCGCGTTGTGCTAACGCTTCCGCTTTCGGTCTACGAGTGTACATGGACACACTCTCCCATCTCGTTGCTATGCATCACCATGATCTTGCGTGTGCGTAGGAAATTTTTGAAATTACTACGTTCCCCAACAGTGGTATGAGAGCAAGGTTTTATGCGTTGATGTAATATGCACGAGTAGAACACAAGTGAGTTGTGGGCGATATAAGTCATACTGCTTACTAGCATGTCACACTTTGGTTCGGCGGTATTGTTGGATGAAGCGGCCCGGACCGACATTACGCGTACGCTTACGCGAGACTGGTTCTACCGACGTGCTTTGCACACAGGTGGCTGGCGGGTGTCAGTTTCTCCAACTTTAGTTGAACCGAGTGTGGCTATGCCCGGTCCTTGCGAAGGTTAAAACAGCACCAACTTGACAAACTATCGTTGTGGTTTTGATGCGTAGGTAAGAACGGTTCTTGCTCAGCCCGTAGCAGCCACGTAAAACTTGCAACAACAAAGTAGAGGACGTCTAACTTGTTTTTGCAGGGCATGTTGTGATGTGATATGGTCAAGACGTGATGAGATATAAGTTTTTGTATGAGATGATCATGTTTTGTTGAAGTTATCGGCAACTGGCAAAAGCCTTGTGGTTATCTCTCTATTGCATAAGATGCAAGCACCAAATAATTGCTTTACTTTATCGCTATGCGATAGCAATAGTTGCAAGAGCAATTGTTGGCGAGACAACCATGTGACAACACATTGATATAGATCAAGATGATGGAGATCATGGTGTCATGCCGATGACGATGGAGATCATTACGATGCTTTGGAGATGGAGATCAAAGGCACAAGATGATGATGGCCATATCATGTCACATATTATGATTGCATGTGATGTTTATCTTTTATACATCTTATTTTGCTTAGTTCGGCAGTAGCTTTATAAGATAATCTCTCACTTAATTATCAAGGTACAAGTGTTCTCCCTGAGTATGCACCGTCGCGAAAGTTCTTCGTGCTGAGACACCACGTGATGATCGGGTGTGATAGGCTCTACGTTCAAATACAATGGGTGCAAAACATTTGCACACGCGAAATACTCAGGTTAAACTTGACGAGCCTAGCATATAACAGATATGGCCTCGGAAAACGGAGACCGAAAGGTCGAGCATGAATCATATAGTAGATATGATCAACATAGTGATGTTCACCATTGAAACTACTCCATCTCACGTGATGATCGGACATGGTTTAGTTGATTTGGATCACGTGATCACTTAGAGGATTAGAGGGATGTCTATCTAAGTGGGAGTTCTTAAGTAATATGATTAATTGAACTTAAATTTATCATGAACTTAGTCCTGGTAGTATTAGCATATCTATGTTGTAGATCAATAGCTCTCATTTAGCTCCCCTGTTTTATTTTTGATATGTTCCTAGAGAAAACTAAGTTGAAAGATGTTTGTAGCAATGATAAGGATTGGATCCGTGATCTGAGGTTTATCCTCATTGCTGCACGGAAGAATTATGTCCTTGATGCACCGCTAGGTGACAGACCTATTGCAGGAGTAGATACAGACGTTATGAATGTTTGGCTAGCTCAATATGATGACTACTTGATAGTTTAGTGCACCATGCTTAACAGCTTAGAATCGGGACTTCAAAGACGTTTTGAACGTCATGGACCATATGAGATGTTCCAGGAGTTGAAGTTAATATTTCAAGTAAAATACCCGAGTTGAGAGATATGAAGTCTCCAACAAGTTCTATAGCTAAAAGATGGAGGAGAATAGCTCAAGCAGTGAGCATGTGCTCAGATTGTCTGGGTACTACAATCGCTTGAATCAAGTGGGAGTTAATCTTCCAGATAAAATAGTGATTGACAGAATTCTCTAGTCACCATCACCAAGTTAGTAGAACTTCGTGATGAACTGTAATATGCAAGGGATGACGAAAGTAATTCCCAAGCTCTTTGTGATGTTGAAATCGACGAAGGTAGAAATCAAGAAAAACATCAAGTGTTGATGGTTAACAAGACCACTAGTTTCAAGAAAAGGGCAAAGGGAAAGAAAGGGAACTTCAAGAAGAACGGCAAGCAAGTTGTTGCTCAAGTGAAGAAGCCCAAGTCTGGACCTAAGCCTGAGACTAAGTGCTTCCACTGCAAAGGGACTGGTCACTAGAAGCGGAACTACCCTAAGTAATTGGCGGATAAGAAGGATGGCAAAGTGAACATAGGTATATTTGATATACATGTTATTGATGTGTACTTTACTAGTGTTTATAGCAACCCCTCAGTATTTCATACTAGTTCAGTTGCTAAGGATAGTAACTCGAAATAGGAGTTGCAGAATGAACAGAGACTAGTTAAGGGTGAAGTGACGATGTGTATTGAAAATGGTTCCAAGATTGATATGATCATCATCGCACACTCCTTATACTTTCAGGATTAGTGTTGAACCTAAATAAGTGTTATTTGGTGTTTGCATTGAGCATGAATATTATTTGATCATGTTTATTGCAATACGATTATTCATTTAAGTAAGAGAATAAATTGTTGTTCTGTTTACATATATGGGTACACACCCAATGAAAATGGTTTGTTGGATCTCGATCGTAGTGATACACATATTCATAATATTGAAACCAAAAGATGCAAAGTTAATAATGATAGTGCAACTTATTTGTGGCACTGCCGTTTAGGTCATATTGGTGTAAAGCGCATGAAGAAACTCCATGCTGATGGACTTTTGGAACCACTTGATTATGAATCAGTTGATTCTTGCGAACCATGCCTCATGGGCAAGATGACTAAGACTCCGTTCTCCGGAACAATGCAGCAAGCAATAGATTTGTTGGAAATCATGCATACTGATGTGTGTGGTCCGATGAATATTGAAGCTCGCGGCAGCTATAATTATTTTCTGATCTTCACAGATGATTTGAGCACATATGAGTATATCTACTTGATGAAACACAAGTCTGAAACATTTGAAAAGTTCAAAGAATTTCAGAGTGAAGTGGAGAATCATCGTAACAAAATAAAGGTTTCTACGATATGATCGCAGAAGTAAAATATTTGAGTTACGAGTTTGGCCTTCAGTTAAAACAATGTGAAATAGTTTCACTACTCACGCCACCTGGAACACCACAATGTAATGGTGTGTCCGAACGTCGTAACCATGCTTTATTAGATATGGTGCGATCTATGACGTCTCTTACTGATTTCCCGCTATCGTTTTGGGGTTATGCATTAGAGACAGCTACATTCACATTAAATAGGGCACCATCTAAATTCGTTGAGACGACACCGTATGAACTATGGTTTGGCAAGAAACCTAAGCTGTCGTTTCTTAAAGTTTGAGGTTGCAATGCTTATGTGAAAAAGTTTCAACCTGATAAACTCAAACCCAAATCGGAGAAGTGCGTCTTCATAGGATACCCAAAAGAAAATGTTGGGTACACCTTCTATCACAGATCCGAAGGTAGGATATTCGTTGCTGAGAATGGATCCTTTCTAGAGAAGGAGTTTCTCTACAAAGAAGTGAGTGGGAGGAAAGTAGAACTTGATGAGGTAACTGTACCTGCTCCCTTATTGGAAAGTAGTTCATCACAGAAATCTGTTCCTGTGACTACTACACCAATTAGTGAGGAAGCTAATGATGATGATCATGTAACTTCAGATCAAGTTACTACCGAACCTTGTAGGTAAACTAGAGTGAGATCCGCACCAGAGTGGTACGGTAATCCTACTCTGGAGTTCATGTTACTTGACCATGACGAACCTACGAACTATGAGGAAGCGATGATGAGCCCAGATTCCGCAAAATGGCTTGAGGCCATGAAATCTGAGATAGGATCCATGTATGAGAAAAAAGTGTGGACTTTGATTGACTTGCCCGTTGATTGGCAAGCAATTGAGATTAAATGGATCTTCAAGAGGAAGACGGACGTTGATAGTAGTGTTACTATCTACAAAGCTAGAATTGTCGCAAAAGGTTTTCGACAAGTTCAAGGTGTTGATTACGATGAGAGTTTCTCACTCGTATCTATGCTTAAGTCTGTCCGATTCATGTTAGCAATTGCCACATTCTATGAAATCTGGCAAATGGATAAACAAAACTGCATTCCCTAATGGATTTATTAAAGAAGAGTTGTATATGATGCAACCAGAAGGTTTTGTCAATCCTAAAGGTGCTAGCAAAATATGCAAGCTCCAGCGATCCATCTATGGACTGGTGCAAGCATCTCAGAGTTGGAATATACGCTTTGATAAGTTGATCAAAGCATATAGTTTTATACAGAGTTGCGGTGAAGCCTGTATTTACAAGAAAGTGAGTGGGAGCACTACATCATTTCTGATAAGTATATGTGAATGACATATTGTTGATCGGAGATAATGTAGAATTATTCTGCAAAGCATAAAGGAGTGTTTGAAAGGAGTTTTTCAAAGAAATACCTTGGTGAAGCTGCTTACATATTGAGCATCAGGATCTATAGAGATAGATCAAGACGCTTGATAAGTTTTTCATTGAGTACATACCTTGACAAGATTTTGAAGTAGTTCAAAATGGAACAGTCAAAGAAAGAGTTCTTGCCTGTGTTACAAGGTGTGAAACTGAGTAAGACTCAAAGCCCGACCACGGCAGAAGATAGAAAGAGAATGAAACTCATTCCCTATGCCTTGGCCATAGGTTCTATAAAATATGCCATGCTGTGTACCAGATCTATTGTATACCCTACACTGTTTTTAGCAAGGGAGTACAATAGTGATCTAGGAGTAGATCACTGGACAGCGGTCAAAATTATCCTTAGTGGAATAAGGATATGTTTCTCGATTATGGAAGTGACAAAAAGGTTCGTCGTAAAGGGTTACGTCGATGCAAATTTTGACACTGATCCAGATGACTCTAAATCTCAATCTGGATACATATTGAAAGTGGGAGCAATTAGCTAGAGTAGCTCCGTGCAGAGCATTGTTGACATAGAAATTTGCAAAATACTTACGGATCTGAATGTGGCAGACCCGTTGACTAAACTTCTCTCACAAGCAAAACATGATCACACCTTAGTACTCTTTGGGTGTTAATCACATAGCGATGTGAACTAGATTATTTAATCTAGTAAACCCTTTGGGTGTTGGTCACATGTTGATGTGAACTATGGGTGTTAATCACATGGTGATGTGAACTATTGGTATTAAATCACATGGCGATGTGAACTAGATTATTGACTCTAGTGCAAGTGGGAGACTGAAGGAAATATGCCCTAGAGGCAATAATAAAGTTATTTTGTATCTCCTTATATCATGATAAATGTTTATTATTCATGCTAGAATTGTATTAACCGGAAACATGATACATGTGTGAATACATAGACAAACAGAGTGTCACTAGTATGCCTCTACTTGACTAGCTCGTTGATCAAAGATGGTTATGTTTCCTAGCCATAGACAAAGAGTTGTCATTTGATTAATGGGATCGCATCATTAGGAGAATGATGTGATTGACTTGACCCATTCTGTTAGCATAGCACTTGATCGTTTAGTTTATTGCTATTGCTTTCTTCATGACTTATACATGTTCCTATGACTATGATATTATGCAACTCCTGTTTACCGGAGGAACACTTTGTGTGCTACCAAATGTCACAACATAACTGGGTGATTATAAAGGTGCTCTACAGGTGTCTCCAAAGGTACTTGTTGGGTTGGTGTATTTTGAGATTAGGATTTGTCACTCCGATTGTCGGAGATGTATCTTTGGGCCCTCTCGGTAATGCACATCACTTAAGCCTTGCAAGCATTGCAACTAATGAGTTAGTTGCAGGATGATGTATTACGGAACGAGTAAAGAGACTTGCCGGTAACGAG
The DNA here is from genome assembly GCF_056163025.1 of Triticum urartu. Classification (NCBI taxonomy): domain Eukaryota; kingdom Viridiplantae; phylum Streptophyta; class Magnoliopsida; order Poales; family Poaceae; genus Triticum; species Triticum urartu. The sequence goes on from NC_141873.1 coordinate 108,263,102, forward strand.
ATCGAACTAGGTATTGAGATACCGACGATCGAATCTCGGGCAAGTAACATACCGATGACAAAGGGAACAACGTATGTAGTTATGCGGTCTGACCGATAAAGATCTTCGTAGAATATGTGGGAGCCAATATGAGCATCCAGGTTCCGCTATTGGTTATTGACCAGAGACGTGTCTCGGTCATGTCTACATAGTTCTCGAACCCGTAGGGTCCGCATGCTTAAAGTTCGATGATGGTTATATTATGAGTTTATGTGTTTTGATGTACCGAAAGAGTTCGGAGTCCCGGATGAGATCGGGACATGACGAGGAGTCTCGAAATGGTCGAGACGTAAAGATCGATATATTGGACGACTATATTCGGACATCGGAAAGGTTCCGAGTGATTCGGGTATTTTCGGGAGTACCGGGGAGTTACGGGAATTCGTATTGGGCCTTAATGGGCCATACGGGAAAGGAGAGAAAGGCCTCAAAGGGTGGCCGCACCCCTCCCCATGGGCTGGTCCGAATTGGACTAGGGAGGGGGGGCGCCCCCTTCCTTCCTTCTCCTTTTCCCTTCCCTTTCCTTCTCTCCTACTCCTACTACTTGGAAGGGATCCTAGTTCTACTAGGAAAGGGGGAATCCTACTCCCGGTGGGAGTAGGACTCCCCTAGGGCGCGCCATAGAGAGGGCCGGGCCCTCCCCTCCTCCACTCCTTTATATACGTGGCCAGGGGGCACCCCATAGACACAACAATTGATCTCTTGATCTCTTAGCCGTGTGCGGTGCCCCCCTCCACCATAATCCACCTCGATCATATCGTAGCGGTGCTTAGGCGAAGCCCTGCGTCGGTAGAACATCATCATCGTCACCACGCCGTCGTGCTGACGAAACTCTCCCACAACACTCGGCTGGGTCGGAGTTCGAGGGGCGTCATCGAGTTGAACGTGTGCAGAACTCGGAGGTTCCATGCATTCGGTACTTGATCGGTCGGATCATGAAGACGTACGACTACATCAACCGCGTTGTGCTAACGCTTCCGCTTTCGGTCTACGAGGGTACGTGGACACACTCTCCCCTCTCATTGCTATGCATCACCATGATCTTACGTGTGCGTAGGAAATTTTTGAAATTACTACGTTCCCCAACACTATCGTGGCCACAAGGTGGTTGATCCGGCCGGTTGGCCGTTTTATTTTTCGGCTGTGTGGGCTCTAAGGCCTCATCGTCGAATTCAGGTAATAGCTTGCGCTTTGGATAGCTCTTTGTGTTGTAACTGCCACCATACTTTTCTTCGTTGTCAAGCACTTTGTTCCACCTGCTGTTGAGCGTATTTTGTGCGGCCTTAAGCCATTGCTTCTGCTTCTTCAGACTCCTCGTTGTGGCAATAAGCCTGCTGTGGAGGTTCTCTTGTTCCAAGTGCCTTTCCGGGATGATGTGTGCATCTTCGTCCGGACTGTTTTCTTCCCTAGAGGGGGGTTGATGAGGTTTATCCGTGGCGTCGCCGTGTTCGGACATCGGATCCGTACTATGTTCGCCGTTTGTAGTTTCATCGTGCTCTGACGCCGGGTCAATGTGGTCGTCGTTTCCTCTCGAGTCGACTGGAGTGTTATTTTCTCTTGCGCTGTTATCGTTGTTTTTGCCGAGGCGGGATTTTGGGCGGCGCCTACGCCGACGCTTTGTTTGCTTCTTGGAGGGGTCATCCCCCGGTGTCTTGTCGCCATTGCCTTCTTTAGGTGTATCCACCATGTATATGTCATGTGATGAAGTGGCTGTCCAGCGCTCTATGGGCACTAGTTCCTGTTCCTCTCCTGCATCGTCGTCCATGCCGTCGATGTCTTCGGAGTCAAAATCGAGCATGTCGGTTAAATCGTCGACAGTGGCTACTAAGTGTGTGGTGGGTGGGCAGCGAATTTCTTCGTCGTCCGCATCCCCTTCTAGCCGGACCTAGTTCGTCCAAGGTTCTCCTGACAAGGAGAGAGACCTTAATGAATTTAGCACATCACCGAAAGGCAAGTGTTGAAAGATATCCCCGGAGGTAAACTCCATGATCGGTGCCCAATCGGATTCGATAGGTACGGACGCAGGCGGCTCGGAGCCTATGGCCGGGGACGAATCCAATGGTTCGGCAACACGGGTCTCGCAAGGGGTGAAGTCAGTATTCAGCTCTATCGCCACTGAGAGTGTGGCCTCCATGGCGGGGTCTATCCACCCGTCCTCGGATGGCGCACTTTGCTCCGGATTGAGGGCTGGAGTAGTGGCAGATGTGATCTCCCGAACACTGTCTGACGGCAGAGTTACATCATGCTCGTCATGGTTGTGCGGCGCACCTGACATGGGCTCGAATCCGTCGAAGATCAAGTCTCCACGGATGTCGGTGGTGTAGTTTAAGTTTCCGAACCTGACCTGATGGCTAGGGGCGTAGCTCTTGATCTGCTCCAGATGGCCAAGTGAGTTGGCCCGTAGCACGAAGCTGTCGAATACAAAGATCTGTCCGGGGAGGAAAACCTCATCCTGAATAGCCTCGTTACCGATAATCGAAGGAGCCATCAAGCCTTTACGGTGACGGCACAGTGGAACTCTCAATGAAAGCACCAATGTCGGTGTCAAAACCAGCGGATCTCGGGTAGGGGGTCCCGAACTGTGCGTCTAAGGCGGATGGTAACATGAGGCGGGGGACACGATGTTTACCCAAGTTCGGGCCCTCTCGATGGAGGTAATACCCTACGTCCTACTTGATTGATCTTGATGATATGAGTATTACAAGAGATCTACCACGAGATCGTAGAGGCTAAACCCTAGAAGCTAGCCTATGGTATGATTGTTGTTGTCCTACGGACTAAACCCTCTGGTTTATATAGACACCGAAGGTGGCTAGGGTTACACAGAGTCGGTTACAAGGGAGGAGATCTACATATCCGTATTGCCAAGCTTGCCTTCCATGCCAAGGAGAGTCCCATCCGGACACGGGACGAAGTTTTCAATCTTGTATCTTCATAGTCCAACAGTCCGGCCAAAGGATATATTCCGGCTGTCCGGAGACCCCCTAATCCAGGACTCCCTCACTCCACATACTCAACCATCATATAGTCTTCTATGATTGCTAGCACTCACCGCACACACATGAGCAAAATGTTTCAACCCGACATATAGAAAGATAGGGGCTTATAATGTCGCCTCCCAACATATTCACCTCAAGGGTGATGTCAACAATAATAACTCATGCTACCCATATCCAACTGGATATATGTGCCTAGATCTTTTCTCACCACATGATGCTTGCCAAAAGAGAAAAATAAAGGGCAATAGAGAGAAAAACCTTGACTCTTGCATGAAAGTAAATACATCAAAGTAAAATCTAGGCCCTTCGCAGAGGGAAGCAGAGGTTGCTATGCGCTTTTTGTTTGTATGCTCAATCCCTTAGTGCAAAAGAACGTCAGGTTATATTGCCCCTTATGATAGCAACCTTTATTATGCACTCTATCGCTTTTATTCTTTTCCATCACAAGTTCGTAGAACGCTCAATTTTCTCTTAAACTAAATGATCTAACACTTTTAGAAGCAATTTTTATTGCCTTATTGCACCGATGACAACTTACTTGAAGGATCTTGCTCAATCCTTAGGTAGGCATGGTGGACTCTTGAAAATAAGATCTGGTTTTAAGGGTTTTTAGATGCACAAGTAGTATCTCTACTTGGTGCAGAATTTTTGGCTAGCAAGGATGGGGGGAAAGCACCACATAGTGAAGGATCTATGACAATATAACTTCCATGTGAATATGAACAAACACAAACCATTACATTGTCTTCGTTGTCCAATGTCAACAATTTTGGCATATAATATTTTGATGGGGGCTCACAATCACAAAATATTTCGAAGATAGTGTATTTTCATGTGAAAGTTCTCTTCCTTATACTAATAATTCATGAATTGCTTGTTTGACCAATATTGTGATTGTCAAGCTTCAAAAGATTTCCCTTTCTAAACCCAATGTGAAGCTACAACTAGGTATGATATAATTTCAACTTCATGATATTCAATTCATTCAACAATTTACTCATAGGATATAAGTGAAGCAGAAGAGTAAATGACAAGCTACTCCGAAAAGATATAAGTGAAGATCAAGCGACTAGTTATGTAAATGGGTAGCTAATTGAGGAATCTCTCTTATTTAAAACTTTCAGATCTAAGTATTTTATTAAAACATAAAGCAAAACAAGACAAAATCACATTCCAAGAATAGCACACCTCATGTGGAGAAGCAAAAACTTAGGCTCAACCGATACTAACCAATAATTGTTGAAGAAGAAAGGTGGGATGCCTACCGGGGCATCCCCAAGCATAGATGCTTGAGACTTCTTGAAATATTATCTTGCGGTGCCTCGGGCATCCCCAAGCTTGAGCTTTTGTGTCTCCTTAATTCCTTTTATATCACGGTTTCCCTAAATCTTAAAAACTTCATCCACACAAAACTCAACAAGAACTCGTGAGATAAGTTAGTATAAACCAATGCAAAAACCTTATCATTATCTACTGTAGCAAATCACCAAAATAATTATTCAAAATTTCATACTAAATGCCTCTGCATATTTAATACTCCTATCCTCAAATAGAATCATTAAACAAGCAAACATATGAAAACAATGCGAACATAACAGCAATCTGCCAAAGCAGTACAGTCTGTAAAGAATGCAAGGGTATCAATACTTCTTTAACTCCAAAAATTATGAAAGTATACCACAATGGAGAAAATTTATCGGAGCTTATTGTGCAAAAAGTTTCAACATTTTATCACATTCTGAATTTTCTCGGGAATTTTTGCAACATCGATAAACTTTCTGTTTTAAAATAGCAACACATAGACTTGCAAAATAAGCAAGGTAAAGGCTATCCTTGGCATTTTTATTGAAAATAGAGATACAAAATATTATTCTAAATAACATCAAGCAAATCCTAACACAATAAAATGATGCTCCAAGTAAAACTCATATCATGTGATGAATGAAAACAGAGCTCCAAGTGAGGTTACCGATAATGTTGAAGACGAAAAAGGGGATGCTTTCGGGGCATCTCCAAGCTTAGTTGCTTGGATCCTCCTTGGATATTAACTTGGGGTGCCTTGGGCATCCCCAATATTAGGGTCTAGTCACTCCTTACTCTCCTCGTATCAACATCTCACCCAAAACTTGAAAACTTCAATCACACAAAACTTAACGGAACTTCGTGAGATGGGTTAGTATGATAAAGAGCAAACCATTTCACTTTGGTACTGTCAAAGCTAAGATTCATAATTATTTCCACACAATGCCTGCTGTAGCATATCATTTTCATAATTTATATTGAGCAATATAAGCCATAGAAACTAGAAAACAACTGTTGACACCTGATTTTGGCAAGATAAAGATTGCAATGAAGATGGTCTCGAGTGAATGAGTTTTCAGCATAAAAATATTCACGTCACCGAGTGGAACCACTTTGATGTTTCGGTTATATTCATTCGACTTTATCTTACGGACTGAAACTATACTCCGAGTGGCATAGTTCAATGTTCCGAGTGGTTTTTTGCCAATCACGTCTTCAAGATGACCTCGGATGAAGGAGCACTATTAAGGACTTGTCTTCGTCTCGTCGAGGCAATCAATTTTGATATATAAATCATCTCAATCCGAGTTCATATGCAAAAGTTAGAGGCAATATACTGCAGACTGAACCTCAACGGAAATATGGCACGAGGTGCCAGACACTTGTCTGATAGGTTGCGCGAGTAATTCGGCCATCAATACGGCCTTGCATCGAAAAACCTTCAACATGGAAAAGTTTCATCTCGTCGAGCCGATTGATTTTCATATATAATTCGTCTCAATCCGAGATCATATGAGGCCTGTAGAGACAAATCAAGATCGGACTATGTTTTCAGTCGGAAATCCGAGTGAAAAGTTTACCATCTGAGTGAAAGTTTACGGTCGAGTGAAAGTTTACGGTCGAGTGAAATTTTACGGTCGAGTGAAAGTTTGCTGACCGGATGAACTTATTATTATCCAAGTGGAAATATAGTCATCCGAGGGAAAATATGATCATCCGAGTGAAATTGTCGTCCAGGTGAAAATATTCCGAGTGAAAAGATTACCATCGGGACGAAAACTTGCCGATTGAATAAGATAGTGCCTTCCGAGTGGAAATATAGTCATCCGAGTGAATAAGATAGTGCCTTCCGAGTGGAAATATAGTCATCCGAGTGGAAATATAGTCATCCGAGTGAAAGATTGTCTTCCGAGTGAAAAAGTCCAATCGGATGATCCTAGTGAAAGTATCTAATATCCGAGTGGATGAGCTCAAGTCCGAGTGAAATTGAACATGTGCTCGAAAGTTTATCAAAATGACCTTGGATGAAGAAGTGTTCAATACAGAAGTTGTGCGTATCATCAAGACGGTAAACTTTGATTTTGGAGTCATCATCATCAGAGATAATATATAGCCTACAAATTCACTATGAGACTCGGATAATCCAGTCTACTGCAAGACCGAGTCCGACTGGAAGATAAAGATGACCTCGAAAAGTATTCAAGATGGCCTTATTTGAAAAAGTGATCAACATGAGAGTTGTTCGTATCGTCGAGGCGCACAAGTTTGATATTTGGGCCATCTCGATCGGAGGTCATATGCAAGCCCGGTGGCCCGCGCAAGAAGGAAGACAGAGTTTGGGCCAGATTCAGACTGAATCCGAGTTGGAATAGAATTAGGACTCTAGGACGTGAATTGATGTAATTTTTCTTGTAAGGAAAGCCTAGATGAATCCTTTACTTGTACGGGAAGTCCAGCCGCCTCTTATATATGTTGGGGGTGACGGCCGATTGAACAACACACAATCGAACAAATCAATATACTACTTTTTCATCTACGTTTTATCTCTCCACCGTTTTTTCTATCTTGTTCTTCGCTGTTCTTCGTGTTTGAGAGCTGCGAATCCCGAGGCTCTAGGGGCGAGCGAATCGACCTAGGGCAGCCCATAGCCGCCGCACTCCCTGACGGGGTCCCTCCCGGGGGTGTGGGGTCTTCGGGTCAGCAAAAGCGCCCGTCGACTGTCTTGCGTATCACGCTGTCGGTCGGGTCTCCTTCGACGTGAGCTGCGGTGCATCACCCCCGGCGTCGAGGGTACACGTGACGTGTTCGTTTGTCAACACACTTTTTGGCGACTCCGCTGGGGATCGAAGATCAATCGTCATCATCCACCATGTCCGATCTTCCCAAGCCATCTGAGGTAAACACCGATAACATCATTAAGCCCAGTCTTGATGAGATATCGGCCGATCATCGCCAAGTCTATGAGGAGTACAAGAAGGCACGCGAGGAGAAGGACCTGCAGGAGTTCCTTGCAAAATTCAAGAAAGATCGCCAAGGCAACATCACTCCAATTGAAGAAATCAAGTTCCCTCCTCTTCAAACTGAACAGGTTAAGCCTTCTATAAGTACTGCCTTTTCTCCTGAGCAGTGGGCTGAGATTGGAAGTCGTATTGCTGATGGTAACAATCTAGTCTATCAAACTTTTATAGAAAATACTAATGCTCAGAAGAATATATCTCAATCGTCTAGTGGTAATAATGGTGTAGTTGCTAGTGTGCAAAACCCTAATCTGGCTTTACCTATTGCATCGGCGCCTCCCGTGCCGATGACTTATTATCCTACCCAAACAAATCAGATTGTGGCTACACCCATTAATCCTATTATGAGCATGACAGGTTCGGTGGCAACGCCGAACCAAACTCTACCTACAGCTACAACCACTTGACCACTACCAAATTATGGGTCGACATACATGCCACAATTCCTACCTACAACCAGTAACCATACTCTTCCTATGTCACTGCCACAAGCTTCATCGTCCACTCGGATGATGGTCTAGCTAATCTTAGAGAGGAGATGGCTAAGATGCTTAGAGAGAATTTTGGAGTTGAGTTACCTCGGAATCGGATTTACCAAAATCCGTACCCCGAGTATTTTGATGCCATCTAGTGCCCTCCGGGATATAAGATTCCAGATTTTGTTAAGTTCAATGGAGAGGGCACAAAAACCACATGGGAGCATGTTAGTCAATACTTAGCACAACTAGGTGAAGCAGGATCACTAAATGAGTTGAAAGTGCGTTTGTTTCCTTTATCTTTAACTGGTACTGCATTTTCATGGTTTTCTTCTTTACCACATGGTTCCATTCGGGTTTGGTCACAGCTAGAGCAGAAATTTCATGATCACTTTTATAGCAGCGACAATGAACTCAAGTTATCACATCTAACATCAGTTAAACAGAAGCATGATGAATCGGTCTCCGATTACGTCAAGAGATTCAGAGAAACAAAAAACCGGTGTTTTAGTTTGGTGATAACCGAGAGAGACTTGGCAGACCTAGTGCTGAGTGGTTTGAGAACTCCCATTAGAGAAAAGCTAGAAGGTTATGAGTTCTTAAATATCAACCAAGTCTTACAAAGGGCTTTGGCTCAGGAAAGCCGAAGCAAAGATCTCAAAGAAGTGCATAGATACAAAGCCGATCGTCCAAAGATGAATATGGTGGAATATGATAGTGATCACTCGGACGATGAGGGTGATGTTTTTGCTACTGAATTTGTTTGGCCATCTAAGGCCAAACCCTTTACTTGCAATGATTTGAAACCGATTCATAAGAATCATGATGAAGAGATGAAGTTTACTTTTAACATTGCTAAGTGTGATAGAATATTTGATGCTTTGCTGCAGGCTAAGATTATTAGAATATCTCATACTTTACCGCCGTTTGAAGAGCTAAAACGGCGTGCTTATTGCAAGTATCATAATTCTTTTTCTCATGCTACTAACGATTGCAATGTTTTTCGACGACAGATACAATCGGCCATTAATGACGGACGATTGAACTTTTTTGAGATGCAAGTTGATAAACAGCCTTTTCCGATGAATACCATGGATTTGGAGGGGAAGAAGCTACTCATTCGGCCGGAGGTAGCCGAATCTGCTAATAAAGCTAATGTCATTGTTGGTGAGCCCAGGAAAGACAAGGAGGACAACAAGGTCTTGGGGAGACAGGTTGTGCTTGGTAAGCAACCCGATGGCAAGGAAGTGATCAAAATCACCATCAAGAATCCTACACTCGGGGGGCAACTGCAAGTGCAAGAAAATGCTCGTGTGAGATTTGTCAAGCCCAAGAGTCCAGAAATTGGCAAGTGGAAAAGGAATGAAGTTAAAGTACAGCGCAAGCGGATCAAGCCAACTTTTGATATGTTGTTGTCCAAGTACACCAACCAGTCGGCCGGTTCTAGCTTTAATTGGCCGACTCATCTGAAGCGACCAAGGTCACCATCAGCTGATATGTTCAGTCAGTGTATGAAACCAAGTGGACCAAGGGTGCCGTTTCCAGAAGAGCATACGCAATCTATTTGGGATCGACTTGACTATTCATATAGAGGCCGACTGAACATCGGTAACTATCGGTTGGCTGGTCAAAACATGCGACCGGATGGAAATTATCCGAGTGTAAGAATGCACCCAGGTGGAAGCTATCCGAGTGAAAAAATGTGGCCGAGTAGATTCCATCCGACTGAATTCCATCTGAGTGATATCCATCTGAGTGGATTCCATCAGAGTAAAATGGTGCGCCCGAGTGGAAATTTCATGCATCTGGAAAGTCGAAAAGAATGGCATGTTAAATCACCAAGTGTTGCAGCAGTTGAGTCGGGAAAAGGCAAGGAGAAAATGGATGTCGACTCACTTATCTTGGGCACCGAAACATTCGCCATACAGCAGCCGATTGTGCATAGCAATCCGACTGAGCCGATACTTGCTATCGCGCCAAAGCACTCGGCTAATGACCATGAGGCAAGCACCAGCCAGGTAAAGACGAGAGATCCTAAATACACTCAGCCGAAGTGGTGTCCTCCAGGGCTAACAAAGACACAAAAGAGGAAACTACAGAGGTTAAGGAGTCGAGAGATGGCAGAATAGGAGGCCGAGAAACAAAGGGATAAGTTGTTCAATGACACTCGACCCATGGTTCCACCAAAACAAGTGTGGAGGCCTAAACAAATACAAGATACAGCAGCTTCTATATCTATCACAGCAATACCTACATCACCAAAGGAGGACAATGCAACAGATATGACATCGTCTGCGACACTTCTTACTTATCCTTCACTCGAACAAATTTCAGAATCGGTGGATGCACTCGAGGAGGAGGCTGATATGCTGGACTATGAGTCTACGCCGGTTCATGAAGGTATGGATATCAATATGGTGTACTACTTACCTGCTGAGTTTCGTGCTGTAGATGAAGAAGGGGAGGTGGCTCAGCTGGATTTTGGCCCTAAAAACGCAATATTCGAGAAGCCAAAAGAACCAGTAACGCATCTTAAACCATTATATCTCAGAGGTCATATCAATGGGTCGCCGCTCACTCGGATGCTTGTTGATGGTGGTGCTGTGGTAAATCTTATGCCCTATTCGGTCTTCAAGAGATGGGGTTTGCCTGATGAAGAATTGATCAAGACCAATATGGTGCTCAATGGATTTGAAGGCAAAGAGAAAACTGAAGCCAAAGGTGTGATGTATGTGGAGCTTACAGTCGGAAGCAAAACTTTGGCTACTGCATTCTTTGTCGCTGAGGTGCAAGGTAACTACAACGTCATACTAGGCCGCGATTGGGTTCATGCAAACCAGTGCATGCCATCGACTATGCACCAGTTTTTGATTCAGTGGGTTGATGATGAAGTGGAAGTTATTCACGCGGATAACTCGGCCTGTGTTGCTTTGGCCGATGCATCGGTGGATTGGCAACATCCCAATGCTACTTGCTTGACAGGATGTGACTTGTCAGAATTTGATTTTCTCAGCGCAACCAAGAATGGTTTTGTGCCCGTCTCTTTAAAGCCGAGTGAATGCAATCGGCTCCAAGGTATGATATGTTTAAATGGATCCTAATTCCGAGTGGTTACAAAAACATCTTGTAAAAGTATCGGTCCAATGAGAACGATATGTATGAGTCTATAGAAGAGTTGGATGACATGGATAAACTTGGACAAGGTTTTACATCAGCCGATCCGTTAGAAGAGGTAGATATTGGAGATGGTTCAGTCACTCGACCGACAGTTATAAACAAAAATTTGAAAGCCGATTGTAAGGCTAAGTTAATCGAGCTATTGAAAGAATATGTTTGTTGCTTTGCATGGGAATATCATGAGATGCCAGGGTTAAGCCGAGAGCTAGTGGAACATCGGTTGCCTATAAAGGCCGGTTTTAGACCTTATAAACAGTCGGCCAGAAAATTTAATCTGAAAACATATGACCGGATCAAGGAAGAGATCGGTCGACTGCTTGAAGCTAATTTCATTCGACCTTGCAGGTATGCCGAGTGGATTTCTAACATTGTTCCGGTAGAGAAGAAAGGATCTGGCAAGTTGAGGGTGTGCATTGATTTCAGAGATTTGAATAGGGCTACACCCAAAGATGTGTATCCTATGCCAATAGCCGATATGCTTATTAATGATGCTTCTGGACATAAGGTTATTAGCTTTCTAGATGGTAATGCCGGATACAATCAAATTTTTATGGCCGAAGAGGACATGTACAAAACGGCTTTCCGATGTCCTGGTTTCCTTGGTTTATTCGAGTGGACAGTGATGACATCCGAATTAGAAAATGCTGGCGCCACGTATCAAAGGGCTATGAATTTGATTTTTCATGATTTACTCGGTGTCATACTTGAAGTTTATATTGGTGATATTGTTGTCAAATCGGATGCTTTTGAATCTCACTTGGCCGATTTGCGTTTAGCTTTTGAAAGAATGAAAAAGTATGGATTGAAAATGAATCCTTTGAAGTGTGCTTTCGGCGTGTCAGCTGGCAAGTTTTTGGGTTTCATTATTCATGAAGATGGTATTGAGATTGATCCCAAAAAGATAGAGGCTATACAGAAGGTGGAGGCTCCAACATGCAAGAGAGATATGCAAAAGTTCCTTGGCAAGGTCAATTATTTGAGAAGGTTCATAGCTAATCTATCAGGGAAAGTTGATGCATTTACTCCTATCCTTCGGTTAAAGAATGATGCTAATTTCACTTGGGGGGAAAACAGCAAGAAGCATTTGATATGATCAAGAATTATTTGTGCACTCCTCTGGTGATGAGAGCACCCAAGCATAGGGAACCCTTCAGACTTTACATTGCACCAGAGGAAGGAGTTATTGGTGCTGTTCTAACTCAAGAGACCGAAGGAAAAGAGCATGCCATCACTTATTTGAGCCGCCGCTTATTGGGCGCAGAGACAAGGTATACATTTATTGAGAAATTATGTCTATGCTTATATTATGCTTGCACAAAACTGAGACATTATTTAGTGCCGAGTGTTTGTGTAGTAGCTTGTCAAACCGATGTCATTAAATACATGTTGCATAGGCCAATTCTTAGTGGTAGAATTGGCAAGTGGGCTTATGCTTTGATTGAATATGATTTGGCTTATGAATCTCTAAAATCCATGAAAGGCCAAATTGTTGCTAATTTCATTGTTGAACATCGGATTAATAACAAGCATGATGTTGATATGAACCTTGTTTCATTAGTACCATGGAGATTATACTTTGATGGTTCAGTTTGTAGCAATGGCCAAGGTGTTGGTATTGTTTATATATCTCCTCATGGTGTTGTTTTTGAAGCCTCATGCTGCTTAGAATATTTTTGCACAAACAATCAAGCCGAATATGAAGCATTGTTATTCAGCCTAGAGATGTTACTTACTATAGGTGCTACATATATTGAGGCTTATGGTGATTCGTTACTAGTGGTGCAGCAAATATCCAAAGTCTTTCAGTGTTTGGACGAATCACTTAATGTTTATCTTGATAGATGTCTAGATATAATTTCTACTTTGGATTGCTTTAGCATTGCTCATATATCTAGACATGACAATTGGAAAGCAAATGAATTGGCACAACAAGCATCCGGATATCATGTTGATCATGGCATGTTTCATATCTCTCAAAGACCGATGTCTTGTCTTGCCAATATGGGAGAGGCCGAACCTGAACCCACTGATTCGGCCATTAACAAAAAGTCTAATGCAGGTGACAATCCCGACTGGAGGAATCCCATTGTTGATTACTTGTGCAGTCTGAGTGAAAGGGTGGACAGGGATGTTCGGCGTATGGCTTTCAAGTATACAATGAGAGATGATGGTCTTTATCGCCGAACCGTCGATGATGTTCTTCTAAAGTGTTTGGACGAGGACCAGGCAAGAGTTGCTATGGGAGAAGTACATGAAGGTATTTGTGGCACTCACCAGTCGGCTCCCAAGATGAAATGGTTATTGCGACGTGCTGGGTTTTATTGGCCGACTATGATTAATGATTGCTTCAGATATTATAAGGGGTGTGAAGCTTGTCAAAAGTTTGGTGATATTCAATTGGCTCCTGCTGCTATGTTACATCCTATTATCAAACCGTGGCCTTTCAGAGGTTGGGTTTTAGATTTCATTGGACAAATCCATCCGTCTTCCTCAAAAGGGCATCGGTTCGTATTGGTGGCAACTGATTATTTCACTAAATGGTCTGAAGCAGTACCTCTCAAGAACATGACGCATACAGAGGTAATTCAATTCATAACCGAGCACATTATTCATAGATTCGGTATTCCTCAAACGTTAACTACAGATCAAGGTTCATCTTTCATGTCACACCAAGTCAGAGAGTTTGCCGAATCTTATAACATAAAGTTGCTCAATTCCTCTCCATATTATGCCCAAGCTAATGGACAAGCTGAGTCTAGGAATAAAATTTTAATCAAGCTCATCAAGAAGAAGATTGAGGATAATCCAAGGAGATGGCATGACTTGTTGTCTGAGGCATTATGGGCACATAGAATCTCAAGGCATGGTGCTACGAAAGTGACTCCATATGAGCTAGTATATGGTCAGGAGGCTGTTTTAATGGTGGAAGTAAATTTGAATGCTTTGAGAATAGCCAAACAAAATGATTTATCGGCAATAGACTTCTATAACTTGATGATGGACAACATTGATGAGGTTGCTGATAAACGTTTGGCTGCTTTGAATGCCATAGAGAGAGATAAGTTGAGGGTGGCAAGGGCTTACAATAATAAAGTCAAGTTGAAGAATTTTCAAGTTGGTGATCTCATTTGGAAAGTGATTCTACCGATTGGTTCAAGAGATAGAAAATTCGGGAAGTGGTCTCCAAGTTGGGAAGGTCCTTTCATAATTGCAAGAGTTGTTCCCGGAAATTCATATTTGGTGGAATCAATACAAGGGGCATTGTTACCTCGAGCTCTCAATGGCAAATATTTGAAGAAGTACCACCCGAGTGTGTGGTAGGAAGCCTAAGTGGGCAATGGCCGATATACGATTATCGCCCTTAGCACAAACATGGCTGATACATAATTATCGCCCTGAGAAAAATAAATGGCCGATGGAGTGTTGACATCGTCCTTAGAACAAACACTATGCATATTATTTTTCGGCGTGCAAGCTTTGCCGAAAAACAGGGGGGCATGTGTTGACACCTGATTTTGGCAAGATACAGATTGCAATGAAGATGGTCTCGAGTGAATGAGTTTTCAGCATAAAAATATTCACGTCACCGAGTGGAACCACTTTGATGTTTCGGTTATATTCATTCGACTTTATCTTACGGACCGAAACTATACTCCGAGTGGCATAGTTCAATGTTCCGAGTGGTTTTTTGCCAATCACGTCTTCAAGATGACCTCGGATGAAGGAGCACTATTAAGGACTTGTCTTCGTCTCGTCGAGGCAATCGATTTTGATATATAAATCATCTCAATCCGAGTTCATATGCAAAAGTTAGAGGCAATATACTGCAGACTGAACCTCAACAGAAATATGGCGCGAGGTGCCAGACACTTGTCTGATAGGTTGCGCAAGTAATTCGGCCATCAATACGGCCTTGAATCAAAAAACCTTCAACCTGGAAAAGTTTTGTCTCATCGAGCCGATCGATTTTCATATATATTTCATCTCAATCCGAGATCATATGAGGCCTGGAGAGACAAATCAAGATCGGGCTATGTTTTCAGTCGGAAATCCGAGTGAAAAGTTTACCATCTGAGTGAAAGTTTACGGTCGAGTGAAAGTTTACGGTCGAGTGAAATTTTACGGTCGAGTGGAAGTTTGCTGACCGGATGAACTTATTATTATCCAAGTGGAAATATAGTCATCCGAGGGAAAATATGATCATCCAAGTGAAATTGTCGTCCAGGTGAAAATATTCTGAGTGAAAAGATTACCATCGGGACGAAAACTTGCCGATTGAATAAGATAGTGCCTTCCGAGTGGAAATATAGTCATCCGAGTGAATAAGATAGTGCCTTCCGAGTGGAAATATAGTCATCCGAGTGAAAGAATGTCTTCCGAGTGAAAAAGTCCAATCAGACGATCCGAGTGAAAGTATCTAATATCCGAGTGGATGAGCTCAAGTCCGAGTGAAATTGAACATGTGCTCGAAAGTTTATCAAAATGACCTTGGATGAAGAAGTGTTCAATACAGAAGTTGTGCATATCATCAAGACGGTAAACTTTGATTTTGGAGTCATCATCATCAGAGATAATATATAGCCTACAAATTCACTACGAGACTCGGATAATCCAGTCTACTGCAAGACCGAGTCCGACTGGAAGATAAAGATGACCTCGAAAAGTATTCAAGATGGCCTTATTTGAAAAAGTGATCAACATGAGAGTTGTTCGTATCGTCGAGGCGCACAAGTCTGATATTTGGGCCATCTCGATCGGAGATCATATGCAAGCCCGGCGGCCCGCGCAAGAAGGAAGACAGAGTTTGGGCCAGATTCAGACTGAATCCGAGTTGGAATAGAATTAGGACTCTAGGACATGAATTGATGTAATTTTTCTTGTAAGGAAAGCCTAGATGAATCCTTTACTTGTACGGGAAGTCCAGCCGCCTCTTATATATGTTGGGGGTGACGGCCGATTGAACAACACACAATCGAACAAATCAATATACTACTTTTTCATCTACGTTTTATCTCTCCACCGTTTTTTCTATCTCGTTCTTCGCTGTTCTTCGTGTTTGAGAGCTGCGAATCCCGAGGCTCTAGGGGCGAGCGAATCGACCTAGGGCAGCCCATAGCCGCCGCACTCCCTGACGGGGTCCCTCCCGGGGGTGTGGGGTCTTCGGGTCAGCAAAAGCGCCCGTCGACTGTCTTGCGTATCGCGCTGTCGGTCGGGTCTCCTTCGACGTGAGCTGCGGTGCATCACCCCCGGTGTCGAGGGTACACGTGACGTGTTCGTGTGTCAACAACAACCAAACTATATATTGAAAACAGAATCTGTCAAAAACAGAACAGTCTGTAGTAATCTGTACTCTAACCATACTTCTGCTCCTCCAATTTTTTTTAAAAAAATCAGGACAACCTGGGTAATTTGTCTATTAATCTTCTGAAAAAATAATAAGCATTTTATCACGCTTTTGTTAAAAATGAGAATTATTTTCCTGAGCGCAAAAGTTTCTGTTTTTCAACAAGATCAAATCAACTATCACCATAGACCATCCCAAAGGTCTTACTTGGCACTTTATTAAAACGAAAGAAATAAAAGATGATTACTACATCAGCCTAATTATGTGAACACACAAAAACAATAGGGGTAAATGTTGGGTTGTCTCCCAACAAGCGCTTTTCTTTAATGCCTTTTAGCTAGGCATGATGATTTCAATGATGCTCACATAAAAGAAAAGAATTGAAACACAAAGAGAGCATCATGAAGCATATGACTAGCACATTTAAGTCTAACCCACTTCCCATGCATAGGTATTTTGTGAGCAAACAACTTGGGAACAAGAATCAACTAGCATAGGAAGGCAAAACAAACATAACTTCACAGATTTCAATAGATAGAGAGGAAACTAGATATTATTGTAATATGTAGAAGCATATGTTCCTCTCTCATAATAATTTGCAGTAGCATCATGAATGAATTCAAAAATATAACCATCACACAAATCATTCTTTTCATGATACATAATCATAGAAAATTTATTACTCTCCACACAAGCAAATTTATTCTCATGAATAGTAGGGGGAGCAAACTCAACAAAATAACTATCATGTGATTGAAAATTAAAATCATGATGGCAAGTTTCATGGTTATCATTATTCTTTATAGCGTATGTCATCACCATAATCATCATAGAGAGGAACTTTGTAAGCATAATCAATTGAAACCTCTTCCAAAACAGTGGATTCATCACTAAATAAAGTCATGACCTCGCCAAATCCACTTTCATCAATATAATCATCATAAATAGGAGACATGCTTTCATTATAACAAATTTGCACATCAAATCTTGGGGGACTAAAAATATCATCTTCATCAAACATAGCATCCCCAAGCTTATGGCTTTGCATATCATTAGCATCACGGATATTCAAAGAATTCATACTAGCAATATTGCAATCATGCTCATCATTTATACCAAACATTCTATTGAATTCTTCTTCTATCAATTGAGCACAATTTTCCTTTCCATCATTTTCACAAAATACACTATAAAGATGAATAATATGATGCAACCTCAATTCCATTTTTGTTTAGTTTTCTTTTATAAACCAAACTTGTGATAAAACAAGAAACTAAAAGATTCGATTGCAAGATCTAAAGATATACCTTCAAGCACTCACCTCCCCGGCAACGGCGCCAGAAAAGAGCTTGATGTTTACTACGCAACTTTATTCTTGTAGACTCGTGACGGGTCTCCAAGGGCAGAGTTTTGTAGGATAGTAGCAATTTTGCTCAAGTGGATGACCTAAGGTTTATCAATCCGTGGGAGGCGTAGGATGAAGATGATCCCTCTCAAACAACCCTGCAACCAAATACAAGAAATCACTAGTATCCCCAACACACCTAATACAATGGCAAATTGTATAGGTGCACTAGTTTGGCGAAGAGATGGTGATAAAAGTGTAATATGGATGGTAGAAATATATTTTTATAATCTGAATAAATAAAAACAGCAAGGTAGCAAATAGTAAACGGGCACAAAAACGGTATTGCAATGCTTCAAAATGAGGCCTAGGGTCCGTACCTTCGCTAATGCAACCTATCAACAATGCTAATATAATTGGATCATATAACCATCCCTCCACGTGCAACGAAGAA
This sequence comes from Triticum urartu, assembly GCF_056163025.1. NCBI lineage: Eukaryota > Viridiplantae > Streptophyta > Magnoliopsida > Poales > Poaceae > Triticum > Triticum urartu. The sequence goes on from NC_141873.1 coordinate 108,281,255, forward strand.
CCACTCCAAAGTTCATATCTAGCGGAGAACATAAGAAGAAATCGTTTGTAGGGTACGAAACAACCTTAAAGCTATTCTTTCCGATCGATCTATCCAAGAGTTCATACTAAAATAGCACCAAATAATTTCAGATTTATAATACTCAATCCAACACAAAGAACCTCAAAGAGTGCCCCAAGATTTCTATCGGAGAAACAAAGACAAGAACGTGCATCAACCCCTATGCGTAGATTACCCCAATGTCACCTCGGGAATCCGTGAGTTGAGTGCCAAAACATATATCAAGTGAATTAATATGATACAATATTGTAACCACGAGTATTCATATGCAACACATACATAAAGTCTTCTCAAATCCATAAAAGTATTCAATCCAATAAAATGAAATCTCAAAGGGAAAACTCAATTCATCACAACAAGATAGAGAGGGGAAAACACCATATGATCCGGCTATATTAACAAAGCCCGCGATACATCAAGATTGTGACATCTCAAGAACATGAGAGAGAGAGAGAGATTTTAAACACATAGCTACTGGTACAAACCCTCAACCCCGAGGGCGAACTACTCCCTGTTCATCATGGTGGCTGCCGGGATGATGAAGATGGCCACCGGTGATGATTTCCCACTCTGGCAGGGTGCCGGAATGGGGTCTAGATTGGTTTCTCATGGCTACAGAGCCTTGCGGCGGCAGAACTTCTGATCTAGGGTTAACCCCTAGGGTTTTTGGAATATTTGGTGATTTATAGGGCAAAGAGGGGGTGCGGGAGGCCACCGAGGTGGCCACAACCAACCTGGGCACGCCCGGGCCCCCAGGTGCGCCCTGGTGGGTTGTGCCCCCCTCGGGGCACCCCCCAGGTGCTGCTCTAGCCCACTGGATGTCTTCTAGTCCATAAAAAATCCACAAAAAGTTACGCGGTGTTAGGACTCCATTCGATATTGATTTCCTGCGATGTAAAAAACAAGCAAAAAACATCAATTCACACTGGGCACTGGGTCAATAGGTTAGTCCCAAAAATGATATAAAGTTGCTATAAAATGATTGTAAAACATCCAAGAATGATAATAAAACAACATGAATACTTCATAAATTTTAGATACGTTGGAGACGTGAAAGTGCAACTATCCCTAGGTGGTTTTGGTAATTCATAACAACATATAGCTCATTGAGCTAATGCTATTCCAAGATGACTATTTCAGGAAAGCTCAATGATTGGCATGGCATGGATGGTGAAAGTGGAACCCTCAAAATGCTAAGGACAAAGGATTGGCTCAAGCTCAAAAGCTCAAGACTCTTCATTTTATATTTTAGTGATCCAACATCACATTGAGTCTTTAGGAAAAGCCAATACTATCAAGGAGGGATGAGGTGTTGCTTAATGAGCCTCTTGCTTCATGTGCTTAGTGATATGCTCCAAAACCCTCAACTACTTTCCCATATCCACATATGACCTAAACCCTAAGCCAAACTCAGTCCTACCGATTCTTTCTATTCGGCGCCACTGAGTTTCACTTGTCATAAGCCACTGCCAAACCCTAGCAATTCGGTTCTACCGATAGGGATCTCGGTCTCACCGAGATGGGATTGCAAACTCTCTGTTTCCCTTTCGTAACTTTTCGGTCTCACCGAGAGAGCGAATCGGTCCCACCGAGATTGCAATGTAAATTCAGTGTTTCCTTTTTGTAACTTTTTGGTCTCACCGAAAGAGCAAATCGGTCCCACCGAGTTTGCCTGACCAACTCTCTGGTTAGCTAATTACCAAAATCGGTCTCACCGAGTTTGTGTAATCGGTCTCACCGAGATTACGTTATGCCCAAACCCTAACCATATCGGTCCTACCGAGTTGCATGTCAGTCCCATCGAAAATCTCTAACGGTCACTAGGTTTACCTTTTCGGTCCGACCGAGTTTGTTGATTCGGTCCCACCGAGATTGGAAAACTGTGTGTAACGGTTGGATTTTGTGTGGAGGCTATATATACCCCTCCACCTCCTCTTCATTCGTTGAGAGAGCCATCAGAACACATACACAATTCCAACTCATATGTTCTGAGAGAGAACCACCTACTCATGTGTTGAGACCAAGATATTCCATTCCTATCATATGAATCTTGATCTCTAGCCTCCCCAAGTTGCTTTCCACTCAAATCTTCTTTCCACAAGATCCAAATCCTATGAGAGAGAGTTGAGTGTTGGGGAGACTATCATTTAAAGCACAAGATCAAGGAGTTCATTACCTACACACCATTTGTTACTTCTTGGAGAGTGGTGTCTCCTAGATTGGCTAGGTGTCACTTGGGAGCCTTCGACAAGATTGTGGAGTTGAACCAAGGAGTTTGTAAGGGCAAGGAGATCGCCTACTTCGTGAAGATCTACCGCTAGTGAGGCATGTCCTTCGTGGGCGATGGCCATGGTGGGATAGACAAGGTTGCTTCTTCGTGGACCCTTTGTGGGTGGTTGCTTCTTCGTGGACCCTTCGTGGGTGGAGCCCTCCGTGGACTCGCGCAACCGTTACCCTTTGTGGGTGGAGCCCTCCGTGGACTCGCACAACCGTTACCCTTCGTGTGTTGAAGTCTCCATCAACGTGGATGTAGGATAGCACCACCTATCCGAACCACGGGAAAAACATCCGTGTCTCCAATTGTGTTTGAATTCTCCAAACCCTTCCCTTTACATTCTTGCAAGTTGCATGCTTTACTTTCCGCTGCCAATATACTCTTTGCATGCTTGACTTGTCCTACAATAGCTAAAATTTGCCAAGAACTAATATTGGGAAAAGGTTAAGTTTTTATTTGGTCAAGTAGTCTAATCACCCCCCTCTAGACATACTTTCGATCCTACAAGACATATCAGAGAGCCTCTGACCCCTTCTTACTCGCTGTCGTACATAGTGTGGGCAGATCGGCCTCCCGCCGCCCACTGAGCCACACCCCGAGAACCTTAAGGTATAATTTACTTATTCCACATGCATTGCTCTAGCTGCATGTGGGCTTTTTCCGCTTCTACACTCGAATCTAGGTGTTGGATCAAATAGGAAAGTAGTGGGGAAAGTTGTATAGCATGAATCTAGGACGTGGTTCAAAGAGGAAAGGAAGGGGGAAAGTAGTACAGACTGGCTATCTAGCACCTACGTTGGTGGAAAAGGGAAAACAATGACAAATGCATTACACACATCTGTAACAAACTGGTGTTTCTGTTTTGGGGGACAAGGCTGTAGTGTTTGAGCAGGACTAGATTTGCTGCTCTCACATAGGGAAAGCTGTCTAAAGATAACAAAACTGGGACTAACACAAATATGCTCCTTGGTTGTTTGTTCTTTCTTGCAACAGACTGTGCACCACCCCTTTATACATCGGTAGATGCACATGGTGCTGGTGCGTCCATTGTCTCGTACAACTCTTTAGCTGTTGTTAATCTAAGGCCCTCTTTGGTTAAAAAGTCCTAGGACATTTTTTAGTCCCAACTAAAAAGTCCCTAGTCCCTACCTGTTTGGTTCCAGGGACTAAACATGGACTAGAGGTTATTAAATGACATGCTAAAAGACCATTTTACCCCTAGTAATGAACTAATAGAGATAAGGTGAGATGCGGGGCAGGGGCAACTGTTGGAAAAAGTCCCAAAAAGACTCTCCCTTGGGGTCTTCTTTCTTTAGTCCCAAATGCCCACTTTTAGTCCCTAAAAGTCCCTCCTATTTGGTTTAGATGGGACTAAATGGGACCTTTTTTAGTCCCTACACCAAAAAGTACCTGTAAACAAACACCCTCTAATAATGCTGCTGGAAAATTGAAGCAATGCCATAGTTAAAAGCAAATTGCATATTTAACAAATTTTATTGTTAATATAATCTCTCTGTTAATATGAATCAATGCCACTGTTTTAGAAATGCTACTATCTTGCTTTCTTTCCCACTTAGATAAGTTAGATGCTTCTTTTTGTGGGCTTCTGTGTCATCCACCGTTGTTGACCACTAGTTGTTTCCTTTGCACCTCTGTGTAAACAGGGTTATCTACTTCACCTTGTTGCTATTACGACCTTTTGTTGCACTGCACAAAACACTCTTAAAACAAAAGTGTTTTGTGCAGTTCAACCAAAATGTTACACCAACAACGTTGCCTGATTGCTTGATCTTAGTGGTACTTCACAAGAGGAGATTTGACTTCCTATCCGTGTTGGCAAATTTGTTTCAGATCTTCTTCTTGTGAGTTGTTTGAATTCCGTGTCATGAGAGGTCAGTACTAGCCTTCTTTCAGAAGATTGTGAAGTGTGCTTTCATATGTTGTGCTACTTATACGGTAATGTTGCTTGATTTTAGTGAACTACACAAATGGAGACAAGACTTCCAATTTGTATGTGCACCGTAATATCCCATTGAGGTAAGATAATGATATTTCACAACTGTTGGCCTGTATTTTGCCACTATCATTAGAAAATTAATGTCGTTGTTTAGTGCTATACTTGTGCTCCCTAATTGACATGCCAAATCTTACATTGAAAGTGAAGCTTGTTTGTTATTGAACCAAGTGATGAAGGGAAAGGACAAGCACAAGAAAGACAAAAAATCAACTCCTAGTGCTGTAATGAAGCACTAGAATTGTGATGACATGAGTAATGATATAGTTTTGCATCTTAATTTATTGCTCTAGCTCGAACGAGTAATTGTTTTGCCACTGATTTGATGCCACTCTTAATGTAATATGTAATTATCTCTACTTGTGCAAACATGGATCTTCTTTGAAGATAACATATATTTTAGTGGAATTGCACAAGAAGATGTTGGAAACATTAAACTAATCGAGGAGTATATAGTAAGCATGTCAACCACAGTAGATAACAACAGATGGTTCTAGAGAAGTGCTTCATCTGTATGCTCTACACAATAAGCCTCCTAACAAAGGTTTGTACTCGCCCACAGATTTCATCCATATGATTGAGCTTTGTCATCTCTATTGGTGTTCTGCTACTGTTTGGATACTGTCATGAGAAAGTGGTATTGTCCTTGAGAAGTGCTTCATCTGTGCTGTTTTAAATATTTCCTTTCCCTTTTTTGAGCAAACAAGGATGCTAGCATTTAGTTTTCCTCTTTTCTTTGCACTGATCATCCTCCTCTGAAGAAGAATATGGAGTACGTGAAGTGCCTAGTTCCGATTATGCCAGGATGAAGAAGCCAAGCCGCTCTTCTTAAGAAGGGAGCAGTTGAAGGATGGTTACATTATTGCCCAGAAGAACAAACTAACTTTAGCTCAGAAGGACTCACGAATCTCCATCTTTGTTGCTGTGATGGCCAATACAATGTTGTTTTAGGATTCCTTTCGGCGAGTTCCATTTTTTTAAATGTGTGCTCTGCATGGATCATGTAAGTTGCCTGTTTAAACTGTCAATTCATAATACAGTTTGCTTTATACTAATCACTTTTTTTGTATTTATGCAAACAGGGGTGCTCAGCTTGATTTCAATGGGAACTGCATAAAATGTTCACGAATACATCGAATATTCTCGAATCATTCATTTCCACCACAAGAAAGGAGGTGACAATATGTTCAAGGTGTTGCAACATATAAAGGTGAAATCATACAAGCTACGCACAAATTTGGTTGATTTTGGTGGAACTGCACGAAAATAACAACTAGTTTATTTAGCACGAGGTGCCATGTCAATGTCCGAACTGATGGCAAACCCTGCCCATTCCACAATCATAGGCATTTGATATTTTGGAATGGGAAAACCTTGTCAAAGTTTTATCATTGATGTACGCAAAACAACACGCATTTGACATTTTGGAATGGGGCAACCTTGTCAAATTTTGCTCATTGATGTTAGCAAGAAGACACGTGTTTGATATTTTCGAATGGGACGCCCTTTGCTGTCAGCAGCATCGATCGATTTTTTCTTTATTCTTTTGTTGTGAAGTAAATATTGGCTCTGACATGTGAATCGCTGAGATGCATAATCATCGATTGTTTTGAATGTTCTCTATGAACTGCCAGGCCTGTGTGTTTGATTGCAATGTACAGGAACGCTCAAAAGCTGCTCAAACTTTTTGTACTCCCTCTGTTCCTTTTTTACTTCGCATATTACATTTCTTTCAAGTCAATTGATTTTACATTGTGAATGTTGATACCTTTTTCTATAAGATTGATCAAAGTAGAGATACTTTGACTTCAGACAAAACTTATATGCAGACTCAAAAGGATCGGAGGAAGTACATGTGAAACTGCTGCAAACGAGGTGATCACCCTAGGAACAATGCTAGTACGTATTGTTTTGCATGTTCATCCAATGCCAGTGATACAAGGATTCGAACTAATTGAACTAAATTCATTCATAATTAACCGAAGCTACCCACCCATGTCCGGCTGAGTTGAATAGAAGCTTCTTCTCCAGCAGACTAAGCTTCAGTGACTTAACTGCAGGTGCAGGTGCGTCACTGACATGTGCGCCAGATGCCTATTGGGCCTACATGTCAGTGACCCAACTGCACCTGTAGTTAGGTAACCAAAGCAACATCCTTCTCCAACATAGCTCTCCGACTCCACGTCGCCGCCAAGAAGCTAATCGGCCGTCAATGGTCAACCCGCCAAGCTTGGCTTCAACCAGAGGGTAGCAGCGGTGGCCTTACTTGGACCCGAGCGGCGGCTGCCTACTATGTGCTACTCTTCCTCGTTTTCTGTGTGGCGCGGCATTGTTGGCAGTGGGACGGGGCCTCGACGGAGCCGGTGATGTCCTATATCTCGTTGTCGGCGGGGCGGTGCCTTGGCAGAGCGGGGGAAATCCTCCGCCTCGTTGCCGGCAGGGCGGGGCCTCGACGGAGCCAGCGATGTCCTCTGCCTCGTTGTTGGTGGGACGGGGGCTCGGCAGAGCAGGGCCTCGCCGAAGCCGGCGAAGTCCTCCGCCTCGGTGCCGGCGGGGCGGGGCCTTGGGGAGAGCCGGCGATGCCCTCTGCCTTGTTGTTGGTGGGAAGGGGCCTCGGTGGAGCAGGGCCTCGCCGAAGCTGGCGAAGTCCTCCGCCTCAGTGCCGGCGGGGCGGGGCCTTGGCGGAGCCGACGATGTCCTCTGCCTCGTTGTTGGCAGGGCGGGGCCTCGACGGAGCAGGGCCTCGCCGAAGCCGGTGAAGTCCTCCGCCTCGGTGCTGGCGGGGCGGGGCCTCGACAGAGCCGACATTGTCCTCTGCCTTGTCGTCGATCTCGCCAAACGGTGCCTCACCCGCTTCATCGTCCTCTTTTTAGGCGGCCGTAACCTCCGCCACCCACATGCGGTACAGTTAGCGCGCAAGGCAGCTCTCGTGGGCGAAGCGGTACGACTCCAGCAACGCCTCCTACTCTGCCCGCCTGGGGTGATCTGCTCCTCCGCCTGGAGGTGCTCCTGGAGGAGATCGTGGTTGTAGGCGGCGTCGGCTTGAGCCTCCTGGAACTGCTCCTGATGCTTCTGCCTCACTGTGTCCATGTATTGGGCACGGGCCTCACTGATGGTCCTGGTGCAATGCACCAGCGAGGATGGCGCAGAGGAGGGGGTTGGCGCCGGATCATCGACTACCACGTTCTCCATTGGGACGTCGTCGTCCTCCGGCTGCCTGCCAGCCAGCCAGTCGGCAGGTGTCGGATTTCGGGTTCCGGCAGACCCTTGAGGTCCGAACATGGGGTGCGCGCGGAGATTTCGCCTCCTACCTACCTGCACCCCTCCGCCTTGCTAGGATCTAAACTACAGCAAGAACAACACAAGAGACACAGGGTTTATACTGGTTCGGGCCACCGTTGTGGTGTAATACCCTACTCCAGTGTGTGGTGTGGTGGATTGCCTCTTGGGCTAATGATGATGAACAACACAAGGAAGAACAGCCTCGCGAGGGTCTCTTCTTGGCTGGGGCGGTGAACTGCTGGGAGGAGTTCAGTCACCTTTCTCTCTCTCTCTCTCTCTCTCTCTGGCTGCTTCTCGGCCAAAACTCTTCTCTTCTAACCTGGCCGACCGAACCACCCCCTTTTCTATGTGGGTGGCTGGTCCTATTTATAGAGGCCCTGGTCCTCTTCCCAAATATCGAGCGGGAAGGGAGCCAACAATGGCGGGCTAATTTGAAGGGGGACAGCTAGTATCAGCTATCCTGACAAAAGTAGTCTTCGCCTGCGCAAAGCTCTGGTGATGACGCCGTCTCAGGCTCCACGATGACCTCCGTCTCGTAGTCCTCCTGGTCTTGGTCTCGTTGCACCGAAATGGCAACCTTTGCCTGATGCCTCGGTACTCCGCGGCTGCGCTTGCCCCCTTTGCACCAAAGAGGAAAGGAGGACACTGCGCGGGCTGGCACCCGCCTGGCGCCCTAAGTCGTCATGGCTTGCGTCACGGGCACCTCGTGAGGTACCCCGCCTTGATCTCTCCGCCTCCTCGTGAGCCAGCCTGACGAGGCTGTGCCTGAGGAAGCTCCGCGTCGTCCGCCCCGCGAGGCTTGGCCCCTCGCGAGGGTCTTGGGTTTGTGTTGGTGAAGATGGGTCGTGCTGGGCCCCCCTTTTGAGCCACACCGCAGGCCACAGGCAGGCAAGTCTGGGGACCCCCGTTCCCAGAACACCGACAGTAGCCCCCGGGCCCAAGGCGCGCCCGGACTTGGCCGTGCAGGGAGGCGGAAGGGCAAGAGCGAAGCGCCGCGGGCCCTAACAGCCTGTGGCCTTGGGCGACGCGTGGCGGTTGACTGGACATGGGCACCTTAGCAACCGCACGAGTTGATAAAGGAGTGGCATCCACCTAGGCCTTGCTTCTTGCTTTCCCCCGTTGCTGCTCAGATCCCCTTTCTTGCGCCTCTCCTTCCTTCCTCCGAAATTTCCAGATCTGCTCCGACCGTGCGACCTAGGAAGCCATGGCGCCTCGTCAGCCCTTGGCCGTAGCTTGGTACTCGTCTGCCCTGGACCCGCCGAACGTGTCGGAGGGGAGCCTTGCCCGGTTGCTCCGGATGGCGACGGCGCGGGGCATAGACGGGGCGAAGGCATTCAAGGCCGGCTCCACCACCCCCGAGGGTCAGGGGAGCACCTTCTATCCGTTCTTCGTAAGTGCCGTTGCCGCTGGCCTGGTGCCTCCCTTCTCTGAGTTCTTCTTCTCTGTCCTCCGCCATTACAAGCTACAGGCTCTGCATCTCCATCCCAACTCCGTCCTTCTCCTGGTAATCTTTGCTTATTATTGCGAGGCCCACGTTGGGGTGCAGCCCTCAGTGGCCTTGCTGCGCCACTACTTCTACCTCCGGACCTCTCGCGCTCCTGCTTCCGCGTGCCTGAGCTTCATCGTGTACGGTGGCGCCATTGCCATCTCGAACCCTGGGAAAAGGATTGAGGGCTTCAGGAGCAAGTGGATCTTGGTGGATGCTGGGCGCATCCACCCTCGGCTGATCTTGCCCACGGAGCAGCCCACGAGCTCCAGCGATTGGGGTCGAGCGGAGCTCGCGGATCCCCGCGCGAAGATGGTGTTGGAGAAGATGGACACGGATCTGAGGCCGGCCAGCATGGCGGCGGCGAAGCTGACCGGCGCGTCGCTGCTGAGAGAATTCCTGGAGCACCAGCTGGCTCCGCTTCGGCAGTACTCACTCCCGATGTGGAAGCCCCGCCCGAGCCCCACGGCCATGGCCGACGGAGATCTGGCTGCGGTCCTCCAATCTCTGGTCGGGGCGATGTGGCAAGGTTGGGGGGCGCTCCTACGCCCTTGTTGAAAGGATCGATATGGTTGACTAGAGGGGGGGTGAATAGGCAACTACCAATTTTTAGCTTTTCTTTACCAAATTAAACTTTGCATCAAAGTAGGTTGTCTAGATGTGCAACTAGGTGAGCAACCTATATGATGCAATAACAACAAGCATACAAGCAAGAAAGGGTAGAAACAATAAAGAGCTTGCACAAGTAAAGATAAGAGATAACCAAGAGTGGATCCGGTGGAGACGAGCATGTGTTACTGAAGTTCCTTCCTTTTGAGGGGAAGTACGTCTCCGTTGGAGCGGTGTGGAGGCACAATGCTCCCCAAGAAGCCACTAGGGCCACCGTATTCTCCTCATGCCCTCACACAATGCGAGATGCCGTGATTCCACTATTGGTGCCCTTGAAGGCGGCGACCGAACCTTTACAAACAAGGTTGGGGCAATCTCCACAACTTAATAGGAGGCTCCCAACAAGACCACTAAGCTTCACCACAATGGAATATGGCTTCGAGGTGACCTCAACCGTCTAGGGTGCTCAAACACCCAAGAGTAACAAGATCCACTGGGGATGAGTGGGGGAATCGAAAATCCCTTTGTGGAAGTGTAGATCGGGGCCTTCTCAACCACTCCCGAGCAAATCAACAAATTTGATTGGCTAGAGAGATAGATCGGGCGGAAATGAAGCTTGGAGTATTTAATGGAGCTTGAGCAATAAATGGAGCTTGGGGGAGGAAGAGGTAGGTGAGAAGGAGGAAGGGGACTCCCTTTTATAGTGGGGGCAACAATCCCGTTTCCCCCCACCAACCAGCCCCGCACAGGGCGGTACTACCGCTGAGAGGGGGCGGTACTACCACCAGGCGACGGTACTGCCGTGCCAACCAGCGGTACTGCCGCGCTGAGGAGACTTAGTAGGGAACGGACCCAAATGCGGTACTACCGCGGTGGTAGGGCGGAACTACTGCTCCTGGAATGGTACTACCACCACTACAACCGTGACTAGTGCCGCAAAACCCGACATGAGAAAAAGACCTCTCGAATCGAGGCGGTAGGAGCCAGACTACCCAACGGTACTACGGCAGTGGGGTCAAGGGCGGTAGTACCGCTGTGGAGCGGTACTACCGCTTGTGACCCTTCGGCCGTAGTACCGCAGGCAGTGCGGTACTACCGCTGGGGCGCGAGAGAGAGAGAAGGGATCTCTCAAATATGTTGAGGACACGGCGGATGTGCTAGGCCCCCAGCGGTACTACTGCTGTGGAGCCACAGCGGTACTACCGCTGGGTGCGCGGTACTACCGCTTAGACCCAGGCAGAACAAGGAAGAGCGGAGAGATCTCTTCAATGGACAGGAAAAGCTCGGAGGGTGAGAAGCTGATGTGTACGTGATGATTCCACCCATGCAAAACCCCAGCGGACCCCCTCTTGATAGTACGGTGCCCTCCACACAACTAGTCCACCGAGAAAGAAACGACAGAGCTACACCGTCTTGAAATACACTCCGAGGGGAAGAAAGCATCTCGTGCCAGGGGAGAATCTGTGAATAATTCAACGCACAAGATTAGTCCGCAAACATGTTGTCATCAATCACCAAAACTACCTTGAGAGAGATATGCCATAACAATATCCCCCTTTTTGATGGACTGATGACAACTAGGGATTTGCGCAAGGAAAAGAGATGAAACGAAGAAAACTAAGAACCACAAAATATAGACGGGCTCCCCCAGAATGTGTGCACCTAGAGAAGGCACGGCACACACATTCGGATCAACACTCCCCCTATATTTTATAGTCCAACAATACTAAGCACAAAATATATGAGAGAAGAGACAAGCATGCATCTCACAATAAACTACAGTACTCTGAAATGACATAAGTAATAAGGTAGCGATAGGGAGCATATGTCTTACACCATATGACTAGGACTTAGGTCTCACACCAAACCAAACCAAAGAAGGAACACACAAGAAAACACAAGACGACTCAAAGCACGACACAAGAAGCAAATCCCTACACTCTCTCCCCCTTTGGCAGCGAGACACCAAAAAGGGCATAGAGTGACACTACGACTCCAGGTGATGGGAGGAGGAAGAGCTCGAACATCACATCTCTGCATCTTCATCGTGGGTCGAAAACTGCTCGGCATCGGAGTCGGTCCAGTGGCAATTCTGATGAATCCAGTCCTCCTCTTCGGTGATCTGACTCTCAGACCCACTGACAACAGTTGCTCCCATCTGATGCATGAGCTCCTTGTGGCGCGTCCTGGCATGCTTCTCCGCCACATGAATCATGTACTGACCATGAGACTCCATGCAGAAAAGCTTCTTCATCTTGCGCTTAAGCTTCTGTGCCCACGACGGTTCTGCACTAGAGGGGCCAAAGTTCTCCTCATGATCATCAGTAGCAGCCTCACCCTCGGTCCCCATGGCAGCAGCAGCAGCATCGGCAGACGGACCCCCTGTGGCAGCAGTAGCAGATGGACCCCCTGTGTGAGGCGCTGTCCAGTTGTCCTTCTTCCTCAGACGCTTGATCTCGTGAGACACCAAGTCTCCAGTCTCTAGCAGCACTCTGGGATAAGTCTGTGCCCAGGCCCTCTCAATGAGCCTAATGTCATTGGAACCAAGTGGATATTCAAGAACAAGCAAGATGCCCATGGGATTATCATTCGCAACAAGGCTCGTTTGGTAGCACAAGGCTACTCCCAAGTCGAGGGTATCGACTACGGTGAAACCTTTGCTCCCGTTGCTCGTCTTGAATCCATTCGCATGTTGATTGCATATGCTTCTCATCATAACTTTAAGTTACAACAAATGGATGTGAAGAGTGCTTTTCTTAATGGTCCCATTAATGAATTGGTTTACATCAAGCAACCCCCCGGGTTCGAGGATCCCTACTTTCCCGATCATGTGTATCAACTCGATAAGGCACTCTATGGCCTTAAACAAGCCCCACGTGCGTGGTATGACCACCTTACCGAGTTGTTACAAGACCGTGGTTTTGAAGTTGGGCTAATCGACCCCACTCTTTTTACTAAGAAGGTCAAAGGGGAGTTGTTTGTGTGCCAATTATATGTTGATGATATTATCTTTGGTTCTCCTAACAAAGCTTTCAATGAGGAATTTGCCGCTCTCATGACCTCAAAGTTCGAGATGTCTTCCATGGGAGAGTTGAAGTACTTTCTAGGGTTCAAAGTGAAGCAAAGAAGAGAAGGAACCTTCATCAATCAATCCAAATACACCCAAGACATGCTCAAGAGATTCAAGCTAAGTGACGTCAAGCTGGCCTCCACTCCAATGCCCACCAAGTGCCAACTTGACTTAGATCCCAATGGTAAAATGGTGGATCAAAAGGTATATCGTTCCATGATTGGTTCCTTGCTTTACCTTTGTGCATCTAGACCGGACATCATGTTGAGTGTGGGAATTTGTGCTCGGTTTCAAGCCGCACCTAAGGAAAGTCACTATGTGGCGGCCAAACGAATCTTTCGATATTTGGCTCATACCCCAAACTTTGGCTTATGGTACCCAAGAGGATCAAACTTCAAGCTTGTAGGGTACTCGGATTCCGATTGGGCGGGAGACAAAGTGGATAGGAAGTCCACTTCCGGAGGGTGCCAATTCCTTGGTTGCTCTTTGGTAAGTTGGTCTTCCAAAAAGCAAAGTTGTGTGTCTCTCTCGTCCACTGAGGCGGAGTATGTTGCCGTCGGTAGTTGTTGTGCACAACTTCTATGGATGAGGCAAACTTTAAAGGATTACGGTGTCACTTGTGACAAAGTGCCTCTTTGGTGTGACAATGAAAGTGCCATCAAGATTTCTCTCAACCCAGTGCAACACTTCAAGACGAAGCATATTGAGATTCGGTATCACTTCATCCGGGATCACATTAGGCGAGGAGAGATCGAGCTCAACTATGTCAACACTCATGACAACCTTGCAGATATCTTCACGAAGCCCTTGGATGAAGCAAGATTTCGCGAGTTAAGGCATGAGCTAAATATCATTGATTCGAGCAATGTTGCTTGAACCCGCGCACACCCTATCACGCTCAACTTGTTGTCTAGTTTAGGTGTAGGCATGGACATAGGGGGAGTGTTGTTCTCTCAATGAACTCTCCCTCCCCCCATTATGCATAAATTGATCAAGTCTTTCACTTTAGCCATTGTTGATGGCACTTGTGCTTAAAAGACGAGTTTTGGTCATGGGCCCAAGGTTAAAATCTTCGCGGTGCCATACCTTTTGACTCAAACATAGGTGTCCTCGGCCACCGCCCTCTTGTGAAGAGGTGTGTCTTGGTCGTTTGCTGGTGTGTTTGCCATTTTTGTCGTTTCGTCGAGCTATAGCCGTGTCTGTTTAGTTGCCATGGCGTGCTGGGCGGTACTACCGCTGGTGGTGCACGGTACTACCGCTGAGGGACGGGACCAGGGGGTTAAGTCGGGGCAGGGGGAGGTTTCTTCTCCCCCATACCCATTCACTTCTCCCCTCTTGTCTCTTCCTCTCTCCAGCCTCCTCTCGCCGCGGGAGGGCTCCGGTGGATCTCCGTCTCCGGGGCGTCCCTCTCCATTTCCCTTGGTGGAGTCGATCCCCACCTCGTCCTCTTGCCATGGATGCCGGTATTGCCCCCGTTCTTTCTTTCGTTTTGTTTCCTTTTTAGTTCTTGTTTCTTAGGGGCAATGGTGGTTGCATCTCTAGATTTTTGGCTAAATCTAGGCTTGAGTTGGTTGGAGAAAGCAACTAGACTATCTCGATTAGAGTTTGGTAGGATTATTTTTGAATTTGGTAGGCCGGTAGTGCCGGATCTGACCACGGTAGTAGGAACCCGTTGTTTCACTGCCTCGTGCTAAGAAACTGCTGTTTCTCTTCCTCAAGCGGTACTACCGCTCTCTTGGAGCGGTACTACCACTTGACCTAGAGCGGTACTACCGCTCTCTCTGGGGCGGTACTACCGCTTGGGGCGGTACTACCACGGGCAGGTCACAATACTACCGCTGCCTGCCAATTTCCATCATTTTCCTGCCTTACCTTGATCTTTTGTTGTGTTTGTTGGATTATGCTCGCTCTTTCTGGTTGTTTCACGTTGTTCTTATGTTTGGCTCCAGATGATGACCATTCCGAGCAGCAAGGTCGCCGTATCAACCCCGGGCGTGCCACATCAAAACGCTATCGCACCTCAGAGCCTGCCGATGGTTCCTCGAGCACCCAACCGCCTCCAGCAAGTGCTTCTGCAAGTGTTCCTCCACCTCCTCGGCAATCGAAGCGAGCCGACAACAAGCCAAAAGGGAACACTGTGACTGAGATTACCAACAAGGAGTTTTGGGAGAAGCGTCGCCGCAACCCCTATGCGGTGGACCAAGAACCCACTTTGGTCAACCGCCCGTTCTGGAACCGTTTTTAGTTTGCCATCTACTTTGATGTGATCAAGGCCAAGAAGAATCTTTTTGTTGATGTTCGCTCCATTGACATTGATGCTATGGAGAAGGATCCGGAGTACTTTGGCGAAGCTCTTCAGATGTGCACTCAGCTAAACATTCTCAGGATCATGCAATTCAATAAGGATTTTGATGCGGATTTGGTGGCTCAATTCTATGCCACCGTCCACTTTGGGACGGATGTCAACAGGACTCTGACATGGATGACCAATGGCAAGCTGCTTTCTGTCAAGTGGAAGGCTTTCATGGAGTTACTTGATGTGGTGGATACCGGGCTTGAGACTCCTGTCGGTTTCCGTCCTCACCGCAATGCTACATCCACCCACAAGCAAGCCCTTTGGCCCTACTGCACTGTGAAGATTCACCCAGTAACTGAGAAGAAGACCTATGAGCTGTCTCCGTATCTGGACATTCTTCATGGCATATTCCATGAGACTCTCTTCCCTCGGATCGGGAATCTGGATATGGTCCACTCTTACCTCGTGGACATGCTCCTTTTCTGTCAGCATGAGAAGGAAGCAAGCACTGGAGAGAGCCTGGATATCTCTCATGTCATGTGGTCTGAGCTTCTATCTGCCGTGTCTGAGCGCAAGTGTCCTATCTATGGTCCATTCATCATGAGGCTCATTGAGAGGGCCTGGGCACAGACTTATCCCAGAGTGCTGCTAGAGACTGGAGACTTGGTGTCTCATGAGATCAAGTGTCTGAGGAAGAAGGAAAACTGGACAGCGCCTCACACAGGGGGTCCATCTGCTACTGCTGCCACAGGGGGTCCGTCTGCCGATGCTGCTGCTGCTGCTGCTGCCATGGGGACCGAGGGTGAGGCTGCTACTGATGATCATGAGGAGAACTTTGGCCCCTCTAGTGCAGAACCGTCATTGGCACAGAAGCTTAAGCGCAAGATGAAGAAGCTTTTCTACATGGAGTCTCATGGTCAGTACATGACTCATGTGGCGGAGAAGCATGCCAGGACGCGCCACAAGGAGCTCATGCGTCAGATGGGAGCAACTGTTGTCAGTGGGTCTGAGGGTCAGATCACTGAAGAGGAGGACTGGATTCATCAGAATTGCCACTGGACCAACTCCGATGCCGAGCAGTTTTCGACCCACGATGAAGATGCAGAGATGTGATGTCCGAGCTCTTCCTCTTGAAGAAATACACCCACGTGTACCTTGAGTAGTCATCCACAATCACCAAGCAATACTTCCTACCTCCAAGACTATCGAAGGATGGGGGCCCAAAAAGATCCATGTGAAGGAGCTCTAAGGGCCTCTTTGAATAAATGATAGTCGTGGGAGGGTGAGCCTTCTCATGTAGCTTTCCTTCGATACAGGCACTGCAAGCACGATCTTTAACAAAACTAACATTCGTTAGTCCACGGACATGGTCCCCCTTGAGAAGACTTTGCAGAGATCTCATATTGACATGGGCTAAACGGCGATGCCAAAGCCATCCCACATCAACTTTAGCCATTAGGCATGTCGCGGTCTTAGTGGGTCGCTCCGAAAAGTTAATCACATATAGACCATTCTCGACATGCCCAACAAAAGCTACTTTAAGAGTCTTGCTCCACAAGAGGGCCACGGTATCGATATCAAAGAAAGTGGCAAAGCCCATGATAGCAAGTTGACGAACGGAAAGTAAATTGTATGCAAGGGACTCAACAAGCATGACCTTCTCGATCGTGAGATCATGAGAGATGACCACCTTGCCAAGTCCCAATACCTTAGAAGATGAGGCGTCACCCCACTCGACATTGGTGGGCATAGATGGAACCTTGTGCACGTCCACCACCAAGTCCTTGCTTCCGGTCATATGATTTGTAGCTCCGCTATCGAGCAACCATGATCCCCCACCGGAAGCAAACACCTACAAGAGATCAATGCTTGGTTTTAGGTACCCATTTTGTAATGGGTCCTTTGATGTTAGTAACAAGGGTCTTAGGAACCCAAATAGACCATTCAATATACTCATGAAGAGAACCAACAAACTTGGCATAAACATGCCCGTCACTAGCATGGCATAACACATAAGAAGGATTAAAATCGCCGGCTTTGTTGGGAGGGGTGACATTGCCCTTCTTGACATTGTTCTTCTTCTTCTCCTCAGGGGCACTTTCTCCCTCCCTCACAAAGGTTTGCATGAGGGGAGGAGGTCGTTTGGTCTTGTCATTCTTGTTCTTGTTCTTGGAGTCGGGCACATACCCAACCCCTTCCTTGGCCACACCTCCCTTTTGGTTGATCAAGAGATCGTTGAGGTTCTTCTTGCCTTGTATGCAAGTCGCAAGACCTCTCTCAAGTTGCTCCTTCAACTTAGCATTTTCCTCAACAAGATGTATATGCTCACAACACGGGTTAGTAGCATTTGCATTATCAATTAAAACCATATGAGGAAAAGTTGCTTTCTCCTTAGTTAGCTTCACTTGGAGTTGATCATGAGACTCCTTGAGACTAGCGTGAATACCCTTCAAGGCCTTGTGGGCCTTGTCAAGTATATCAAACTCCTCTTTGAGTCTAGCAAGATCAACTCCGAGTTTGGCCTTCTCAGAATTTAGCACACGAGAAACAATGAGGGCATGATCATAATCTTTCTTTAACTTAGCATGATCAATGTTGTGAGACTCCTCAAGAGCGAAACGAAGACCATGCTCTTCCTCAAGAGCATTGGAAAGATCCGAAATCTCATCGACATAGTCACGACTATGCCCTTCCATCTTAGAGATGGTGTCTTCGTGAGCCTCGATCATGTCATTGGCCTCACCCAGTTGTTCCAAGAGAGCAACAAAGTGCTTCTTGGATTTTCCCTTGAGTTTGCCCATAAAGGCCTCAAACTCGTTAGCCTCCACATTAGCTCCCTCAAGTTCATTAATGCTATCCATTGGGGAAGGATGATTAATGATGGTAGTTTTGATGTTGGAGGTTACCTTGTTGGTGGCTTTAGCCATGAGACACTTGGCGGTGATGCTCTCGTTGGGTGAGTCGAAGAGAGACACCCGTGACGTTGTTGCAATGGCAACGGAGGCCATGGCAACCGACTCATCATCTTCATCATCATCATCATCCTCATTGTACTCTTCTTGCACAACCAAAGCCTTGGGAGGAGTCTTCTTGGTGAAGTTGTTCTTGTTGGGGAACGACTTGGCCTTGTCCTTTCGGATGAGTTTGCCACCATTGTCTTCCCTCTTCTCATACAGGCATTCCACAACGAAATGACTCACATTGCCGCAATTGTAGCAAGTTCTTACACGTTGCTTGCCCCTTGTGCCACTCGAGTTGTTTTTGCTAAAGTTGGGCCTCGAGTTTTTCTTGCTCCAAAATTGCCTTGAAGCAAGTGCCATGTGTTCATGATATGCATACTTTGTATCTTCGGGGTTGCTCTCCTCTTCTTCCTCTTCTTCTTCTTCCACGGTGAGCTTGGTCTTCAATGCAAGGTTAGGCTTCTTTGCCCGTTGAGAACGGAGCACCGCATTGTCGGCGGTCTTGTCCAAAATGTTCATAGCCACAAACTCATCCAACACTTCGCTTGAGGTTAAAGTGTGGAAGTCCGGTCTTTGACAAATGACGGAGGACATGGCCTTGTGGTAGGGCATCATTGCCTTGAGGAATTTGCGCTTAATCCAATTGTCATCCGTGTCCTTGCTCCCGTGATCTCGTAGTGAGACCGCGAGTTTGGTTACTCTCCGATAAAGCTCACGAGGTTCTTCATCTTCCTTCATTGCAAACTCATCGGCCTCATCTTGTACCACTTCATAGTTGGACCGTTGAATGCTTGCGCTTCCCCGGTAGAGAGACACGACACAATGCCATGCATCTTTGGCCAAGGCGAAGGGACGAAGATGAAGTAGGTCTTCGGGTGGAATTGCATCTTGAATGATGAAGAGAGCATTCTCATTGAATTGATTGTCTGCGGCTTCTCGAGGAGTGAAGTTGCTTGGATCATGTGGATAGAAACCTTCTTCAATGATTCTCCAAAGGTTAGTGTTCACATGATTTAAATGACGTTTAAAGCGGTAAACCCAAGAATCAAAATCCTCATTTTTCACAATCATAGGGGGAGGACCGGCATGATTCAAATGAGTGGAAGGAACCGGTCCACCATAAACAAGTGGTGGTTCCACATGGGCAAAGATGCCGGTGCCATTCTTGCCACTAGAAGAAGGAGCCTTTTCACTACTAGCTTCCCCCTTGTCGGGGATAGCATCCGACACCTTGTTGGCGGGATCACCCACTTTCAACGGTGCGGTGGAAAGTTTAAGCCCCTCAAGAAATTTAGTAAACATGCTTTCAACTTCGGTCGTCATGGAGGTTTTCAATGTCTCCAAGGCCACATTGAACTCCTCACGAGAGACCGAAGTTCCCCCATTTCCCGTAGACGAGATCAGATTCACACCGGAGTGTTCCTCCACACCGTCTACGGTATCAACCATACTCTTTGGACGGTAAAGTCCTTAAAAAGAGACGAGGCTCTGATACCAATTGAAAGGATCGATATGGTTGACTAGAGGGGGGTGAATAGGCAACTACCAATTTTTAGCTTTTCTTTACCAAATTAAACTTTGAATCAAAGTAGGTTGTCTAGATGTGCAACTAGGTGAGCAACCTATATGATGCAATAACAACAAGCATACAAGCAAGCAAGGGTAGAAACAATAAAGAGCTTGCACAAGTAAACATAAGAGATAACCAAGAGTGGATCCGGTGGAGACGAGGATGTGTTACCGAAGTTCCTTCCTTTTGAGGGGAAGTACGTCTCCGTTGGAGCGGTGTGGAGGCACAATGCTCCCCAAGAAGCCACTAGGGCCACCGTATTCTCCTCACGCCCTCACACAATGCGAGATGTCGTGATTCCACTATTGGTGCCCTTGAAGGCGGCGACCGAACCTTTACAAACAAGGTTGGGGCAATCTCCACAACTTAATCGGAGGCTCCCAACAAGACCACGAAGCTTCACCACAATGGAATATGGCTCCAAGGTGACCTCAACCGTCTAGGGTGCTCAAACACCCAAGAGTAACAAGATCCTCTAGGGATGAGTGGGGGAATCGAAAATCCCTTGGTGGAAGTGTAGATCGGGGCCTTCTCAACCACTCCCGAGCAAATCAACAAATTTGATTGGCTAGAGAGATAGATCAGGCGGAAATGAAGCTTGGAGTATTTAATGGAGCTTGAGTAATAAATGGAGCTTGGGGGAGGAAGACGTAGGTGAGAAGGAGGAAGGGGACTCCCTTTTATAGTGGGGGGAACAATCCCGTTGCCCCCCACCAACCAGCCCCGCACAGGGCGGTACTACCGCTAAGAGGGGGCGGTACTACCGCCAGGCGATGGTACTGCCGCGCCAACCAGCGGTACTGCCCCGCTGAGGAGACTTAGTAGGGAACGGACCCAAATGCGGTACTACCGCGGTGGTAAGGCGGTACTACCGCTCCTGAAACGGTACTACCGCCACTACAACCGTGACTAGTGCCGCAAAACCCGACACGAGAAAAAGACCTCTCGAATCGAGGCGGTAGGAGCCAGACTACCCAGCGGTACTACGGCAGTGGGGTCAAGGGCGGTAGTACCGCTGTGGAGAGGTACTGCCGCTTGTGACCCTTCGGCCGTAGTACCGTAGGCAGTGCGGTACTACCGCTGGGGCGCGCGCGCGAGAGAGAGAAGGGATCTCTCAAATATGCTGAGGACACGGCGGATGTGCCAGGCCCCCAGTGGTACTACTGTTGTGGAGCCACAGCGGTACTACCGCTGGGTGTGCGGTACTGCCGCTTAGACCCAGACAGAACAAGGAAGAGAGGAGAGATCTCTTCAATAGACAGGAAAAGCTCGGAGGGTGAGAAGCTGATGTGTACGTGATGATTCCACCCATGCAAAACCCCAACGGACCCCCTCTTGATAGTACGGTGCCCTCTACGCAACTAGTCCATCGAGAAAGAAACGAAAGAGCTACACCGTCTTGAAATACACTCCGAGGGGAAGAAAGCGTCTCGTGCCAGGGGAGAATCTGTGAATAATTCAACGCACAAGATTAGTCCGTACACATGTTGTCATCAATCACCAAAACTACCTTGAGAGAGATATGCCGTAACACTTGTTCCTCTGCGACGACTAGGAGCTGGTAGTGAAGTCCATGCCCATCTTCAATGGGGATGGGCCCATGCCCCTGGAAGCTCCCGAGGAACCGGTGGACGTGCCCTCCGACGACTCCAGCGAAGAAGAGGAAGGGCCTGACTCCGAGGCGACCGACGGGGAGTCGAGGGCTCCCCTCCCCCGGCGCTGGTCCCGCGTTCTCCGCCTTTCTCCGAGCGATGACGACGAGGATGACGACGAGCAGGATGGCAGGAGCTCGCCCCCGATCCCGAAGAAGGACAGGACTGGGCTGATCTCCCGCGCGTCTGCCCCGGCCCCGGGGCGGACCGCAGACGCACCTTCCGCCACCAAGCTTCCCGAGGTTGACCCTTCCAGCCGGCTTTCAGGCTTCAAATTTGGCCGGAGGCTGCTTGAGCTCACTGGCGACGACCCGTAAGCGCTTGATTCTTGCCTTTATTTCTTTCTCTACTTCTGAGGCTTGACGTCCGCATTTCTTGGGTAGGCTGGCGCCCGCAACAAAGAAGCCAAAGGGGGCTCCTGAGGTTCCACCCGTGGCTGCGCCTCTGCCTGCGAAGGAGGGTGACCGCGACGCACAGGCTTCTCTTGCCCGGTCATCCTCGCGAGGCCTGGCTGAGCCGGCTGGGGCGAGGTCAGCCCCCACGGCCCAAGTGGCTCCCGAGGTGCTCTCGCTTGCCGCCGCCACTACAGCTGTCGGGGCGCGGCAGACTCCGCCTCAGGATGCTGCGGCCGCGCTGCCGCCTTCTCCTCCTACTCCACCGGCTGCTGTCTCTCCGACTCCTTCTGCCGTTCTGGATCGTGCTGTTGCTGAGCTGGACCGACTGCGGCAGGATCTTCTTGGCGCCGACCCCCGCTTGGTGGCCGGGCATTTGGAGCTGGCTTCAGGATGGGTTTGCTCCGACGCTTCGATTCGGGCGGCGCTGGTCCAGGCCTCGACGGCATGCGACGAGGAGAAGCAGGTTGTCCTTGAGGCGAAGGTTGCTCGTGATGCAGCCCTGGGGGAGGTGGTCGACGTCCGTGGTCGCTGCAAGGCGCTGGAGGACGAGCTGCAAGGCCTGCGGGATCAGCTCGCGAAAGAGGTCCGCCTTCGCCAAGAGCAGGAAGAAGGCGTGAAGGCTCGCGGGGCGGCCGTCGAGGGCCGGGAGGCCAAGCTCAGGAAGCGCCGCGACTGTCTAGGCGCGCTGGAGCAGGAGTTGGGGCGAGGAAGGCCGAGCTGGACGACAAGGCCCTGGTTCTTGTCGAGGACCGTGTGGCCTTCACGGAGTTGGAGGCGAAGGCTCACTCCTCGCTGAGGACGCTTTACGACAGCGGCCTGGAGAGCCCGCTGGCTGGCGCCGAGGACGGCCCCGCCAAGCTGCTTCCCTTCCTGGTTCACGCTCTTGAAGATGTCGCCCTTGGCCTTGGCCCCACGGCCGAGGCCGAGGCGCGTGTCCTATCTTCTGCAGCACTGACGCGGGTCCTCACCCACATCTACCTTCGCGATCCCGGCATCGACCTTGATAGCCTGCTGGAGCCAGCAAGCGGCGAGCGTGCCGCTGCTGCTGCCGAGGCCGTGAAGGGTCGTGCGGAGGCTCTGCTGGGGAAGTTCCAGGCCTTCAGCACCAAGCCGGAGCAAGGCGCTGCCGATCTCGCTGCTCCGTGAGGCGAACCCACTCCGCGCTGCTCCCCCGCCGACAAGTGACTCCGTCGTGGCTCCTGTCCTGCCTTTAATTTCTGCACATGTATCATGCCTCGGGGAGGCGGTTAAACTTGCGTTTGGCATTGAGATAACAGTATGGACTGTAATATTTGCTTTTGAATTCCTTGAAATTGGCGCTTTTCCTTCCTACTTGCTTATGTTCTACGCCGGCAGAGCCCGGCCCCGCGCATGCCTCACCCAGCGTTGGTCCCGACCGGAAACCAGGACGGGGCCAAGGAGTGAGGGGCCACGTGACAAGTTAGGCTCCTGAGTCGCGATGATCAGGAGTCCCCCTTGGCGCACGAACAGCAAGTAGGGAGGTGTGATGCGGGTGGATCTACCGTTCTACGTCTGCAGAGCCCGGCCGCGCGCGTGCCTCACCCAGCGATGGTCCCGACCGGAAACCAGGACGGGGCCACGGAGTGAGGGGCTACGTGACCAGTTAGGCTCCTGAGTCCCGATGCTCAGGAGTCCCCTTGACGCTCAAACGGCCTTCATACCTTGGCTCCGCTCGGGGAGAGGCGCGCGACGAACCAGGCCCGGGGGGGCCTGGCTGGGCGGCGTGCGTCCGGGCGTGACCCAGGCGCAGCCCCCGTGCCCAACCCCCTCGCGCGGCACTCCCGAGCGGAGGCGTTACGATGAGGCTAGACACTGAGCTCTGGGCTCCCTGAGGTTGATGCGGCCCGGGGGGCACCCTCAGTTGTTTATCACCAGCACGGAGCATAGCGCTTCCGTATGTGTACGGGCATAGCCGCTCCTCGGTAGTGTCATCAGCCAGCGCGGAGCATGGTGCTTCCACTGGTACGTGGGAGGGGGGCCCCTCTGGGAGGAGCCCCCGGGGCGTGTACAGCCCCGCCCTGACACGTGGCTGGCACGGTAGGGCCTGGCGAGGTGTATCTGGGCACCCGTGAGCCAGCGCGGGACTCACGGGGCCCTACCTCTAGGCGGGTTGCGCCTGGCACTGGGCCTTATCTTGTGATGTGTCCCTGCAAATTTGGTTAGATGCTTGCACTCTACGTCCTCGGGTCCCGGCCCTCGAGCTGGTCTCAGCCATCGCTGGTATGCCAGGTCGCGATGCCATGGACAAGGCCAGAGGGTGAGGGCTGGAGAGCCAGTAAGAGCCCTGAGTCCGATGCTCAGGTACCCCCCCCCTTTAACGTGCAAGTGGTCGGCATGGAGAACAAGAGGTGCCGTGGACCGGCATCAAATAATCAAGCATGGTGGGTCTAACGCATAATCGGAAATAAATGCAAATGGGATACATGCCGCTGGGCCTGGCTCGAGCGGCTTGGGGATCATGCAGCCCGAGGGGCGCCCCCAACAAGGTAAGATAACAACATGGAATAAAAAGGGGATACACACCGCAGGGACGGACCCACGCGGCCTGGGAATAATGCAGCCCTGGGGGCGCTCCCAACTGGAAGTGAAACTTGAAAGATGTCACGTGATGATGTTGAGGACGAAGGGGTGTTGGTGTAGCAGGCTCGGTGGGCTGCGGAAGCCGATCCTCATGAGCCCCCAGGCCCAGGGGCCTCGGGAGGCTCCGGAGGCGCTGGCGGCTCCTCGCGGACCATCTCCATCTCCGCCAGGGCTGCGGAACGCCTGGCCTCTTGTGCCTCCGTGGTGCCCCTCATGAGGTGCTGGTACGTGGCAGCCGCGTTCAGCAAGCCGTAAGGCATGCGAACGTAGCTGTGGGGCGGACCTCCGCAGCGCCCCACTCGCGAGGGCTAGAGGCGCTCCAGGGAGGCGACTCGGTTGAGCCCTGGTACGTCGATGCAGACGCGCAGCCTGCCATCCTCGCCTGGATGGGGAGCCACTACTGGTAGGCGGCGGCCGCCTTTCATGACTCTTGACTCCTGTAGCACCTGAATGGCCTTGCTGACGAACTCCTGAGGGTCTGGATCTCCTCGCCTTGCTCCTTCTTGAGGGAAACGTGCTTCGAAACACGCCTCCATGTGGTGCCCAAGCGCCTCCCTCGTGACCCTAGCTAGGTCGGTGGCCTTCCAGGGGAGAGCCCCCAAGCCCTGCCTGAGGAGGGCGTCGGGTGCGCTTTCCTATGCGATGGAAGGAGGTTCCCCCTGGGCAGGCACGGGCCCAGAGGGGCCTGCCTCTTGAGGGGCCGGGCCGGACGATGTCTTCTTCTTCTTAGGGGCGGTCTCGGGAAGCCTCCTGCTTCCACGATCCGAGTCTTCTAGTGACGCGGCCTGAAAGGCTCGTTCCAGGGAACACACCGCGTCCTTCTCTTCACAGGGCACCGTGATGACTCCGCCGCTTCCTGGTATCTTGAGGACGTTGTAGCCGTGGTGAGTTACGGCCATGAACTTGGCCAGCGCTGGGTACCCAAGGATGGCGTTGTACGGCAGGCGGATGTGAGCGACATTGAAGTCGATGAGCTCGGTGTGGTAGTTGTCGCGTGCTCCGAAGGTGACAGGGAGGCGGACCTGCCCAATCGGGACCGTGGAGCCGTCGGTGATACCGGAGAAAGGCTTGGTTGGCTGAAGCTAGCTGTAGGGCACTTGGAGGTTGTTGAATGTCTCCACGGACAGGATGTTGAGCCCTGCCCCGCCATCGATGAGGGTCTTGGTGACCACCACGTTGTTGATGATTGGGGAACAAAGCATCGGGAGGACTCCGGCTGTAGCCGCACACTTGAGATGATCTGCTGAGCTGAACGTGATGGCGCATGCCGACCACCTGAGAGGGCGCGTGGCTTCGAGCCTGGGGAGGACCGCGTTCACTTCGCGGGGGAACTGCTTGAAGATGCGCTGAGAGGCTGGGGCTTGAGCCCCGCCCAGGATGCAGGCGATCGCGCGCGGCTCCTGGAAGCCCCCAGCCCCCTCGTCCTGGTGGCGGTCCTCGTTTCTCCTTGGCAGTGGCGGCAGCGGTGGGAGGCCTGCGTTGCCTTGCGGGCGATCCTCGCGAGGCTGATCCCTCCAGTCTCCCTCGCGAGACGGGTCTTGCCAGCGATCCTTGCGAGGTTGATCGCGCCACCCTTGGCGCGGGCCACGGTCTTCCCAGCGTCCTGCGTTCCTTCCTCCTCCTCGACCGTAGCCCCGATCACCGCGGTCAGGGCGACGACCGATCCTTCCTTCTCGCACGGCTCGGAGTTCTTGACATTCGTTGGTGTTGTGGGTGTGGAGGTCATGGTACACACAGTACCGGCTGCCCTTGGAAGGTTCGGGCTGATCTCTGCCCCGCTTGGTGTCTGGTTCTGCCGCGAGCACGGCAGCCCCCTTGCGCTTCACATCCTTGGCCTTGGGCTTCTTCTCTTTTGGGTTTGCGGCGGGCAGCTCGAGGAGGGAGAGACGCCCTTCCTCAGCCCTGGCGCACTTGTTTGCCAAGTTGAACAGCTCCAAGGAACTACACAGGTCTTCATGCATCGCCAGCACCTCCTTCATCTTGACATCGCGCACGCCGTCGGAGAAGGCTGAGATGATGGCCTCCTCAATCACCTTGGGAATCTTGAGGCGTGCGTTGTTGAAGCGCTGGATGTACTTCTGCAGGGTCTCCCCGGGCTGTTGCTTGATGCGGCGCATGTCGCTCACGGCGGGTGGCCGGTCGCGAGTGCCTTGGAAGTTGGGGATGAAGCGGGTGCGCATCTCATCCCAGGAGGAGATTGTGCCTGGAGCCAGGTTCAGGAGCCAGGTGCGGGCCCCGTCCTTGAGCGCCATGGGAAACCAGTTCACCATGACCTTCTCGTCTCCGTTGGCAGCTTCGATGCCCAGCTCGTAGAGCTGGAGGAACTTCGCAGGGTCGGCCGTGCCGTCGTAGCGAGGAGGCAGGTCTGGCTTGAACTTGCCGGGCCACGTGACGCTGCGTAGTTCGGTGGTGAAGGCGCGGCAGCCTGCTGTGGCCACGGGAGGCCTTGGGTGACGGAGAGCTTGGTCTTGCATGTCCCCATGCGCTGCAGCTGAGAGCAGCGCGGGGTCTTGACGCGCGGGAGCAGGAGCATGGTCGCGACGTGCTGGAGCAAGGAGCGCCCGGGCAGCTTCTTGCGGGCGAGGGACTTCTTGGCAGCTCTGTTCTTGCCACGCTGGCACCTGACGGAGCGGGTTCCGCCTAGGGGCCACGCGCCTTGGAGCCATGGTGTCTTCTTGAGGAGGAGGCAGTCGGGGCGCCGCAGGAGCCTCGTCGCCCACACGGGGCGGGGTGCGGTGCAGCGGAACGGACGGCGCAGGAGAGCCCCCTGCGGCGCGGACGAGCTCGGCGACGCGGTCGAGCCATTCTTCGTAGACGTCGTCGACGGGACGGTAGCGCAGGAGCTCGTTCGCCGCGATGAGTGCAGCCAGAGCCTCCATGGGCGCGCGGAGCGCGCGGGACGAAGATCCAGCTGGGGTGAGCGAGGGAGTTGCAGTGCGGCCGTCTTGCCGCACGGACGGATGCTGAGACGATGCTTGCTGCTCGTCCCCCGCCGGGCCGGTGGCGGCGTTGATGGTAGGAGACGAGGAACGGCGAGGAAGCCCGCCGACAGGGGCCGTCTGGGCGACGCGGGAAGCGAGCGCGGCCTGGCGCTCGGCGCGGGCCCGACGAGCGTCAGACATGGGCGTGATGGTCGGAGGAGAACGGGGTGGTGGAAGACGAATTCCGGCGCACCCCTACCTGGCGTGCCAAATGTCGGATTTCAGGTTCCGGCAGACCCTTGAGGTTCGAACACTGGGGTGTGCGCAGAGATTTCGCCTCTTACCTACCTGCACCCCTCCGCCTTGCTAGGATCTAAACTACGGCAAGAACAACACAAGAGACACAGGGTTTATACTGGTTCGGGCCATCGTTATGGTGTAATACCCTACTCCAATGTGTGGTGTGGTGGATTGCCTCTTGGGCTGATGATGATGAACAATACAATGAAGAACAGCCTCGCGAGAGTCTGTTCTTGGCTGGGGCGGTGAACTGCTGGGAGGAGTTTAGTCACCTTTCTCTCTCTCTCTCTCTCTCTGGCTGCTTCTCGGCCAAAACTCTTCTCTTCTAACCTGGCCGACCAAACCACCCCCTTTTCTATGTGGGTGGCTGGTCCTATTTATAGAGGCCCTGGTCCTCTTCCCAAATATCGAGCGGGAAGTGAGCCAACAATGGCGGGCTAATTTGAAGGGGGACAGCTAGTATCAGCTATCCTGACAAAAGTAGTCTTCGCCTGCGCAAAGCTCTGGTGATGACGCCGTCTCGGGCTCCACGATGACCTCCGTCTCGTAGTCCTCCTGGTCTTGGTCTCATTGCACCGAAATGGCAACCTTTGCCTAATGCCTCGGTACTCCGCGGCTGCGCTTGCCCCCTTTGCACCAAAGAGGAAAGGAGGACACTGCGCGGGCTGGCACCCGCCTGGCGCCCTAAGTCGTCATGGCTTGCGTCACGGGCACCTCGTGAGGTACCCTGCCTTGATCTCTCCGCCTCCTCGTGAGCCAGCCTGACGAGGCCGTGCCTGAGGAAGCTCTGCGTCGTCCGCCCCGCGAGGCTTGGCCCCTCGCGAGGGTCTTGGGTTTGTGTTGGTGAAGATGGGCCGTCCTGGGCCTTCCTTTTGAGCCACGCCGCAGGCCGCAGGCAGGCAAGTCTGGGGACCCCCGTTCCCAGAATGCCGACAGCAGGAATGGCTTCCATCTCCTTTTGGTCCATCGTCCGCCCGTCCCGAAGAGCGCTGGAGCGCGAGGAAACCATGGTGGGAGTGGTGTGGACATGAGAAAGGGAACGGAGGCGGATGACTGCGGCTATGGCCGGCGCAACAGTTTATATAGCAATGGTGGGCGGCAGCGGGATGGACGGGTGGCACCGGAGTAGCCACCTCAGTAACCACGTATCGTTAATATGGGCGGCAGATGGACGGACGGACAACACTTGTGTCGTTTGAACGTGCAGCAATTGCCTGCACCGGGAAGCGGCGCGGGTGGCGCTGACCGTTTCGGGCGAAAAGCGTGCGCGGGCGAGGGAGGCGGTATGGGTGGGCGAGGGCGGTCGGACTCATGCTTGGCAGCGGTCCGGTCCAGCATCCGGACATGCTGGCTCGCGAGCGAGCTCGCCGAGCTAAGCAACGACAATCAAACGATGGATGTGGCTTCCGACCAGGAGCCAGCGCCACCGCCCAAGCCAGTTCATGTCGTGTTCACCATAGAGTAGGTGCGGCCTCACTTCGACGCCCTAATGGCAGAAGAGCTACCAGTGTAGGAGGGCCTGTGTTGCAACCTCTGTCTCCTCAATGAGCATTGGCTCCCAGAAAGACGAATTGCCGGCGAACAAGCGAACGACAATGCCGTCGCGGACATGTGGCCATATGAGCCTGGCTTCCTAAATGAGCAGCGAGCGCTATATCAGACCATGCATAGGACCCGCGAGGCCCTCTTAGTCACCCTTCAAGTTGTTGCGCTCGCCGTGGCGCCGCCGTTTCACGTTGTCAACATGGTCAACGAACATGAGGAATCCGGAGATGACTTTAATTGGAGAGGATGATAGTGGGGACCCATCAGGGGCATAGCCGCACGTACGCAAATGCGTCCTTATTATATACAACTATTTTTTTGCTTCGTCCTGGTTTCCCGACATCACGGCCCCACACCATTCTCAACCTATATAGTCAATAAACAAGAGAATTGCACAAGGAGCGGCCGACAGCTGGGACCCAGCAACTCGAACAATATTTGTGTTTTTTATGTGCGAGCAGAGTTTTTCTTGAGCGATGTTTTTGTTGTTGTTCAGATGAGCAGGGTATCAACTGGGCCGGCTGTGGCCCGTTTAGCCCAGTCCTTGAGGTATAGCTGGGCTAGCCCAACCCAGATATTAATTATTTTCAAGCTGAAAATGGCTAGCCCAGCTATACTTATTTTTTTTTAGGAATACCCAGCCCATGTCAACTTGTTATTCCTCGCCCCGCTGGGCTATAAATATTTTCTAGGAGAGATGCATTAGGCTTAACAAGAAAATGGGCATTAAGGAATAATAAATGAGATGTAATTATAAAAATTGGGTTGTAACTCTAAAAATGGACCAAACACGTAATTAGTTAAAAATATATTTTTTTGGATTTTGAAAATTTTAATTTCATTACTCGTTGCGCGCGCAATATTTCGTTGGATTTTTACGTAATATAAATTTATTTTGAAATTATATTTAAGCTGACTGGATATTTCGGGATAAAAATATTTTAGATCCCATCAAAATGTGAATTTTTTATTGAATTCTGTTTTGTGCTGTTGAAATTATTAATGGTTGTCCTAGCTAGAAAATGGGTTGTAATTTTAATAAATTGTAAATGGGCTGTAGTAAATTTCATTAGAATTCAAAAATGGGATGTACATTCTTACATATCGCAAATGGGCTATATGTTCTTGTCACACACTTGTGGGCCTACTAAGTTGACGCGTACGCAAGGCTTTGTCAACTTATAGTCAACACATGGTTCTAGCAGCAGTGGCCATTGGATGTCCATCCAACGCATGTCGTGCTTCTTCTTCAATCTCGGATATTCTTGCTTCAGCCGCCCAAACCACCGCCGGTGGTATCGCCTGCTACCGCCTCTCGTGGCCGGCTGTGCTGCCGCGCAGGACTCACCGGCCCACCCTACTCCCATAGCCGTCCAGACCATTCCTCTACTCACCAACACCTCCTGTTATTCTCCCGGACGGCAGCCTCACACCATAGCCAGACCAGTGAGCCCTCGTACTCCCCTCCGCGTGGGCATCCACCCGCCTCGTCTTCCCTGGCTCCCTTCCTAGGCCTCGCCGTCGTCCATCGCCTGGGTGCTGTCCACGCGGCGTGATCAACGTGGTCAACGAACGATAGCCATCGGAAAAGGACTCTACGCGGTGAGGCTGACAGATGAACCCACCAGCTACATCTTCGCACGCAAGGAAGTGCGTCCATATTACGGGCAAAAAAATGATTCTTCCCGCTAACAGTTGGGACCCACGAGCTATATCTTCGCATGTAAGGGAGTGTGTCCATATTTGTGACGCCCCGAGACCGACGCTTTAGATGCCTTTCATGTTTTGTGTGTCAGCTATGTTATTTAATTGTTTGTTGAATTTCATCATCGCATCATGCGCATTGCATCTTTGTTTTCAAAATTTGCATCCGTTCATAGTTGCCATGTCCCCCCTTGCCTTCATTGCCCGTTCCGAGACCAACCTTATTCTTCGCTTTCCCTCTTGCCTAAACTGGAGTCTCTTTGCACAGTGCATCGACCCCTTCGCCCGTGTCCGAAACTTCCCCAAACCCGAACCGAACTATCATTACCGTTGTGTCCGGATCATCCCCAAACATCTATAAAACATCTTCGGTTTCTTCTTTGACTCTTCTAACCTATTTATGACTATACGATTATGATGAAAAGGCCCGAGTAGCCACTAAACTAATCTACCTGCTATATAACCAGACAAAACCCTAAAATCTAG
Source organism: Triticum urartu (assembly GCF_056163025.1). NCBI lineage: Eukaryota > Viridiplantae > Streptophyta > Magnoliopsida > Poales > Poaceae > Triticum > Triticum urartu. The sequence continues at coordinate 108,312,481 of NC_141873.1, forward strand.
GGAGATGTCCCATCCACCCATCGCCGCCGCCGCCACTCCACCGAATCCCCCTCGGAATCCTCCCGATCCAGTTCCACCCGAGACCAATCGCAGCCTCCACCTTCTCGGTGTCCCCTCTTGTCCAACCACCGCCAGCGCCCAAATCCTGCTGGAGCCCGAGCTCCTTTGCCCGCGGCCCCTTCCTCGCTCGTGCCCGAGCAGGAGTGCTCGGCCTCGTCTCCTTGCGTTGCCGTTCGCCACGCCGGTGACTACGGGCACAACCTCCTCAGCAGCGCCCCGCCTCCTCAACCACCTCGCATCGCTGCCTCATCAGCTCCGCTGCCGGCAGCAGCACCCGTGCCAAGCCTCGTCCTGCAGCCCCCTCGTCCAGGAGCTGCACGAGAAGAGGAGCTCCTCTTCGTCGTTTCCGCAGCAGTCGCTCGACCTCGCCACTCTCGTCTGCTCTGGTGAGCCTTGCCACCGTCGACGGCCGAAGCCAGGTCCCGTCGCTACTCTTCCCTTCTTCCCCTGGTTCTTCTCGTTGACCCCTCCCTCTCCATGTAACCTCCCTCTCTCGTAGTTTTCATAGAAGGAGCTCCGTCTGCGCCATGGATGCCCTGCCTCGCCAGATCCGTCCATTCCCCTCGTCCCGCGCCCCGAATCCGGTCGATCCGAGCTTCCCCATGCCCAAGACCTTGCCGCCCCATCGCTCTACTCTCGGCCACCGGCGTCCCTGCCGCTGCCATCTACTTCCCCTGCAACGAGCAGAGCCACCGCCTCCTCGTGCCCGAGGGGGGCGCTCGTCCCTGAGCCCCGCTCGGCCTTGACGCCCCGTGCGCCAGCCTCGACCTACTCTGTGCGCCAAGTCCTGTCCAGCCGCCCCTGCAACTCCCGTCGGCCGCCGCTGATGTCTCTGCTTCACGCACTCGCCGGTCAAACCACTCGCTCGACCCCTCCTGGTCGCGCGTTGACCTCCAGCGCCCCCCAAGGCCCAGCCTAGCACCAGATCTGGCCCCAGGCCGCTGGGTGAGGCCACACCCCAGCGCCCCTCCTCTGTTTTTTCCACCTGTTGGGCCAACTTGATTCAGCCCGTCATGTTTTTCCCTGTCCAGCGATTTTAGCATTTATCCTGAGATAACAATTTTGCAGAAAAACCCTTTGGACATCATGCAATTAATACCTCACCTACCGTGCATCTAAATTGAACAAACTTAATATATAAAATGCTTAGAATTTTGTCTAGTTTCTTAATATGCAACTTTCATCCATGTTTAAAATGTTTAAATGTGATGTTTGATTTAATTTGCTTAAATGCCATGTTAAAATGATTTATTTCATAACTAAATAACCGTAGCTCTATTTTAAATAAACTTTATATGTAAATGGGGTGGAAAAATGCATAGATTAACATGGTGGCATCATCTTGCATGTTTAACAACTCTAAAATATGATTTAGGGCAGAACAATACCAACTCTAAAATTTGCATATGAGGATTTTCTGGAATTGTTGTTTGTTATTTCCGGCCTCATTTAAACTTGCCTAAATAATTTTTTTATATATGTTTCTCCTCCTGCCATGTTTAACAACATTTAATATTGTTGAGTACCTAACCGGGAGTGAACTAAATAATCGAATGTGGTGTTTCGTCAACATGCATCTTGTTACATATTGAGGTCCACTTAATTTGTAGAACTGTTTGTTGCACTTTGCCATGCCATGCCTCTTTAAACCGGACATGCATCATGATTGATTGTGCATCATGCCATGTTTATGTGTTCGTTGTTTACTATGTTGTTTGCTTCTTTCCGGGTGTGCTTCTTCTCGATAGTTCCGGTTATGTTGCGTTTGTGAGGATCCGTTCGACTACGTCCATTTGTCTTCTTCATGGACTCGTTCTTCTTCCTTGCGGGATTTCAGGCAAGATGACCATTACCCTCCATATCACTTCTATCTTTGCTTGCTAGTTGTTCGCTCTATTGCTATGTCGCACCACCTACCACTTGTTTATCATGCCTCCCATATTGCCATGTCAAGCCTCTAATCCACCTTCCTAGCAAACCGTTGTTTGGCTATGTTACCGCTTTGCTCATCTCCTCTTATAGTGTTGCTAGTTGCAGGTGAAGTTAAAGTTTGTTCCATGTTGGAACATGGATATGTTGGGATATCACATTATCTATTATTTAATTAATGCATTTATATACTTGGAAAAGGATGGAAGGCTCGGCCTTTTACCTGGTGTTTTGTTCCACTCTTGCCGCCCTAGTTTCCGTCATACCGGTGTTATGTTCCTTGATTTTGCATTCCTTACGCAGTTGGGGTTATGGGACCCCCTTGATAGTTCGCTTTGAATAAAACTCCTCCAGCAAGGCCCAACCTTGGTTATACATTTGACAACCTAAGCCTTTTCCCTTGGGTTCCGTGGAACCGAGGGTCATCTTTATTTTACCCCTCGGGCCAGTGCTCCTTTGAGTGTTGGTCCAAACTAGAGCCCTTTGCAGCGCCACCTCGGGGAAACTTGAGGGCTGGTTTTAGTTGTACGGATTGCTCATTCGGTGTGCCCTGAGAACGATATATGTGCAGCTCCTATCGGGATTTGTCGGCACATTCAGGTGGTCTTGCTGGTCTTGTTTTACCATTGTCGAAATGTCTTATATCCAGGATTCCGAGTCTGATCGGGTTGTTCCGGGAGAAGGGATATCCTTCGTTGATCTGAGAGCTTGTGATGGGCTAAGTTGGGACACCCCTGCAGGGTATAAACTTTCGAGAGCCAAGCCCGCGGTTATGTGGCAGATGGGAATTTGTTAATATCCGGTTGTAGAGAACTTGACACTTGATTTAATTAAAATGCATCAACCGCGTGTGTAGTCGTGATGGTCTCTTTTCGACGGAGTCCGGAAAGTGAACATGATCTTGTGTTATGCTCGAACGTAAGTAGTTTCAGGATCACTTCTTGATCACTTCTAGCTTCACGACCATTGCGTAGCTTCTCATCTTACTCTTACTTGCGTATGTTAACCACCATATTTTCTTAGTGCTTGCTGCAGCTCCACCTCATTACCACATCCTACCCATAAGCTTAAATAGTCTTGATCTCGCAGGTGTGAGATTGCTGAGTCCTCGTGACTCACAGATACTTCCAAACAGTTACAGGTGCCGATGATACCAGTGCAGGTGATGTTACCGAACTCAAGTGGGAGTTCGACAAGGACCTTGGTCGTTACTATGTTTCGTTTCCTGATGATCAGTAGTGGAGCCCAGTTGGGATGATCGGGGATCTAGCATTTGGGGTTGTTTTCTTTTATTTTGGTTCCATAGTCGGACCTTCATTGTACTATGGATAATGTATGTTTAACTTGTTATTTGTGTGAAGTGGCGATTGTAAGCCAACTATTTATCCTTTGTTATTCAGTACATGGGATTGTGTGAAGATTACCCCTCTTGCGACAAAACCACCATGCGGTTATGCCTCTAAGTCGTGCCTCGACACGTGAGAGATATAGCCGCATCATGGGCGTTACAAGTTGGTAATCAGAGCCATCCTCGACTTAGGAGCCCCCTGCTTGATCGAATCGCTGACGTTGTCGAGCCTAGAACAATATGTTTTGAGTCTTAGGATTATATATATCAGAGAGTAGGATTTTTCTTTACTCCTCAGTCCCTTCATCGCTCTGGTGAGGTCTCCTGACGTAGATGTTTGGACTTTTCTCTCCTCAATTTTCATGGATTTTTTTAGGATCACGCGGGTATCTTGGGATCGTTCTGATACTCTTGTGACGAGAACATTGTTCTTGGTGCCTCCTGACATTTAGGGGTTGTGGAAGTGTCCCGGGGAGTTGAGCTCCGAGGTGTTGTCGTCACAATTTCATCATTGTAGTTCTGGAATACCTGAGTTCGCCGACATCGAAAATCTCTTTTATGCAGTTGTTGGTGAGATAACCTCGATGCCACCCAGTACTGGGGCGGGAGTTCGGGAGTATCGCCATAACTCGTATAACGGATGCTTTTCGAAGGTTGAGGTACACGATTTCCGAAGTTTTCTTGGTTATGTGTTGACGGATGGATACAGTTGGAGCATAGGGCTTGTTAGTTGTGTGATATATATTGTGCCTCCCTGTATCCCCAACACCAGATTGCATGACCAAAAAGTTTCGGGAGTTTATAGGTGGGAATTCAAGTATCGCGTAGGAATTCTTTCCAACAGACACATAATACGATATGGGATCTATCATATGTTTGTTGACATTTGAAGTAGTGGATTTCAAGAGTGCTTATCATGCCATTCTGGGTAGGCCTGCCTATGCACGTTTCATGGCTCGACCGTGTTACGTGTACCTCAAATTGAAAATTCCTGGTCCCAGAGGAGTGATCACTATCACTGGCAATCGGCAGAAAGCAAAAGAGTGCTTCCAGAAGGGCTCAAAAATCGCCGATGCACAAATGGCAGCAGTCGAAATGCAAGAATTCCAGAAAAATACAGATCCGAGTGATTTGCCGTGCTCCAAGAAGCCTGACACTGATTCTGCATTTCAGTCGTCCGGTGAAACCAAGCCGATTCATATTCACCCGACCGATCCTAATGCTGCTCCTACTCATATTTCAACTTCACTCGACAACAAATAGGAATAAGCGCTCATCCAGTTCCTCCGTGAGAACTGGGACTCTTTGCATGGAAACCTTCTGACATGCCGGGTGTACCCAGGGGACTGGCTGAGCATCGTTTGCGAGTCGACCCGAAAGTAAAACCAGTCAAAGAACATCTTCGACAGCCCACCGTACAGAAGAGAAAAGCAATTGGTGAGGAAGTGGTTCGACTCCTAGCAGCTGAGTTCATCCACGAGATTTACCACTCCGAGTGGCTCGCCAATGTTGTTATGGTCCCCAAGAAGGACGACTCACTTCACATGTGCATTGACTTCAAGCATATCAATCGGGCCTGCCCGAAAGATCATTTTCCTCTCCCCCGCATCGACCAAATTGTTGATTCGACTGCGGGGTGTGAGCGTTTGTCTTTCCTAGATGCCTATTCCGGGTACCATCATCCGACTGTATGGACCCGATGAGATAAAAACAGCTTTCATCACTCCATTCGGGTGCTTTTGTTATGTCACCATGCCATTCGGTCTCAAGAACGCTGGGGCCACATTCATGAGGATTCAGAAGTGTCTGCTCACTCAAATCAGCCGGAATGTGGAAGCATACATGGATGACATTGTGGTCAATTTGCGTAAAGGTTCCTGTAAGATCGTGGATGTCGCCTAGAGGGGGGGGTGAATAGGCGTTTTAAAATAATTACGATTTAGGCTTGAACAAATGCGGAATAAACCTAGCGGTTAATTTGTCAAGCAAAAAACCTAAAACAACTAGGCTCACCTATGTGCACCAACAACTTATGCTAAGCAAGATAAGCAACTATGTGATAGCAAGATATATGACAAGAAACAATATGGCTATCACAAAGTAAAGTGCATAAGTATAGAGCTTGGGTAAGAGATAACCGAGGAACGCGGAGACGACGATGTATCCCGAAGTTCACACCCTTGCGGATGCTAATCTACGTTTGGAGCGGTGTGGAGGTACAATGCTCCCCAAGAAGCCACTAGGGCCACCGTAATCTCCTCACGCCCTCGCACAATGCAAGATGCCGTGATTCCACTAAGGGACCCTTGAGGGCGGTCACCGAACCCGTACAAATGGCAACCCTTGGGGGCGGTCACCGAACCCGTACACTTTGGCAACCCTTGGGGGCGGTCACCGGTACCTGTCAAATTGCTCGGGGCGATCTCCACAACCTAATTGGAGACCCCGACGCTTGCCCGGAGCTTTACACCACAATGATTGAGCTCCGAACAACACCAACCGTCTAGGGCGCCAAAGCACCCAAGAGGAACAAGCTCTGGGGTGCCCAAACACCCAAGAGTAATAAGCTTCTCAAACTTCACTTCGACGTATCACCGTGGAGAACTCAAACCGATGCACCAAATGCAATGGCAAGGGCACACGGAGTGCCCAAGTCCTTCTCTCTCAAATCCCATCGGAGCAACTAATGCTAGGGAGGAAAATGAGAGGAAGAACAAGAAGGAGAACACCAAGAACTCCAAGATCTAGATCCAAGGGGTTCCCCTCTCATAGAGGAGAAAGTGATTGGTGGAAATGTGGATCTAGATCTCCTCTCTCTTTTCCCTCAAAAACTAGCAAGAATCGATGGAGGGATTGAGAGTTAGCAAGCTCAAAGAAGGTCAACAATGGGGGCAAAAACGAGCTCAAGAGATGGGGAACCATTGGGGAAGAAGACCCCCTTAAATAGGTCCCCACGAATCTGCCCGTTATGTACAGAATAACATAGGAGCAGTACAACCTCTATGAGCACCGGTACAACCGGTAACAGGCAATAAGCGGTACAACCGGCCCACAACCGCCCAACAACCGCACCACAACAGAGACTAGTCCGGTGGTAGAGCGGTACATGACCGGTACAACCTCTGGACCAATTCTGGAGCGGTACAACCGCTCCAAACACCGGTTGTACCGGTCAAGCGGTACAACCTCTCCATGGGGCGGTACAACCTCTCTATGTAAAACAGGCAATATCAAAACAGCCACAACTTTCGCATACGAGCTCCGAATTCAACGAAACCAAGTTTGTTGGAAAGCTAACGACAAGGGCTAACACAATTTTGAGAGAAATAACAATAAGAAGCAAATGATAAAAGGAACATAATAAAATGGTGAGAACCCATCCTCGGAAAATACCGGTAAAACCTCCAACACCGAAAACATCATAGAAGATGCATGCGAACTCCGTTTTTGATGAACTCAAGCTTGTCATCAAGATGACCATAAGCTCTAAGACTCACAAATGGAACCAAACAAGAACCAAGAAAGATAATGCAAGGATGCAATGGTTTGAGCTCTCGACTAATGATACGATCAAGCTACTCCCTAGAGAGCCCCCCTTGATAGTACGACAATCGATCCTACAACCCGGTCTCCCAACTACCACTATGAGACCGGTAAAATAGAAAACCTATCAAGGGCAAACCTTTGCCTTGCACATAGTCCACTTGAGCTAGATGATGACGATCTTGACTTCCTCAAGTTGGACCACCTTTCTTGATTATGTTGGCTCGATGAAGACTAGTTGATTGCTCCCCCATACTCCACTATGGGTGAGCCACTCATTGGCACATCTTCACAATTCCATTGACACCACAATGGACAGCAAGCTTCAAGCTTGATTGCTCCGCCATACTCCATTATGGGTGAGCCACTCTTCGAGTTGCTCCACTTGAACTTGCACACTGCAAACTTGATGACGATCACCACTTGATGTCATCCTCCATGGGTTGTATGAGATCTTCCTCTTAACGCAAGACCATGGAAACATACCTAACCCCACAAAGAACTCTCACGTAGACCATGGGTTAGTACACAAAGAGTAATGGGCAATGCTTACCATACCATGGGATCACTTGATCCCTCTTGGTACTTCTTCTACGCTTTGTGAGTTGATCAACTTGATTCACTCTTGACTTAGTCTTGATCAACATTGAATCTTTCCAACTCTCATTTGGATGATGTCTTGAAGGTAACCATGAATGATCACACAATCTTCTTCTTCAAGACATGCTTGCAATAAGCTCAACTCACACATGACCAATCTTTGGATAATTCCTTGAAAAGCACTTTGGCCATCTCAACTCACACATGACCAATCTTTGGATAATTCCTTGAAAAGCACTTTGGCCATCTCATAAACTCCTTGAAACCAACACATGGACTTCAAGACAATCCTATGGACAAATCCTTCAAATATAACTCAAGGCAACCGTTAGTCCATAGAGATTGTCATCAATTACCAAAACCACACATGGGGGAACCGCATGTCCTTTCAGTTCCGACCTGTTGACTGATCTTGCTGAAACCTTTGCCAACCTCAGAAGATATGATATCAAGATTAACCCATCAAAGTGTACTTTCGGAGTTCCTGGCGGAAAGTTACTCGGCTTCCTCGTTTCCGAACGAGGAATCGACACGAACCTAGAGAAAGTTGGTGCCATACTCCGGATGAAGCGCCCTGTGCGCGTGCATGATGTCCAAAAGCTTACTGGTTGTTTGGCCGCCTTGAGTCGATTCATTTCTCGCCTCGGTGAAAAGGCATTGCCTCTTTACCGACCGATGAAGAAATCTGACAAGTTCGAATGGACTCCTGAAGCTGATGTAGCATTTGCAGATCTCAAAGCCCTGCTTTCCACCCAGCCAGTGCTCGCTGCCCCAGTCAGTAAAGAGCCTTTACTGCTTTACATTGCACCCACTGGACAAGTTGTCAGTACATTACTCACGGTCGAGCAGGAAGAAGAAGGAAAAGCCTATAAAGTTCTGCGCCCAGTATACTATGTTTCTGAAGTTTTAACTCCATCCAAGCAAAGATATCCACATTATCAGAAGCTTTTTTATGGGATTTACATGACCACGAAGGAGCTTGCACATTATCTTCGATCACTCCATTACAGTTGTCAGCGATGCACCATTGTCAGAAGTTCTGAACAATAGAGATGCAACTGGTCGAGTGGAAAAATGGGCGATTGAACTCCTTCCCTTCGATATCAAGTTTGAGGAAAAGAAAGCTATCAAGTCCCAGGCAATAGCGGATTTCCTCACCGAGTGGATCGAACAGCAACTGCCGACTCAGATTCACTCGGACCACTGGACCATGTTCTTTGATGGATCCAAGATGCTGAATGGTTCTGGTGCCGGGGTGGTATTGGTATCCCCCCGAGGTGACAAGCTCCACTATGTTCTCCAAATTCATTTTGATTCCTCCAACAACGAAACTGAATATGAGGCACTTTTGTACGGTTTGCGTATGGCCATTTCACTCGGCGTCCGTCGCCTCATGGTCTACGGCGACTCAGATTTGGTGGTGAATCAAGTGATGAAGGAGTGGGACGTCAGAAGCCCAGCTATGACTGGCTACTGCAATGCGGTGAGAAAGTTAGAGAATAAGTTTGAGGGTTTAGAACTCCATCATATACCTCGACTGAAAAATCAAGCAACAGATGATTTGGCAAAGATAGGTTCCAAGAGGGAAGCCATTCCCAGTAATGTGTTTTTGGATCATATTCATACACCTTCAGTCCAGGAAGATCCTTTCATTGAAGAGCCCCCGCAACCAAAGATCACCACTGATCCGACTGAAGTCAAAGTCCCGGCCGTGGTCGACTTGATCATGGAGGTTTTGGTCATCACTCCCGACTGGACAGTGTCGTACATCGAGTACATCCTCAGGAGACAACTCCCAAAGGACGAAAAAGAGGCCCGACGGATCGTCCGCCGATCCAAAGCTTTTACTGTAATAAGATGGCAGCTGTTCAGAGAAAGTGTAACTAGAGTCAGCCAGAAATGCATAACACCATAGGAAGGTCGAGTGATCCTTAATGACATCCACTCGGGGACCTGTGGTCACCATGCGTCCTCCCGGACCATTGTGGCCAAAGCATACCGAGCAAGATTTTAATGGCCACGGGAAAATGAGATGGCACAAGAAATAGTCGACAAATGTGAAAGTTGCCAGTTTTACTCCAACATGTCTCACAAGCCTGCGTCAGCCCTGAAGACCATTCCACTCGTTTGGCCCTTCGCTGCTTGGGGTTTGGACATGGTTGGACCTCTGAGAACAGGTAGGAGTGGCTTCACTCATGTACTCGTGGCAGTCGACAAGTTCACCAAATGGATTGAAGCCAAACCCATCAAAAGTCTTGAAGCCAGTACTGCGGTCAGTTTCATCAGAGAATTAACGTTCATATATGGTGTTCCGCACATCATCATCACTAACAAATGGGTCGAACTTCGATTCTGATGAGTTTAGAGCCTTCTGCGCTTCCCAAGGCACTCGGGTCGACTACGCTTCAGTCGCCCATCCCCAGTCGAATGGACAAGCTGAAAAAGCAAACAGGTTGATCTTCAAAAGACTGAAACCCCGACTGATGCGTAATCTCAAGCATGCAGCAGGCGCCTGGGTCGATGAACTTCCGTCAATACTTTGGGGTTTGAGGACGACTCCGAATCGGTCGACTGGTCGAACTCCATTCTTCTTGGTCTATGGAGCTGAAGCTGTGCTTCCGAGTGACTTACTTCACAATGCACCCAGAGTCGAGCTTTTCTCAGAAGATGAAGCAGAACAGGCTCGGTAAGATGCAGTTGATCTCTTGGAAGAGGAAACAGAGATGGCTCTGATCCGATCGACCATTTATCAGCAAGACCTGCATCGATTCCATGCCAGAAATGTGAGGGGTCGAGCATTTCAGGAAGGAGACTTGGTTCTTTGAGTGGATCAGCAGAAACCTCACAAGCTCGCCCCTACTTGGGAAGGTCCTTTCATCATCACCAGAGTGCTCCACAATGGAGCGTACCACCACTACAACGTCAATCATAAGAAAGATGAGCCACCTGCTTGGAATGCAGAGTTGCTCCGCCCCTTTTACACTTAAGCATTCAGACTGTTAAGATGTAATAAGAAATACCCCTTAGTTTGATTATCAAAGACACGGTTTTACAGTCTCATAAATGATTGTTGTCCCTTTTTGTATGTTCTAAATCCCCCAGTGGGTGCCTTAGATGCGAATCCGTTTCGCCTAAGTTTAACAAATCCTACCGAGTGATGAGAAAGCCTCTCACTTGGGGGCTTAGCTGCGAATCTGTTTCGCCTAAGTTTGAAAAATCCTACTGAGTGGTGAGCAAGCCTCTCACTCAGAGGCTTAGCTGCAGTCCAGTACTCGCCTAAGTTTGAAAATTCCTACCGAGTGGTGAGCAAGCCTCTCACTCGGAGGCTTAGCTGCAGTCCAGTACTCGCCTAAGTTTGAAAAATCCTACCGAGTGGTGAGCAAGCCTCTCATTCAGAGGCTTAGCTGCAGTCCAGTACTCGCCTAAGTTTGAAAAATCCTACCGAGTGGTGAGCAAGCCTCTCACTCGGAGGCTTAGCTGCAGTCCAGTACTTGCCTAAGTTTGAAAAATCCTACCGAGTGGTGAGCAAGCCTCTCACTCGGGGGCTTAGCTGCAGTCCAGTACTCGCCTAAGTTTAAAAAATCCTACCGAGTGATGAGTAAACCTCACACTCGGGGGCTTAGCTGCAGTCCAGTACTCACCCAAGTTTAAAAAATCCTACCGAGTGCTGAGCAAGCCTCTCACTCGGAGGCTTAGCTGCAGTCCAGTACTCGCCTAAGTTTGAAAAATCCTACCGAGTGGTGAGGAAGCCTCTCACTCGGAGGCTTAGCTGCAGTCCAGTACTCGCCTAAGTTTAAAAAATCCTACCGGGTGGTGAGCAAGCCTCTCACTCGGAGGCTTAGCTGCAGTCCAGTACTCGCCTAAGTTTGAAAAATCCTACCGCGTGGTGAGGAAGCCTCTCACTCGGAGGCTTAGCTGCGGTCCAATACTCGCCTAAGTTTGAAAAATCCTACCGCGTGGTGAGCAAGCCTCTCACTCGGAGGCTTAGCTGCCGTCCAGTACTCGCCTAAGTTTGAAAAATCCTACCGAGTGGTGAGCAAGCCTCTCACTCGGAGGCTTAGCTACAGTCCAATACTCGCCTAAGTTTGAAAAATCCTACCGAGTGGTGAGCAAGCCTCTCACTCGGGGGCTTAGCTGCAGTCCAGTACTCGCCTAAGTTTAAAAAATCCTACCGAGTGATGAGCAAACGTCACACTCGGGGGCTTAGCTGCAGTCCAGTAATCGCCTAAGTTTAAAAAATCCTACCGAGCGGTGAGCAAACCTCACACTCGGGGGCTTAGCTGCAGTCCAGTACTCGCCTAAGTTTAAAAATCCTACCGAGTGGTGAGCAAACCTCACACTCGGGGGCTTAGCTGCATTCCAGTACTTGCCTAAGTTTAAAAAATCCAACCGAGTGATGAGAAAACCTCACACTCGGGGGCTTAGCTGCAGTCCAGTACTCGCCTAAGTTTTAAAAAAATCCTACTGAGTGATGAGCAAACCTCACACTCGGGGGCTTAGCTGCAGTCAAGTACTCGCCTAAGTTTAAAAATCCTACCGAGTGATGAGCAAGCCTCACACTCGGGGGCTTAGCTGCAGTCAAGTACTCACCTAAGTTTAAAAAATCATACCGAGTGGTGAGCAAACCTCACACTCGGGGGCTTAGCTGCAGTCCAATACTCGATTAAGTTTAAAAAAGCCTACCGAGTGTGAGCAACCCTTACACTCGGGGGCTTAGCTGCAATCCAGTACTCGCCTAAGTTTGAAAAACACCCCTATCCGCAAGGACGACGAGGTGCAGGTCGACTGCAACCCTCTCTTCAGAGCTGCGCCACAAGTACAACGTGCGCTCCATCCCTATCCGCAAGGATGACGAGGGGCATGTCGACTGCAATCATCTCCTCGGAGTTGCGCCACAAGTACAATGTCCGCTCCATCCCTGTCCGCAAGGACGACGAGGTGCAGGTCGACCGCAACCTTTTCTTCGGAGCTGCGCCACAAGTACAACATGCGCTCCATCCCTATCCGCAAGGATGACGAGGTGCATGTCGATTGCAACCTTTTCTTCGGAGCTGCATCACAGGTACGACGTGCGCTCCATCCCTATTCGCAAAGACGACGAGGTGCAGGTCGACTAGGGCTTATCCTCAGAGCTGCACCTCAAATACAAAAGTTATTCCGAGTGAAGAACAAGTTCCACTCGAAGGAAAACACAATCATATTCGGAGATAAACCAAGTTCAGATAAATCCCAAAAGTTCTGAACCACGGATCCAAAGTACTCGAGCATCAAGCCTGAAGAAGTTTAATGATTACACAATCACTCGGCATACCGAGGCAAATAAAGGTGAAGCATAATGTTTTTGGTCACTCGTCAGGAGGAGGACTGGCTGGATCGCAGAAACTGTCAAGGTCTATGCTGTCTGCAATGCGAGTGGCGGCATCAAGGAAAGTGTCCATGAAGGACTGGAAAGTGTGCCTTTTTGTGTTAGCAACCTTGAGCTCCGCCAGCTTGTCCTCTTTGATGTTCTTGCAGTGCACTCGGACCAGGGACAGGGCGACATCAGCGCCGCAGCGAGCAGATGACTTCTTCCATTCTTGCACTCGCTCAGGTATTTGATTCAGTCGGGCCATCAGAGACTCGAGGTCTTGAGATAGTTCTCCTTGAGGCCAGAGTTCAGCATCAACCCGAGTCATCGCCTCCTTCACGCGGGCAAGATAAGCAACTGCGCTGTCCATGCGAGATTCCAACCGCAACACATTCACTGTGACGTCATCTTTGACTGGGCAATTTATGGGGTCGAGACCTGTCTCAACCCACCCAGTTTCCACTTCAAAGTCCTGGCAAAGCTCTGCCCAGTCGGATGAAAGGTGAGTCGATAATATAATAAGACCTGTCAATCGACCATAACAAGTCAGTCGAACGTCAGTACCTTCAAGCTTTAAGACCAGCTGTGCAGCAATCTGGCCTAGATAAGACTCCAACTCGCCCTTCTTGGCTTTGAGGCTCCCAATATCGTCAGATAGCTTGTCCTTGTCTTTCTTCAGTCGCTCGACCTCCCGATTGGCGTCAGAGACAACAGTCTTCAGTTTGGAGTTCTCTTCTTCTAACTTGCCGACTGAAGCAAGCTTCTTGTCAGCAAGTGCTGTTTTCTCTCGCGCCTCCTTCCGCGCGGCAGCAAGAACCAGATCTTTCTTCTCCAGAGCCTGCTTCATTTTCTCTAAAGAAATAGCATTCTTCAGATGAGCTTGGAGTTGACGGTTTTCACTACGTACATTTGCTCGAGTGGAATCACTCGGTTCAAAAAAAATGGGAAGGAAAAGTGCCAGTCGTAAGATGGACAATTGACAATTAGTTACCTCCCATGGCAGCTACTTCGTCATGAGCAGTCTTGAGATTCTTATTGGCCAGTTCCAGATCAAGGTTGAGGCTGATTTGCTGCTTGTTCAATGTAGAAAGTTGAGCCCCAAGATCACAAGATTTCTGCAGTCAATATATAAGACATATCAGTCGACAGAAACAAAAGAGCATCACAGTGAAAGTTACTCTAAGACTACCGCCGAATCAAACATCCAATGGTAGTCTTGGGGACTACACCCAGTGGGTGCACTTAGCGTGCCCCCACTGGTTGGATTCAACACTCGGCATGGTCTGCCCAGCTCGAGTCAAAAAAAAAGAAGCGAAGACAGTTGTTCTCAGACCATAGTCGACTGCCCGTAGTCCACCATGGTCTCGGGGACTACACCCAGTTGGTGCACTTAGCGTGCCCCCCACTGGTTCAGATTATCACTCAGCATGACCCACCCAGGCTGAGTGAGAAAATTCAGATTCTCAGACCACAGTCGACTGCCCGCAGTCAACTATGGTCTCGAGGACTACTAATACGTCTCCAACGTATCTATAATTTATGAAGTATCCATGCTATTATATTATCAACCTTGGATGTTTTATATGCTATTTTATATGATTTTTGGGACTAACCTATTAACCTAGTGCCCAGTGCCAGTTTCTGTTTTTTCCTTGTTTTTGAGTTTTACAGAAAAGGAATATCAAACGGAGTCCAATTGACGTGCCAATTTTTGACAATTTTTTATGGACCAAAAGAAGATCCCGGAGTAAAAGAGTTGGGTCAGGAGAGTCCTAGGGTGTCCACGAGGGTGGGGGCGCGCCCACCCCCCCAGGAGTGTGGTCCTGCCTTGTGGACGCCTAGGGCACCTCCTTGACGTGAGACTGACGCCAAAAATTCCTATAAATACAGAAACCTCGGAAAATTAACCTAGATCGAGAGTTCCGCCGCCAGAAGCCTACGTAGCCACCGAAAACCAATCTAGGCCCTCTCTGGCACCCTGCCAGAGGGGGCCATCATCACCATGAAGGCCAAGGGCCAGAGGGAGAACCTCTCCCCATCTATGGGGGAGGCCATGGAGGAGGAAGCACAAGGGGGAGAACCTCGCCTCCTCTCCCTCGGTGGCACCGGAGTGCCATCAGGAGGGGAATCATCACCGCATTGATCGTCTTCATCAACATCACCATCATCATCATCATCACCCTCATATCTTTTACGCGGTCCACTCACCCGCACCCCACTGTAATCCCTACTTGAACATGGTGCTTTATGCCACATATTATGATCCAATGATGTGTTGCCATCCTATGATGTTTTGAGTAGATATCTTTTGTCTTTGGGTTGATTGATGATCTAGATTGGTATGAGTTGTATTTTTACTTTGATGCTGTCCTATGGTGCCCTCCGTGTCGTGCAAGCGTGAGGGGTTCCCGCTGTAGGGTGTTGCAATACGTTCATGATTCGCTTATAGTGGGTTGGTGAGTGACTGAAGCACAAACCCGAGTAAGGGGGTTGTTGTGTATGGGAATAAAGAGGACTTGATGCTTTAATGCTATGGTTGGGGTTTACCTTAATGATCTTTAGTAGTTGCAGATGCTTGCTAGAGTTCCAATCATAAGTGCATATGATCCAAGTAGAGAAAGTATGTTAGCTTATGCCTCTCCCTCATATGAAACTGCAATAGTGATTACCGGTCTTGTTAACGATTGCCTAGGACAATTCCGCACACCGATCCACCATTATTCCACACTCACTATTTACAATATTTAGTAATATATTCTAACTTCATGATAACAGCACCTACTTTTATATTTTAGCTCTCCGATATCATACAAAGTTATCCTCTTCATACCCACAACCTAGTTTTATTTCTCGTTGCTAGTTGGAAGCAAACGTCCGGTGTACGTAGAGTCGTATCAGTGGTAGATAGGGCTTGAGAGAATATTGATCTTACCTTTAGCTCCTTGTGGGTTCGACACTCCATACTTATCACTTCCACTTTTGGAAATTGCTATGATGATTCCTTGCACTTGGGGATTATCAAGCTCTTTTCTGGCGCCGTTGCCGAGGAGCAATAGCGTGGGGTTGATTTTCTCGTGTGTGCTTGTTTGCTTCCTTCACTAAGTAGATTTTGTTTTTCCTTTTGTTTATGTTTAGTTGTGGGTGAAACATACAAAAAAATTTAAAATAATGAAAATACCAAAAAAAATTACTTGCCTCTCATACCTAAAAAGTTTTTCAAAAAGAGAAGTGATTGGAAAGTTCTGCATTGAAGAAGTGAGGGTCGACCTTGAGCACTCGTGTTCATGCTCACGGAAACAATGTAGAATTTTTCATGGAAGTTCCTCTGTAAATAATTGTCCCCTTATATATATCCATTGTATTATAAAAATAATGTGCCAAGCTTTGGTTTTAGGATGATTAGATTGCTTGTTTACTATGTGCAGAACAAAAACAGAAACTTTGGATGTAGCGCGTGATTTTACATTTTTTTACTGGAAAGTAAAATGGGACTGAAAATTTTTGCACATTACTTAAGTATAAATTTTTCAAATTTTCAAATTTATTTAATAATTTTTGGAGATACAGAAGTTTACTAAACCTTCAGATTACTACAGACTGTCCTGTTTTAGACAGATTCTGTTTCTCGTGTGTTGTTTGCTTATTTTGATGAATCTATGGGTAGTATCGGGGGGTATGAATCATGGTGAAGTTGGAATACAGTATATGTAGTTCTAATATGAAATTGGAATGAGTTTGCAACAGTACCTAAAGGTAGTGATTTGCTTTATTATACTAACGGATCTCACAAAGTTTTTGTTAAGTTTTTTGTGGATGAAGTGTTCGGAGAACGAGGAGTTACCGATGTGAGAAGAATAAAGAGAGGCAAGATCTCAAGCTTGGGTATTCCCAAGGCACCCCAAGTAAATATTCTAAGGATACTCAAGCATCTAAGCTTGGGGATGCCCCGGTTGGCATCCCCTCTTTCGTCTTCAACAATTATCGGCATACCTCGGTTTTTGTTTCGTTCACATGATTTGTGTCCTTTGTTTTTTTGTTCTTCCGATATGAACCATGCTAGTATGATATAGCCCTTCATTTATTTATAGAATGCTCTATGTGCTTCACTTATATCTTTTAAGTATGATCTTATAGAATTGCTCTTTGTGCTTCACTTAAATCTTTTGAGTATGGCTTTATAGAATGCTCCGTGTGCTTCACTTATACATTTTGAGCTTGGACATTGGTTAGTTTATATTAATTGTAGAAATCTCCATGAACTTCACATATATATTTTGGAGTATGAATAATACTATCATCTAAAGCAGGTTTGGAAGAGTTTCAACTCTAGGAACTAGTGATCCCGCTATTCCGAATGAGAAGAATTTTGCTTATGTGGAGAGTAGAAAAATTTCTATGCTTGTAGATCATGAAAAGAATGCTTTATGTGATGGTTATATTGTTTAAATAATTCATGATGCTACTAAAAATTATTATGAGGGAGGAATACATGCTTGTAGGAGTGCAATAATATCAAGTTTTTCTCTCTATGTGCTTAACGCTTTGAAGTTATACTTGTTTTTTCCTTCCTATTCTAGTTGATTCTTGTTCCCATAAATTGTGTGCTCACAAATCTAGGCATATGAAGTGGGTTAGGTTTAAATGTGCTAGTCATATTCTTCATGATGCTCTCTTTATGTTCAAGTCTTATCTTTCATGTGAGCATCATTGAAATCATCATGCCTAGCTAAAAGGCATTAAAGAAAAGCGCTTGTTGGGAGACAACCCAATATTAACCCTTAATGTTTTTGTGTGTTTAAATGATTAAGATAATGTAGTAATCATGTTTTATAGATTTTTTTTCAATAAAGTGCCAAGTAGGACCTTTGGGAAGACTTGGGTGAAAGTTAATGTGATCTTGCTGTAAAAAACAGAAACTTTGCGCTCATGAGATTAGCTGCCATGTTTTACAGAAGAGTGCTTTGGTGCTGATTCTTTTTGAAGAAGATTAATAGACAAATTACTCACGTCCACCAATTTATTTCATAATTTTTTGAGTAGCAGAAGTATGGTTAGTGTTCAGATCATTACAGACTGTTCTGTTTCTGACAGATTCTGTTTTCATTGCATAGTTTGCTTGTTTTCTAGTTTCTATGACTTATATTCCTCAATATAAATTATAGAAATGATATGGTACATTAGGCATTGTGTGAGAACAATTACGATCTTTGTCTTTGAAAGTACCAAGGTGAATGGTTTACTCTTTATCATACTAACCTATCTCACGAAGTTCCGTTAAGTTTTGTGTGATTGAAGTTTTCAAGCTTTGGGTGAGATATCGATATGAGGAGAATAAGGAGTGGAAAGACCCTAAGCTTGGGGATGCCCAAGGCACCCCAAGGTAATATTCAAGGAATACTCAAGCGCCTAAGCTTGGGGATGCCCCGGAAGGCATCCCGTCTTTCGTCTTCAAAACTATCGGTATACCTTACTCGGAGCTATATTTTTATTCGTCACATGATATGTGTTTTGCTTGGAGCGTATTTTCAATTTTACTTGCTGTTTGAATAAAATCATTGGATCTGAAATCTTAAATGAAAAAGAATCCTCCCATGGCTAGTTAATTATTTGACTACTCAGTGTCCTTCACTCATATCTTTTTGGAGTAGTTTGTCATTACTCACGTGCTTCACATATATCCTATGAGTAAATGGTTGAATGAATTGAATATCATAAATCTCAATTATATATGTTTCATATGCTTATACCATGGGGAGTAATGACTTCACATAGAATAAGTATAGTTAGTAAACTTATTGAAAGTTAGCAAACGTAGAATTGGTCACTTGAACAATTCAAGAAAGAATATTGAAGGAAGAGAGATTTCACATATAAATATAATATCTTGGACATCTTTTGTAATTGTGAGCACTCATTAAAATATGACATGCTAAAAGGTTGATGTTGGACAGGAAGACAACGTAATGGGTTATGTTTTCTTATATCCGAAATAAAGTATATTGTCTTGGATCATCCAATATGTTGAGCTTGCTTTTCCCCCTCATGCTAGCAAAATTATTTGCACCAAGTAGAGATACTACTTGTGCTTCCAAACATTCCTTAAACCAGTTTTGCCATGAGAGTCCACCATACCTACCTATGGATTGAGTAAGATCCTTCAAGTAAGTTGTCATCGGTGCATGGAATAAAAATTGCCCTCTAAATATGTATGATCTATTAATGTGGATAAAATAAGATTTATACTATCTTGTGATGTGGAAGAAATAAAAGCAATGGACTGCATAATAAAGGTCCATATCAGAAGTGGCAATATAAAGTGACATTCTTTTGCATTAAGATTTTGTGCATCCAACCATAAAAGCGCATGTCAACCTCTGCATCCCTCCGTGAAGGGCCTATCTTTCACTTTTTATCTTCTACCTTATGCAAGAGTCATGGTGATCTTCACCTTTCCTTTTACATTATATCCTTTGGCAAGCACATTGTGTTGGAAAGATCCTGATATATATATATATCCAATTGGATGTAAGTTATCATGAACTATTATTGTTGACATTACCCTTGAGGTAAAAGGTTGGGAGGCGAATCTATAAGCCCCTATGTTTCTCTGTGTCCGATTAAAACTTTGAACCCATAAATATCACGTGAGTGTTAGCAATTGTGAAAGATTAAATGATAGTTGAGTATGTGGAGTTTGCTAAACCAAAGCTCTGACATAGACCCTTCCTGAAAATAAGATGAATTGCAATTGTTTGATGACTGAGAATATAGTTTGTTAGTTTCAAGAAATTTTATGATCTATACTTTAACATGTGAATAGCTTGTTACTTGATCATGAAAAGTTTTATGAAGATGAGCTACTATTATGATATATAATGATGTTATAAAAAGTGATTGAAACTATCATTGATGAAACTTATGCACTTGCTAGCATTCACACTTCATAAATTATTTCTTTTATCATTTACCTACTCGAGGACGATCAGGAATTAAGCTTGGGGATGCTGATACGTCTCCAACGTATCTATAATTTATGAAGTATTCATGCTATCATATTATCAACCTTGGATGTTTTATATGCATTTATATGCTATTTTATATGATTTTTGAGACTAACCTATTAACCTAGTGCCCAGTGCCAGTGCAAGTTTCTGTTTTTTTCCTTGTTTTTGAGTTTTACAGAAAAGGAATATCAAACGGAGTCCAATTGACGTGCCAATTTTTGACGATTGTTTATGGACCAAAAGAAGACCCCAGAGTAAAAGAGTTGGGCCAGGAGAGTCCCGGGGTGTCCACGAGGGTCGGGGCCGTGCCCACCCCCCAGACGTGTGGTCCTGCCTCATGGACGCCTCGGGCACCTCCTTGACGTGAGACCGACGCAAAAAATTCCTATAAATACAGAAACCTCAGAAAATTAACCTAGATCGGGAGTTCCGCTGCCAGAAGCCTCCGTAGCCACCGAAAACCAATCTAGGCCCTCTCTGGCACCCCGCCGGAGGGGCCGTCATCACCGGAGGGCATGGAGGAGGATCCCGGAGGGGCCATCATCACCATGAAGGCCAAGGACCAGAGGGAGAACCTCTCCCCATCTATGGGGGAGGCCATGGAGGAGGAAGCACAAGGGGGAGAACCTCTCCTCCTCTCCCTCGGTGGCACCGGAGTGCCATGGGGAGGGGAATCATCGCCGCGGTGATCGTCTTCATCAACATCACCATCATCACCATCACCCTCATCTCTTTTACGCGGTCCACTCTCCCGCACCCCGCTGTAATCCCTACTTGAACATGGTGCTTTATGCCACATATTATGATCCAATGATGTGTTGCCATCCTATGATGTTTTGAGTAGATATCTTTTTATCTTTGGGTTGATTGATGATCTAGATTGGTATGAGTTGTATGTTTTACTTTGATGCTGTCCTATGGTGCCCTCCGTGTCGCGCAAGCGTGAGGGGTTCCCACTATAGGGTGTTGCAATATGTTCATGATTCACTTATAGTGGGTTGGTGAGTGACTGAAACAAAAAACCGAGTAAGGGGGTTGTTGCGTATGGGAATAAAGAGGACTTTATGCTTTAATGCTATGATTGGGTTTTACCTTAATGATCTTTAGTAGTTGCGGATGCTTTCTAGAGTTCCAATCATAAGTGCATATGATCCAAGTAGAGAAAGTATGTTAGCTTATGCCTCTCCCTCATATGAAACTGCAATAGTGATCACCGGTCTTGTTAATGATTGCCTAGGACAACTGCGCACAACGATCCACCATTATTCCACACTCGCTATTTATAATATTTAGTAATATATTCTAACTTCATGATAACAGCACCTACTTTTATATTTTAGCTCTCCGGTATCATACAAAGTTATCCTCTTCATACCCACAACCTAGTTTTATTTCTCGTTGCTAGTTGGAAGCAAACGTGCGGTGTACGTAGAGTCATATCAGTGGTAGATAGGGCTTGAGAGAATATTGATCTTACCTTTAGCTCCTTGTGGGTTCGACACTCCATACTTATCACTTCCACCTTTGGAAATTGCTACGATGATTCCTTGCACTTGGGGATTATCAACTACACCAAGCCACTAGTTCAAAAATCCAAGTCGACTCAAGTGGAAGACCTATACAACTTTTGGGCAGACAAACCCCAGTGGGTGGATGAGAAGTAAGATCAGTCGGAAACCAATTGACCTGGACATTGGTCTGCAGAGCAGCGCCGGCGTTGAAGGCCACCTGACTGGCCTCGTGTACCACTTTCATTTGTCCCATCACAAGATTCAACTGAAGAAGAGCTTCCTTGGCGGCACTCGGTGGGTCGTTTGGAGTTTCGTACGCAGTGAAAAGAGATGATGGCAGAGAAGTCGAAGCACCCGCTGGGTCTGATGCGTGGAGTTGTACTGGAGCAGCAGGGGTCTGAGCAGCTGACCCTGATGGACAGTCAGTCGACAGTGGGATATCAAAAGTGATGTTGGTGCGAGCCGGATCTGCGGATCGCTTGACTGTCGTCCCAGGCATAAGTGTCGACTGAGGAACCTGAACCTCAGGCGCTTTCCTGCTCGGTCCGTGGTCCCTCCTCCTCCTTTCCCTCAGAGGCACTTCGTCTTCTTCATCATCCAGAAGCACAACAACATCTCGTGGAGCTGCAGCAAACAAGAAAAATCAAAGAGACAACTGATAAATAGTCCAGTCAACCGAATAAATTCGAGTCGGGTAGACTTACTGGCTTTGGAGGTAGCTGCGTCGTCAGTTTCCTCGTCATCTGGGACCTTGTCGATATCCATATCAGTCGCGATGGAGGCCGGGCTAGGAAAGTTCATCATCCACTCGGTCAGGACAGGAGAATCATTCGAAGCAAAGAAACACGAGAAGAACGTTTACCCAGAAGCAACAGGAACATCCATCTTGATCTTAGGCAGGGTCTTTCGGGCCTTCGAGGGATTGATGTTGGGCTGCTTGATGACTTTCTCATCCAGCTCTGGAGTCGAAGACCGAGCGCACTTTTGAGATGGAACGCCCGAGGCCACAACCTTACTACGCCTGCCCACGGGATCATGGCGTTGCTTGGATCGATGTTCTGAACGAGACGGTGAGTCGACTACTTCCTCGTCGTCTGACTCGTCACTCTCATCTTCATCATCGTCATCTGGTGACTCCCATTCACCGCTCTCCTCCACGCTGTCCTCGCCCTCATGGTCCTGCTCCGGAGCTTGTTCACCATTGGGCATTGAGTACATCTCTGTGTAAGTCTACAAGGCAAGAAGTCAGGTGGAAATCAGTCGGATTAACAAATAGTCGGAAAACACATTCAAATGCAATCGGTCATATCGGTCAAACCTTGTCTAGCTGGTTGCTATTGCTGAAAGGGTCGACTCTCCTGGTGCCCCTGGGGTTGTCCTTGTTCCTGGTGATGCTCGTCAGCCATTGTGCCACTGTTTCGGCCGGCACCTCCTCTGGATGAACCCGAGCGGTGTCGCCAGTGCCGGAGTACATCCACATGGAATGGTCACGGGCCTGGAGCGGTTGGATGCGCCGACTGAGGAACACCTCCAACAAATCCATGCCGGTGACGCCTTGGTTGATCAGCTGGACCACCCTCTCGACCAGCATGCCTGTCTCCGCCTTCTCCACGACGGTCACTTTCAACGAGGAAGGAGTTTGAACATGATCGAAAGAAAAAGGAGGAAGTCCAATCGACTATCCTGGAGTCGCGATATCCTTGCAGTAGAACCAGGTCGACTGCCAGCCTTTGACCGACTCAGGAAGGGTCATCGGAGGAAAGGAACTCATTTTCCTCTTCTGGATACCCAAACCCCCACACATCTGGATAACGTGGGTTTTCTCGTCCTTCGAATTTGCTTTCTTCACTGTTTGGGATTGGATGGTGAAAATGTGCTTGATACAGATCAGATAATTTGGAGCGAACAATTGATAAGCAAGCTATCATGCATACTGCTATCACATAATGAACCAGGTATGTATGCAAGTACAGTGATACAGGACAACAGGTACTAACAAAAGCAAAGTAGTGGGCAGCATATTTGCGATATCCTGTCGTTCTTGTCAAACCGGAATTCTTCTTCGAGCAGATTTCCTGCAAAAAAGACCCGTAAGGCACATGCGGAAAAGTAGAAGTTCAAATTGTCATGTGATTTCATAGACAATACCTCATCCTGGGAACGAGACCAGTGCATAACAAGGTTTTTCCATTCAATGTCTTCTAAATTTAGCACAGGAGACTTCACCAGAAATTCGTTTATAGACTTGCCATCAAAGTGTGATTTCCTCAGGTAACACCGATACTGCAGCAATGCTTTCCTTGAAAAGCACAAGCAAGCTTTGCTCGTCATGACTATCCAGATTGACCCTCGCCTAGTTACAACAATGTAATGTAAATCATTGATGTGTTCAATCAGCAAAAAATAAGAAAATAATAACCATGAATAATAACACTTACACGTAAGTTGGACAGGAAGATGTGAAAATGGTGTTTGTCTTAACAATAATCTTCCCATGATGGGAATATATGCACGTAGTCCCTAACAACATTGAAATCATTGTCTTTTAAACTGGGAATAAATGGAATGGGGTTCCAATCTGCAGGAATTGGCCGTCTCTGTAGTTGGGATAGGTCTTCGGCCGATGGACTTGCTATACTCTTTGCTGGAGTGGGATTTTTCTGTGGTACAGTTGGTGCTATGGCAAATGAAATCAGTATATATACCTTTTGATGGAGTGCAGGTCCTGTGTGGTGGGGCTAGTGGTGTGGCCAGTGAAGTATGGGTACAGTCTGCTGGAGTCGGTCCTACGTTTTGTGTCACTGGTTGTACATCCAATATAAGTGGGTTGCGGTCTGATTTCTCCGGCACCACCACATTTTTCAAGGACTTTGCTGGTGCGCCTTCAGGTTCGGCAATCACCCTCTTCCTTTTTGATGTCTGATGCACAAGAACAACATTTGAGTGGAAAAACATGGTATGATGACAGATGGAATATGTATTGATAATGGATGGGCATGGCATCTCGACATATATGATGAGTAAACTAAGCAGATGGCGGTGCAACAAAGTAGAAGAAATGCAAGACAACATATGCAAGATACCTGCAATCAATAAAACATTGCCAAATTAGAACAGGCACCTTGGTGGGTGAATAGGACAGGCCATCTGCCTTTGACTCCTCGAGGTTAGAATAGTCATTAATCATATTCTGAACAAGAATCAATAGGTGGGGAGCATATGAGTTTCATTGCATCCAGAATGGCACTCAATGCCTTGGTGCCAATTTTGTAAGTCATTGCAGTGTTTAGCTTCAAGAGTGGACTGCTGCTAGTGCGACACAAAGCAGCTACACAGATCATAGTGTAGATATAATGGGAAAACCTGAAGCATCAGAGTAAAATCAGCAAAGTGGAACTTGCTAGAACATATGTGCTAGTATTGCTGCTACGGCTAGAAAGGCTTCGGATACCAGCTCTCTTCAAGTGAAGGTGCGGTACTATTAATATTAGTGTAACTCTCAAAGGCAACACAGCTCCCCGCATTTCCTTGCTATTCTTATAGGATTCAAGTGGGCAGGCCACTACCAATCCTATTCCTATGTTTACAAGATCCTACGAATCAAAGAGGCTCAAAGTGTCCATCACAACCGACCGTATAGACCTCTACACTTCAAATGTCCCTGCTCATCTTCAGTACAAGGAACATACTATACTACTATCATACTCCCTCCGTTCCAAAATATAAGTCTTGGTAGAGATTTCCACTATGGATCACATACAGATGTATCCAGATACATTTTAGAGTGTAGATTCACTCATTTTGCTCCATATGTAGTCCATGGTGGAATCTATACAAAGACTTGTATTTAGGAACGGAGAGAGTACATATTAAAGAAGAACGGAAGAGGAACATGGTAAAGAAGAGCAAGCAGATTTTGGATAATAAAATGTTGGTTGTGCAGTGCCCACACATGATGAACCAGAGCGCATTAAGAATGCAACTCCCAGCTGTCTCTCGACCATTTCAGGAAGTTGGATGAAGATCCTACGTCTCCTAACCCTTCTTCTTCCTCGTCTCTAATTCTTCCCATACAGAACACCGCACGGGCCACCGGCACCCACCACCTGTGTTCCTCCGCCACCCCCACCCCCGCCCCACCCCCACCCGCGTCGAGTTTTCTTCGTTCAGCGAGGCCCCACAACCACCCGAGCCCCTTCGATTGCATCGGCGAACTCCGGCGAGCTCTGAAAAATCGACTGACCCAATTTTGAAATTTAGTCTACTGTGATTTAACTAGTGTGGAATATAAAAGGGGAAAACCATAAGCATTGGGAGTATAGTGTTGAGTGTGCCATGGCGGACCTGAAGGTGCAAACCGGACAAAGGCAACTTCGCAACCAAGACAAGAAATTATAGTAAAGCAGTGGCGATCTATTTTCTTGCTGCGATAAATAAGTTGAGCAGATACGAAAGAGTACCGCCTCTGGTGCGGCGTCGTGTACGCATCTGCTGAGAATTTGACGGTGCTGCGGTAGCGATGGCTGTCGGCGGCGTGGAAGCATGTCTAGGAGGGTAGACGGTGGTGGCGGGGTGCGGTGGACGAGACGGTCGTAGGAGCGGCGTCGGCAAGGTGGACGACGGCGGGGATGAAGCGAGAGGACGGGATGCAAGGATCCCGATACGAAGCCGTGGATGAGAGAGGTCGATCTCTTGTAATGGATGGCGGTGTCAGGGTATCAGCTCCGGCATGGTGGAAGAGGACGGCAGTGGATGGGGTGGCGGACGGCGGCAGATGGAGGAGGGTGGGGTGGAGAGGGTGTTTTGGCGCCCACGGAGTACGAATGGGGAAAAGGGAGGTAGAGAGGAAGGGGGGAACCATGTATTCAGGGCACGCTTGTCTCAAATGCGAGGAAATTTACAAACTTAGCCCTCGTTTCAAATTTCTACTACATTACAACAACATTAGTCGGTTGGGGATAGGACGGTAATCTCGCATACACCGAATATTTGCCGACGAGAGTTTGTTTTTGGCGCCCACCATGTTTGAATATGAATCGGGGAGGGAGTCAATTTCGGCCAGGGACACACTGTGTTTTGGCGCCCACCGTGTATGAATCCGGGTGAGAGGCGGTTACGTCACGTTTGGGTGAAATTACAAACCTACCCCTATCGAAACCTATAGAAATCCAGTAGATAGGCTTTGCGTGGCAGGGATAGGCAGTAGTGATTTCCATCTCGCAGATTTTGGTTTCGGGCGGTTACTGTGACTTTCCCCACTTCGTTCAAATTTTGCAGAGTGCACGTTTACCGTGCCAACTCAATTCGAATCCCGTTTGTATTCTATTTTTTTTCGGGCGAGATCCATTTTCAATTGGAATTACATTCTATACACATCATTTTTATATACTTTCAAAAGCACAAAAAAGAATTCTGCTCCTTTATATGTATAATATGATTTACAAATACAACGATCTCGAAATCTTAAGGTTGAATTCGAAAAAATTTAACCAAATTATGTTCTACTAAAATGTATGGATCAGTAATATCTACATATTAAATAACATAGATGTGCATGAATTCATATGAGTATGCATGTTTGATAGATCAATTTTGGTTCGAGTATGGATTACATGTATCATCATCTCGAATTCAAATATTTGAATCCCTTTTTTGTTCACTCCTTTCATGCCCATCTCTCTCGCATGCATGCTCCTTTAGGTAGCTATCACTCTCTTTTCTCCAGCTCACCCGCACTCTCACTTCATGTTTCTCCTATCCTCGCAAACATGGTCTCTTGACGTCTCCCTTGAGAAGTGTCACACTCTCCCTATCATTATACATTACACAGTTTTCATTATCTCTCACGTCTCTACTATTCTCTGGTATCACTCGGTACCTAAGCTTTCTTTTTCACCGCCACACACACAGTCTCCACTCGTCTTTCACTTTGTCTTTCTCTCTATGGGATTCTCTCACACACCCTATATGTCTCTACATATGACTCATACCACTAAAATTACTCTCTCTCTCTCTCTCTCCTGTAGACACAACATTTGTTGCGGTCTCCTTTTCGTCTCCATCCCAGACTGACATTATTCATTTGTTTACCGATCAGACAACCCCGACTACCGTCTCTTCTCTCTCACACAGACACACACACAACTCCTACTTCCACTCCCTTCCCGACTACCGTCTCTCTCTCTCTCTCTCACACACACACACACACAAAACTCTCGCATTCGCACCCCTACTCGTATTTCTCTCACAAACATTTATCGACTAGCTAGCCTCTAGATAGGTTTATACACCCGCATACTCGTGCTTCCACCATCGCGTACATGTCTCTCTCCCGCTCCTTGTATCTATGTAGATTTTTCTTCCCTTCTTGAGACACGCCCTCTCGATCGTGCACACACACACTATCGCCTCATTTTAAGCTGATACCTATCGCACACACACTCCTTGTGTCTTTGTCACACATGCACTCCGTCCTCCTCCACTCTCCCTCTCTCTCTCTCACACACATGGGCTTTTTGCAACAACTAGAAAGATGCCCATGCATTGCACGGAACATCAAGATGCATTTGTATGAGTAGTTTATCTTGTGGGGGAAAAGGATGAACGAGGGAAGGCCTTATTTGCAAATGTGGAGAGGGGTGTGGGTATCTTTTTGCAAAATTGCCATAGTTTCCTTCCTATCCGTCAGATATAGATCGGACGGCCTATATTGCAGGATGGCAGGCACACGATCATCACCGACAATGCTTTTTTATAAGAGTAGGGATAAAAAATAGAGTTGGTGATGATGGTGGGCCTGCCATCCTGCAATGTAGGTCGTCCGATTTATATCCGACGGATAGGAAGGAAAATATGGCAATTTACCCGCACTCTTCACCACATTTGCAGATAAGGCCTTCCCTCGTTCATCCTTTTCTCCCACAAGATCTTGATGTTCCGTGCAACACACGAGCATCTTGCTAGTAAGAGTAGAAATTAGACATATACCACTTCTCGAATCTTGAAACCAAGAACATTCCTCCCTTATATCATCAAAACCGCCAAAGGAATATATTTTGAGTGAAACATAACATATTTTTAGTGATATACATATTTCAAAACTAGACTTTTTTCTATCAAATCGGTGAATATGTATTAATATACTTTGATCGTGTGGCAATGCATTGGCACATTGCTAGTAGTTATTATAATTTTTTGGACACCAGACAAACGGTGGAGTACATATACGAAGAGAAGAGGCGCACGCACGCAGTCGGCCTCTCGCTGTCTCGCACACATGAGTGTTACGTAAAGGCGACGTTAACAAATAAACCCTAAAACCCTAGGTGCACGATTGCTGCATTCGCAGGTACCGGGTACGTGGTGGAGCACCTTTGTATGAATAGTCAGCTCACATGATAATTTGATCCATAGGAGTTGATGGTCGGGACCACATGCGAACAACTTGGGGCGCGGTGGCTCGCCAGTTGCCACAGATCGAGTAGCCACGTTTAAAATATCGTTTTTTAGCGGGGTTAATTTAATCTGCATGCATGACTCTCCTCCCCCACGCTCGTCCAATCCGTTGTGACCAGCAATATTTCCACCCCTTCGCTCCCCCGTAATTTACTCTAACAAATATGCCCACATAGCTGTTACTTAATTGCAGGTGCATTGGGTCACTGACATATGGGCCCAACAGGGGTCTGGCCCACATGCCAGTGATGCAACCGGACCTGCAGTTAAGTCAGTGCAGCTCAATCCATATCTTACGTAGGTGTGCCATTGCTCGCTATAAATACTGCGCCTCCCACGACATCGATATCTCCTCCCCCTCACGTTCACGTTCATCGCTATCTCCTCCCCCCCTCTCACGTCGACCACCATGGCATCACCCCTCCCAAGCCCTAGGAGCCCCTCGCTGCACCGTGCGGACGGTCACGCGTCGCCGTTCCGTTCCTCGCCGCCACTAGTCGAGGAGGAAGCGTCGGTGTTCCGCTCCTCGCCGCTACACGACGCGTCGTCGTTCCGTTCCTCGTCGCCACTAGTCAAGGAGGATGCGTCGGCGTTCCGCTCCTCGCTGTGACGCGTCGAGGTGGATGCGTCGGTGTTCCCAATCTCGCCAGCACGCGCGCCGGAGGACGTGTCGGCTCCCCGCTATGAGGAGAACGCCGCGCCGCCCGCCGAGCCCCCCAGCCTTGAGGAGCTTTGGAAAGAAATGGATGTCGCCTTGTGGGAGGCTTTGCCTCCAGGAGAGGGCGCCAAAATAGAGGCGGAGAAGAAGGCCGAGGAAGAGAAGCGCACCGCGGAACAAGCTGCCTGGGAGGCCTATGTCGCGTCCGAGAGAGTCAGGCGATTGGCTCTTTGGCAGAAGGCTCGTGCGAGGGTCGTGAGGGTGGCGGAGGATGCCCGTGCCGACGCCCTGAGTGCAGTCGGGCCCAAGCGCCTCATCTACGCTTGGCGGTACGTGGACCGGGTGCACGCTTCCAGCGAGGAGGAGTACCTGTTGGCGCCGGATCACCACAACGGTGAGATCGCGCTCGCCCGTTGGCAAGCCGCCAATCAGCATCTCGCGAGTTGCGAGGCTGAGGAAGAGGAGTTGTGTCGGCACACTGGGAAACGGCCGCGCACCAGGGCACTCGTGGCGCGCCGCAAGCGCTCCTGCGAGCGCCGTGGCTTTTAGGAGGAGTATAATTTTTTTCGTAAGGCGATCTCATTAGTTTTGGGACGCAAATGATAAATCCTGAACGTTCTGGAATTTTTAGCGTCCTTAATTAAGTATGTAAAAGGGAAAGTTTGGAAACCTTGTGTATTCGTACGCATTTTGCAAGTACGTGCATATAGCACAAACTTTACTATATACTATCGCACTACACGTCTCTCTCGATATATGCTTGCAGACTGTGCTACTCCCTCCGTCTAGGTCAATAAGTCATCTTTGGTTGTGCACCATGACCAAGGAGGGAAGACTTATACACCTAGACGGAGGGAGTACTACTATTTCATGTCCCCTTTTATAAGGCCCCGCGTTGGAAAGGTGCATGCATGCAACCATTTCATTGGTTGTATTGAAAGCTATTGTTGTTGGTGCCATGGCTAAAAAGGTAATACACTTCATGTGTGCTTTTTCATTGGTTGCATGCATGTGAGAGAGTGCATTGGGAGTGGAATGGAAGAATTAATGTGAGAAAATTACTATGTGTCTTGGTCTAAGAGAAGTTTTCTTTAGGCCTAATAAACCCGGACGGAGGGA
Source organism: Triticum urartu (assembly GCF_056163025.1). NCBI lineage: Eukaryota > Viridiplantae > Streptophyta > Magnoliopsida > Poales > Poaceae > Triticum > Triticum urartu. The sequence continues at coordinate 108,343,055 of NC_141873.1, forward strand.
GTACGTGCAAATGCACGTTTTAACATTACGATGCGGTTTTTGTAAAAGTAGAAAAACAGCACTAGTCAAGCTTGTGAAACGATTCAATGCAAAACAAATGCAAAAATGCTCGTTTGATTGTTTACTTTTAGCTTCCTTCTCTGTGGTTATTTCTCTGTCGTACTTTGTACGGAGTATCTCACTGGTTGGAAAGGCCTGCAAATTCCCAAACCGCTTCCTACACCCTGTATCGAATTTTTTGCCTAACAAGTTGTGCCGTGCAATTGGAATTCCAACTTGAGTACTACTACTAGTAGGAGTACTAGGGGCCAATTCTTTTAGGCTTCTAGATTAGTAATCCCATAACTACTTCCTCCGTCCTGGTTTATTGGTCCCTGAGGGAGTCCTGGATTAGGGGGTCTCCGGACAGCCGGACTATATCCTTTGGCCGGACTGTTAGACTATGAAGGTACAAGATTGAAGACTTCGTCTCGTGTCCGGATGGGACTCTACTTGGCGTGGAAGGCAAGCTAGGCAATATGGATATTTACATCTCCTCCTTTGTAACCGACCTTGTGTAACCCTAGCCCCCTCCGGTATCTATATAAACCGGAGGGTTTTAGTCCGTAGGACAACATACAATCACACCATAGGCTAGCTTCTAGGGTTTAGCCTCTCTGATCTCGTGGTAGATCTACTCTTGTACTACCCATATCATCAATATTAATCAAGCAGGACGTAGGTTTTACCTCCATCAAGAGGGCCCGAACCTGGGTAAAACATCGTGTTCCCTGCCTCCTGTCACCATCCGCCTTAGACGCACAGTTCGGGACCCCCTACCCGAGATCCGCCGGTTTTGACACCGACATTGGTGCTTTCATTGAGAGTTCCTCTGTGTCATCGCCGTTAGGCTTGATGTCTCCTACTATCATTGATAGCGATGCAGTCCAGGGTGAGACTTTTCTCCCCGGACAGATCTTTGTGTTCGGCGGCTTCGCACTGCGGGCCAACTCGCTTGGCCATCTGGAGCAGATCGAAAGTTACGCCCCTGGCCACCAGGCCAGGTTTGGAAGCTTAAACTACACGGCCGATATCCGTGGAGACTTGATCTTCGACGGATTCAAGCGCCTGCCTTGTGCGTCACGCGGTCACGATGAGTACGATTTCGCTCTGCCATCGGACAGTGTTCAAGAAATCACACCGGCAGCCGCTCCGACCATTAATTCGGAGCCAGTTGCGCCTCCCATGGATGGGTGGATAGACCCCGCCATAGAGGCCGCATCCCCAACGACGATCGAGCCGAATATCGATCTTACCCTTCATGAGAGCCGTGTTGTTAAACTGCCGGATACTTCTCTGGCCACGGACTCCGAACCGCCTGTGCCCGTTCCTATCTAATCCGGTTGGGCGCCGATCATGGAGTTTACCTCCGCGGATATCTTTCAGCACTCGCCCTTCGGCGACATACTGAATTCATTAAAGTCTCTCTCCTTATCAGGAGAGTCCTGGCCGAAATATGTCCGGCAGGATTGGGATGCGGATGACGAAGAAATTCGCCGCCCACCCACTGCCCACTTAGTAGACACTGTCGATGACTTAACCGACATGCTCGACTCTGACTCCGAAGACATCCATGGTATGGACGATGATGCAGGAGACGAACAGGAACCACTGCCCACAGGGCACTGGACGCCCACTTCATCACATGACGTATACATGGTGGACACACCAAAAGAAGACGACGACGAGGAACGGAAGGACGCAACGAAGGGTTGTCCCCTCGAGAAGCAGTCAAAGCGGCGACGTAAGCGCCGCACCAAATCCTGCCTCGGCAGAAACAACGATCATATAGACCCAGCGTTAGAGCAGGGTGAACCATCGCCGGACCACGGCAACACGGAGAATCAAACCGAACAACCCGACTCTGTCAAAGATAATAGTCTGGACGACATCACACCGGACAGACACCCGGAGCAATAGAATGCCCATCAAAGGCTCGTTGCCACCGCAAGGAGTCTAAAAAAGCAGAAGTAAAGGCTCAAGGCTGCGCAAGACACACTCAGAATTAGATGGAGTAAAGTGCTCAACACAGCAGCGAAGTACGGTGGTAATCACCCCACCAAGAGCTACCTGAAGCGGAAGTTGCTACCTGAATTCGATGAGGAGGCCTTAGATCCCCCGCAACCAAAAATTAAAATGGCCATCTGGCCGGATAGACGACCTCACGGCCAACATAGAGCGGCAAACAACGCCGCACGTAAGCCAATACGCGATCCACGCGAGGGCTCGCATCAAAAGGACGGCGCAACCAGATCCATCTATGGACCACGCAAGCGCGCTCCAGCATATGATGCAACACAACAAACATCCGAACAACGCGGTACACCCAGATACAGGGGTGCCGCACACCCCCTATGCTTCACCGACGAGGTGCTGGACCATGAATTTCCAGAGGGATTCAAACCCGTAAACATAGAGGCATACGACGGAACAACAGACCCAGGGGTCTGGATTGAGGACTATATCCTCCATATCCATATGGCTCGAGGAGATGATCTCCATGCCATTAAGTATTTACCCCTCAAACTCAAGGGCCAGCTCGGCACTGGCTTAAAAGCTTCCCCGAAAGCTCCATTGGAAGCTGGGAAGAGCTCGAAGACGCTTTTCGGGCAAATTTTCAAGGGACTTATGTCCGACCTCCGGACGCGGACGATTTGAGTCATATAACTCAACAGCCCGGAGAGTCAGCCCGAAAGCTTTGGAACAGGTTTCTTACTAAAAAGAACCAAATAGTCGACTGTCCGGACGCCGAAGCCTTGGCAGCTTTTAAGCATAGCGTGCGCGACGAATGGCTTGCGAGACACCTCGGCCAAGAAAAGCCGAGAACAGTGGCAGCATTAACAAGCCTCATGACCCGCTTTTGCGCGGGTGAGGACAGCTGGCTAGCCAGATGCAGCACCAGCGACCCAATGAAATCACGACGCAACAAAAATAATACACGCCGGAATAAGGAAGACAGCCCGAAGAGCACGACAGTAAACGCCGGATTCAGAAGCTCTCGGCCAGGTCAGCAAAAGCTGCCCTCTAAAGGCAGCAGAGACGAATTGTCCAGCTTAAATAAAATTCTGGACCAAATATGTTAGATCCATAGCACCCCTGGTAAACCCGCTAATCCTACCCACAGAGAATGTTGGGTTTTCAAGCAGTCCAGCAAGCTCAACGCCGTACACAAGGGGGAGGATACACCAAGCGAAGACGAGGATGAGCCTCTCAAGCAAGACACTGGGGAACAAAATAAATTTCCACCAGAAGATAAAACAGTGAACGTGTTACACGTGATCAAGGGGAGAAACAAAGCGGCAGTCCCAGAGAAATACGCCCAAGGGCCTATCACCGCGGAGTCCTGCCACTGGTCGTCTCAACCGATCACTTTCGACCATTGGGATTACCCAGCAAGTATCCGGCGTGCAGGATGGGCTGCCTTGGTATTAGACCCAATAATTGACGGATACCATTTCACACGAGTCCTGATGGACGGTGGCAGCAGTCTAAACCTTATATATCAGGACACAATCCGCAAAATGGGGATAGACCCAACGAAAATTTGCCACAACAATACTACCTTTAAAGGAGTAACGCCAGGCCCAGGGGCTCATTGCACGGGCTCCCTGCTACTAGAGGCTATATTCGGCTTCCCCGATAACTTCCGTAGCCAAAATTTAACATTCCACATTGCTCCGTTCCAAAGTGGCTATCAAGCACTACTGGGACGCGAAGCTTTCGCTCGCTTTAATGCAATACCGCATTACGCTTCCCTCACGCTTAAGATGCCCGGTCCATGTGGCATCATTACAGTGAATGGAAATATTGAGCGATCCTTGCGCACCAAAGAGAGTGCGGCTACCTTGGCACCCGCACACTAAAAACGGCCTCACCAACTAAAGCATTTGATAGGTCGTCAAGACCACAGACACGGTTAGACAAGTCCGGCACAGCTATATGTAATTCACACAGGTTTGATAGGCCATACCCCTATTACAAATACAAGGGGCTCAACACGCGCAGACAATTGGCAATTTTTACTCATCTTGAATTGTACATGGTTTCTTTAAACCTACCTTTTTGCACGACAACCTTTCACCTAAGTTTCTCTCTTTTACAGATGACCATCGTGCTACACCCGTCCAGGATACGGCACAACGGAGACACAGGCGCAGACGTGCAGTAGGGACCCGTTCCAAGGATCCTTTTTAGATTAAGACCCTGCGTAAACCTTTTTTACTGTCTCTTGTTGATACACATCCCTCGGATTCTCAGTACAATTGAGAAGGATGCTGGAGTCTTGGCATGTGGCCACGTCAGAATAATGCACGTACCTGGACACCAAGGGCTTCTTACAAAGGGCACTGTTTAGGCCCAGTTTACACCATAAAGACCGAATACCTTAGGGAGTGTTTGGTGTCGCGAGTTTGGCCTTATATGCATCAGCTCCGAACCATGTCTTTGGTCAAATGTTGGGTTTGCCCGGCTCCTGTGTTTTGCTGCCTTACGTTCCGCTCTATCGGCTAAGGCGGCACCAGGAGAACTACTGCGATTGTGCCCTGGTTCATCCGGACGAGCACCTCAGTAGAGAAAGCCAAAAACTGACTGTCATGATATAGCGTGAGACTGGTCAACCACTCGAAGACCTATCGGAATGTTAGAATTCCTCCGCCTTAACGAAGGGCCGTTTCCCAGCCAGGCATGTACGCACCCCGAATTCGGACGAGTGCGGAGCCATCAGGGGCTATATAGTAGCCTCACTGTCAAACTCCTATGGCTAAGTGAAAGTGTTAAAGCATTATAGTCCGGTTGCCTAGTTCGCTGCGCCATCACCTCCTTATTAGGACCAAGACGTTGGATTAAGTGTGAATACTTATCTTCTGCGAACACCCCCGCATTATATGCATGGGGGCTGAAGCCAACGACTACAATCTTTCAGGTTATACGCATGTATACATAAACGGCCGCATAGGAGGCATCATATTACTTTTGGGAAAAAGTATAAATACATCCTTGATAAATTTCATAAAAACATTATTTTTACAATGGGAATACATGTCACTCAAACATAATATTGTTCGAGCACTGGGCCTCTATCAAACGAGCACCCTCAAGAACTTCTTCAAAATAGTGCTCGGCAGCCACTCGGCCTATGGCCATACCCTGCGCCGCAACAGTGGTAGCATCCATCTCCGCCCAATATGCTTTGACATGGGCAAGGGCCATCTGCGAGCCTTCTATACACGCCGACCTCTTCATCGCATTGATGCGCGGCACCGCTCCAAGGAACTGTTGCACTAAGCTGAAATAGCTGTTCGGCTTCGGTTTTTCCGGCCACAGATGATCTATGACGGACCTCATGGCGAGTCCGGACCATCTATAGAGCTCGGCCCATTCGGCTATAAGATCAGTCAAGGGAAGCGGATGCTCTGGAACGTTAAATTGTGACCAGAATAGCTTGTCCACTTCACGATCTGTTTGATCTCGGAAGTATTTGACTGCATCGACAGCACTCGCCGTCAAATCCAGATATGCATCTGCCGAACTCCACAACCGATCCAGAGGGGCATACCGCGGATCTCCGAACTTCCTCCGCAGCAAAAAGGGCTTCCCAGCCACAATATCACCAGCTTCATGCAGCTCTTCCTTCTTTGCCCTCATGGCAGAGCGGGTGTCTTTGGCCGCCATCGTGGCCTTTTCGAGGTCCGTCGCCTTCGCTCGGGTTTCTTCTTCAAGGAACCGGCAACGGTCGGCAGTGTCTTTTAACTTTACAGTCATCTTGGCCATCTTTTCTTTTCTCTTGCAATGCGCGGTCTTCTCGGCTCTTAACTCTTCGGCCGCCTTTAAAGCAGTCGCATTACTAATCCTTGTTTGTTCGTTGGCTCGGGCAGGTTCCGCCCGAAGGGTCGCCACGGCGGCAGCTCCATCTGCAGTCACAACATATTAAAGATACTGGCATCATGCTGCTCTTACTATGTAACATTGACCAGAAAAACATTACTTACCCTGTGCCTCGTCAAGCCGCTTGTTAACAAGCTCGATGTCGGCATCTGCCGCATCCAGTTGCCGCTTTAGTTCGGCAAACTCATTAGTCTGGCTAGCCACCGGAGCTCCCATCACCTGCACATAAAGTGGTATGGTCATTACCTGGGACTATGATCCTCTGTTCGCCACCGTTCTCGACGACGAACAGAGTCTCAGGGGCTACTATCTACACAGGGCACACCTAAAAATGTGCGGTACTATAAAAAAGTATATCATTTCACGTACCTCAAAGCCCGTCAGTAGACTCATAAAGGCTTCATGCAATCCACTTTCGGCGGACAAAATTCTTTCCATCACTGTAACCATCAACGTACGGTGTTCTTCTGAGATGGCCGCTCGCTCCAACAGCTCCCTCAGTACGTCCGACCGCATACCAGATGGTGCCGGACTCTTTTGTTTGCTCTCTCATGAGCCGGACGCTGGGGACTTCGGGTGACTATAGGATTATCTTCTGGCCTCACTGGATCTAGAGAGGCCCTCCGCGAGGACACTTCAAGGTCGCCCGCTTCTTGAGCAGGGGAGTCCGGGGGAGGCGTTTCGCTGTCCATCATCTCCGGAAGAATATCCCCCGAAGACGACCTCTGCTGAGAAGGTCTAAGATCCAAACTGCAAGATAAACGCTTAGGTTATTTTCCTCAGAGGTAAGGTAGTATATCTCCACTATTAAAGTACTTTTTGATTACTTACAGCTCGTTGGAGGGCTGATCCTCGCGCGGACTTTGTGCGGCAAAAGCACTCTCCAAGGCAGGACCCTCTAGTGGAGACTTCTTCTCCCGTTTGGAAGCCTCGGTTTCCGGATCTTCAGAGGCAGTCCTCTTCCTTCCCTGAAGCGAGAGAAGGTCAGATTCTTCCCCTTGGTTATCCTCCTTCACGGAGGCGCTCATTCCCTCGGTTGGAATTGGTAGCGATGGGGGCCCGCTTTCGACCTCATTATTCCCCCCTTTATCTTCCTTTGAGGGCTCCGGGCAAGGTGCTAGCTCGAGCATCTTTTCCAGTACCGGATTCTCCAAACCCTCAGGAAGGGGGGCCGAACACTGAATCATCTTTGCCCTTGTTAGCCAGTCTTGGTCAAAGAGCGATTTCTCAGAATGACATCATGGTAAATGAAAGACGGTGTGTTTGGCTAAAGGATTACTTACTTGGTCGGCGGTACGATTGCTGCTTAGGCCCACGTCCTCGGTAGTATCCGGACACTCTATTTGGGGTCCGAAGAATGATTTGTACATCTCCTCGTGCATCAGGCCGAGGAAATTCTGAATAGTGCGTGGCCCTTCTGGGTTGAACTCCCACATGCGGAGGGGCCGGCGTTTGCAAGGCTGGACTCGACGAATCAGCATGACTTGCACCACCGTAACCAGACTGAAATCTCCTTCGAAGAGATCTTGAATGCGGCTCTGCAGTATAGGCACATCCTTGGCTGGACCCCAGCTCAGTCCTCTACTAATCCATGACATCAGTTGTGGTGGAGGGCCCGAGCACAAAGCAGGGGCAGCCACCCACTTGGCACTTCTGGGAGCTGTGATATAAAACCACTCCCGTTGCCATAATCCGGACACCTCTGGAAAGGAACCTTTTGGCCACGGAGCTCCTGCTATCTTGCTTATTAATGCGCCTCCACACGCTGCATACTGCCCCTCGACCATCTTCAGCTTCATGTCAAAGGTCTTGAGCCACAGGCCGAAGTGAGGGGTAATGCGAAGGAAGGCCTCACACACGACAATGAATGCCGAGATGTGGAGAAAGGAGTCTGGGGCTAGATCGTGGAAATCTAGCCCGTAATAGAACATCAAACCCTTAACAAAGTGATCCAGGGTGAGGCCTAGGCCTCGGAGGAAGTGGGAGATGAACACAACGTTCTCGTTGGGTTCGGGAGTAGGGACGACCTGCCCTCGGGCAGGCAGCCGATGCGAAACCTCGGCGGTCAGGTATCTGGCCTCCCTCAACTTCTTGATATCCTCTTCCGTAACGGAGGAGGGCATCCACCGGCCTTGAAGGCTAGATCCGGACATGATTGAAGGTCCGAAGCACCTGACCTGGGCTTTGTGTGTTAGAACTCGAGGCGGGGGAAGGATTCGATTGAGCATGGGAGGGAAAAAAGTAAAGCCTTGTCCCTTTATAAAGAGGGTGAATATCAAGCATCCTCTCCGTAGCCGTTTGGGACTTGCCTATAATCTAGGAGTCCTAGACACGGTTGGGTTACCCACAACCGTATTGATGAGAATCCCGTAATAAGGGGGACACGATCTCTGCTTTGACAAGACGTGTCAAAAAACGGCCTCGCGTTATGTGCGGGGCTAGTGAAAGGAAACGGTTCGAATAATCACCGGGCCATGGCACAATGTCGTGTTGCCAAAACAAGTCAGCAAATTGGATTTGTGGAAATATTATTCTCTCTACGGTGGTATGTGGAACTTATTTTGCAGGGTCGGACACTATCCTTGTATTCAAATTCTTCCGTCGTGTATTCGGAGGAGGAACCTGCCTTGCAATGCCGAAGACAATACTGCGCGCCGGACTCATCTTCATTGAAGCCTGGTTCATGGGCTACTGAGGGAGTCCTGGATTAGGGGGTCTCCGGACAGCCGGACTATATCCTTTGGCCGGATTGTTAGACTATGAAGATACAAGATTGAAGACTTCGTCTCGTGTCTGGATGGGACTCTACTTGGCGTGGAAGGCAAGCTAGGCAATACGGATATGTACATTTCCTCCTTTGTAACCAACCTTGTGTAACCCTAGCCCCCTCCGGTATCTATATAAACCGGAGGGTTTTAGTCCGTAGGACAACATACAATCATACCATAGGCTAGCTTCTAGGGTTTAGCCTCTCTGATCTCGTGGTAGATCTACTCTTGTACTGCCCATATCATCAATATTAGTCAAGCAGGACGTAGGGTTTTACCTCCATCAAGAGGGCCCGAACCTGGGTAAAACATCATGTTCCCTGCCTCCTGTTACCATCTGCCTTAGACGCACAGTTCGGGACCCCCTACCCGAGATCCGCCGGTTTTGACACCGACAGTCCCCATTGTAATTTGTGTCAAATTTTGATCATAAATTTAACTAATGAAATGTTAGTGCATGTCACATGCACTACTCCATTCGTCTAGGTGAGTAAGTCATCTTAGGCTATGCACTGTGACCAAGGAGGAGGAGAAAACGAGAAAAGTTAATGTTTATTTTCTAATTAATAGTATTGCATGTAATGAACTAACCACTGCATGTCGTGTTTGATATCTCAAGTCATTAAAAGCATGCACACTCTTTATCTCTTATTGGTTGATATGTCAAGAAACAAGAAACGAGGTAGAAGTTAATGCACCACGCCTAACTGTTTTGGGATTATTTGGTTTTCGTAAGATGACTTACACACCTAGACGGAGGGATTACAATGGTGAGGAATAAACCAGTTAAATCTTTGGTCAAAATTTAGCACAAATTACAATGGTGAGGAATAAACTAGGACGGAGTAGTAGTTTAGAAGCCCAAATAAATGAGTAGTACTGTGACTAGTCTTGTGGGAAAAGCTCGGGAAGCCGCCAAAAGAACTGGCCCTAGGAGTAGTAGCTAGGGATTGAGTGTGCGAGATGAACCAGAGAAAGTAAATGCAGAGAGATGAAATGCAAAAAATACGGGGGGATGTGATGGTTGCTTGTCCGTTTATTTTACCAGGCCACTTATTACTGGGAGTGGTTGGGTTTTGTGATATGACGACTTTACTGCCGCGCCACGAGCGGAGTGAGAGGTGAGACTCCTGTGCAGCGCCGCCCTCTACACTGGTACTACATAGGTCGTGGTTTATTAGTCCCCCATTGAATTTGACCGAAGATTTAACTGACAAAATGTGAGTGCATGTCAACAAAAACTATATCGTTGGATTCATATTTGAACATAGTTTTGAATGATATAATTTTAGCTGACATGCATCAGCATTTATCGTACTATATATAATGTTAGTTCAATTTTTGGTCGTACTAATCTATAGTAGTAAGGTGCCCGAAACTTGCATCCAAAACTTGTGAAGAAATAACACTTATTGTGCTTTGCAAGAAATGATCTTTAAGAATTAGTTTTTGAGTATCGATTGTTATACATGTTGGCTACAGATGACATGGCACTTTCTTACAGTCAATAGTTGGATATACTATTAAGTAATATTAACCATGCCCTTATACACCTCGATGGAGGGATTAAATCAGGATGACTTGCAAGCGGGCAGAGGAGATGTAAGAAATGGTTCATCGTAAGTCTTTCACCAGTACTGTAGTAAAAATTCATACATGGAAGATCCTAGACTAAACCATAAACGGATACACTTTTATTCATGCACGATACTCCAATAGAGCAAGATCCTGCATGGAAGTCTCCACATGCTTAGACAGCAGATTACATTGAGCGAAGACTAATGATCAACATTTAACTTGATAATGCATATGTCAAGGCGAACCTCCTTGGAGTCCCCGTGCACCGCGTCGGCGGGTAAAGGATGCCATGGGTTTTCCAAGTCCACATTGGCGGGATAGTCCCAGCTCCCCAGAGTCCAAGTCCGTTCGATGAGGCCGGTGTCGCCTCCCACACGACCTGAGTGGTAGTAACACTGACCACGCACCCGTACATCGGCCTCGTGTCAGTGTCAGCGTCAGCGGCGTCGCCCCTGATGCACATTACAGAGACGGGGCGGCGGCCTGCGCGGGCCTCGCCGGTGCCCACGATCAAGAGGAAGACGCTGCCGTCCTCCTCCGAGACTAGCAGGCGGCGGTGATCCTCCAGCGACTCCGGCCTGGTGAACGGGTAGCACGTCTCGTACTTGATGTTCTCCGCCAAGGGCCAGCAGTGACCACTGCACGCATCCGTGAGGTGATGCACCATGTCCGCCGGCGAGCCACAAAACGGCATTGGGCACTCATAGCAGTGGACGAAGGGCTCCTTGGAGGCATCGACCAGGTCGTCCATGAAACGAGAGTGGCTGTAGGGGACGTTGCACCAGTTGAATATATGAGCAAGTTACTACGAGATTTCATCCGAATAAGCACAAAAAAATCATGAATTCTACCAGGATTTCGAACAGGAAGGACAGAAACACATACGGTGCAACGGGAGCAGCACCGTTGGCGTTGACGTTGTCGCCCATGTCCAAACACCACGTAGACACGGTCTTTGAGCACGGTTCGTAGTCGTTCCACGCTCGGGCATTGAAGTTTGTATCTATTTTAGATTAGAATATACTACTCCTCCGGTGCTAGTAGTAGAGCAGAGTCCTACTCTACTACTCTACTCAAGCAAGTTAGGGCATAACACTGTGGGGAGTACCAGTACTGTGATCACTCAAGCAAGTTGTCTGGCATCGACATGACCCTACGCTGCTGGTATGTGTCTCGTAAGTCAAGCGGTGTGCTGTAGTCATCATCACCTGTCCACTTCCCGCAGCACATATTCGCTTCTCCATCTTTGTCCACACATAATCTCGTCCAATCTTCCATCCCCGCTAAGGCGCCTCCCCCCCTTGTCCAAAACCCAAGCACTAACAATGGCAGAACCGAGCAGCGTCCGCCGAAAGAGTGGCTGGAATTCGCTCCCCACAGAGGTAATCAAGCTCATTGTTTCGCGTGTGGACAATCTCAGTACCATGCCGCTCGCCGCGTGCTCGTCGGGGCTGTACCGTTTACTCAAAGCCCTCAGGTCGGAGCTTTTTAATCCAGCTCCTTGCTTGCTGATGCCGCCTGATCTTCATAAATGTCGTGTCACGCAGCATAATGATCGTACGGTGGCGAGCATCAACCCCCTTGACTGCGATCCGATCCCCGTCAGCCTCAACTACATTAACGGTATGTACTGGGTCGACATGAACACGTCTTGGATGGTGCTCGTCGATGGTCGCGGTAGCTGGATGCTCGTGGATGCTCGTGGAGGTCTTCACTCTTCTGTCCTGCTTACTGCTTCTGTTGCACCCCCAACCCTGGTTGCTGCTGCTGCTGTTTTCAATGCACAATCAGTAGTATATTTCGTCTGTTGGTTGAATAAATGTGTTGTTAGAACGACAAACACAATGTTTTGGAAGTCGTTGGACGGTTCGATCCTTTAGTGCCCCGTATCGTACGTAGCGCATACTATTTTTTGTACGGAACACATTTTCCACTTGTTGATAACATGCAGCCCACTGATGAAGGCCCAATAGAGAAGGCCATAATTAACTGGAAGGGTGGCTCTCACATGAATCCAGCCCAGGTACATGCTCATGGTCCCCTAAACATAAATAAGTAAATAAATAAATAAAGCTAAATGCTCATGCACCAGTTCTTTGGGAAAATAGGTAGCCCAGTATTTCTTTTTGAAGAATACCCAAGCTAGCCCTATTTGTTTTCTCCGAATTACTGGGCTGCAAATCTTTCAAGACGAGGAGGGATGCATTCCGGCCTGGCTTAAGAGTATGGTCAATGTCTGTTAAAAGTAATATCAAAAGGGGTTGAAAATTCCAAAAAAATTATAGTGAATAGGATATAAGTTTCTTTTTTTTGTTTTTGTTCTTCACTGATATCTTATACGTATTTCATTGGATTTAACATGACATAGTACTAATTTATTTTTAATTTTTTAGCATGGCTATTAATTTTTGGATTAAGAATATTTCGTTCCCCAGCAAAAATTTGCGATTTTTTTTCAAAATTTCCCACATATTTAGTTAATTTTTTGACCCTGGTACTGACCAGAAAATGGCCAGCAATTCTAAAAATGGAAAACGGGCTGCAATAAATTCCATATGAATTAGAAAATGAGTAAAAATTATAAAAATAATAGCAAATGGGCTGTACACGCCGCAAATTTTGAGGCTGACTTGTTTACGCAAGGCTTTGTTAGTGAACACACGATTCTAGCAGCAGTGACTATTGGATGTCCATCCAACGGCCGACGTGCTTCTTCAATCTCTGATCTTCCTGCTCCAGCCGCCTAAACTAGCGCCGACGGGACTGCCTGCTCCCTCCTCTTGTGGCCCGCTGTGATGCCACGCAGGCTTCCCTGGCCCACCCTACTCCCACCGCTGGCCTGGCCGCACGCAATCAACTGCCTCCTTATTACGTGAAAAAATGATTCCTCCCATTGACATCTGGGCGCACCGGTTGGGAGGCTGACCTGTGGGCCTACTAAGTTGACGCATACGCAGGGCTTGTCAACTTAGTCAACAAACAATTTTAGCAGCAGTAACCGTTGGATTTGAATCGAACGGTCCTGCTGCTTCTTCAATCGCTGCTCTTCTTGCACCAGCCGCCCAAACCAACACCGGGGAGACCGCCTGCTCTTGCCTCCAGTTGCCGGCTGTGCTGCCGTTGAGGCCACATCTCCCCCTACTACTCCCACCGCTAGCCAGGCCCTGCGGCGATGGCAGCCTCACACCGCAGCCGAACCAGTGAACCCTCGTACTCCTCTCCGCGTGGGCATCCACTACCGCGTCTTCCCCGGCTCCGCATTGTCCACTTCCTAGGCCTCGCCGTCATCCACCGCCTTGGTGCTCTTGACGCGACGTGGTCAACGTGGCCAACGACATTCCATCGGAAGAGTACTGTACGTGGAGAGGCTGACAGCTGGGTCCACGGCCACAGCCTAGTTTTTTTATTTGCCAAGTAAGTCGCTTTGTCAGGCCTGTTGGGTTGCAAATCTTTCAAGACAAGAAGAGCTTTCATTCGGCTGGCCGAGAAAATGGCCCATCAGTAATGAGAAATGGGCTGTACATTTTTAAAACACATCAAACCGGCAATTAGTTTCAAATATTTTTTTCATTTTGAGATTTTAAATAACATTAATTTTTATGCATGGAGAATTTGTTGGATTTTATATTGATATACATTTATTTTTAAAATCAGTTTGAATGTGAGTCGAAATTTCGGGATAAAAAACAGTTCGAACCGCACCGAAAGATGCAAAATTTCCTATAATTTTTTAACCGTGGCCACAATATGGGTTGTAATGCTAACAAAAAGAATATGGGCTCCAAAAAACCTTAATAATTAGCAAATGGGCTGTAAATTATTAGAAATAATGGCAGATGGGCTGTATGCTGTTTTCCACAGATTTGAGGCTTTCCTAAAAAAAGGTTGACGAACAAGCAGTGACTGTTGGATGGCCATCCAACGACCGTCGTGCTTCTTCAATCTCTTCTCTTCCTGCTCCAGCCGCTCAAACAAGCGCCGGCGGGACTGCCTGCTCCCTCCTTCCCGCAGCCGGCTCTACTACCACGCAGGACTCACCGCCCCACCGTACTCCCATCGCTGGCCTAGCCATCCCTCTACTCACCCACACCTGCTGTTATTCTCCGGCGACGGCAGACGAACCAGTAAACCCTCGTATAGTCGTACTCCCCTCCGGGTGGGAAACAACTGCTAAGTCTTCCCTGCCTCCGTGTCGTTCCCTTCCTAGGCCTCGCCGTCGTCCACCGCCCTGGTGCTCTCGGCGCGGCCTGGTCAACGTGGTCAACGACTGACATGCATCTGAAGTGGACTGTACGTGGAGAGGCCAACAGCTGGGTCCACGGCCGCATGCAAGGAAATGCCTCCTTATTACGTGCAAAATAATGATTCCTCCACCTGACATCAGGGACCCACCGAAAGGGCCTCTGTATTTCGTGAAAAAATGTTACCGTCGCTGACAGCTCGAACCCACCAGCTATATCTTCGCACGCAAGGAAGTGCCTCCTTATTACGCACAAAAAAATGAATACTCCCCCTGTTAGCTGGGTCCCAGTATAGTGGCACGCTGACTTGTGGGCCTACTAAGTTGACAAGGACGGAGGGCTTTGTCAACTTAGTCAATATGCACGATTCTAGCTCTAGCGACCGTAAGATGTCCATCCAACGGCCGTAGTGCTTCTTCAACCTTCGGTCTTCTTGCTCCAGCCGCCCAAACCAACGCTGGTCGTGCCTCGTGCTCCTGCCTCCCGTGGCCGGCTGCGATGCAGCGGAGGCCTCACCGCCCCCTACTACTCCCACCGCTAGCCAGGCCATCCCTCTACTCACCCACACCCCCTGTAATTCTGCGGCGACGGCATCCTCACGCCGCAGCGAACTAGTGAACCCTCGTACTCCTCTACACGTGGGCATCCACTGCCGCGTCTTCCCCGGCTCTGCGTCGTCCCCTTCCTAGGCCTTGCTGTCGTCCACCGCCCTGGTGCTCTCGGCGCGGCGTGGTCAACGTGGTCAAGGAACGGCTTCCATCGGACGTGGACTGTACGTGGAGAGGCTGACAGCTGGGTCCACTGACACAGCAAGGAAGTGCCTCCTTATTACGTGCAAAATAATTATTCCTCCACCTGACAGTGGGGACCCACCCGACGGGCCACCGTATTTCGCGAAAAAAATGTTTCCCCCCTGACTGCTGGGACCCACCAGCTACATCTTTGCACGCAAGGAAGTGCCTGACAGTCGGGACCCACCTGGTCGAAGCGTATGTAGCATTGTCATTCTGGTCGTGAACGTGTACGTACATATATACTGGTGGATGGAGAGGCGCGCATGTAGCATGTACACGTACGTACAGCGGCCAGGGTGCAAGAAAGAAAATACGACCACGTATGTGTACATACGGGCGGGGTCTCGAACGCCTACTCGCGCATACGTACGGCCAGGACTCGTGTACATGGCTGGGTCGAAACGGAGAATGTAGGATCGAAAGTATGTCTAGAGGGGGGGGGGATTAGACTACTTGACCAAATAAAAACTTAACCTTTTCCCAATTTTAGTTCTTGGCAGATTTTAGATAATTTAGGACAAGTCAAGCAATCATCACATAATTCAAGCAAGCATGCAAAGAGTATATAGGCAGCAGAAAGTAAAGCATGCAACTTGCAAGAATGTAAAGGGAAGGGTTTGGAGATTTCAAACGCAATTGGAGACACGGATGTTTTTCCCGTGGTTCGGATAGGTGGTGCTATCCTACATCCACGTTGATGGAGACTTCAACCCACGAAGGGTAACAGTTGCGTGAGTCCACACAGGGCTCCACCCAAGGGCAACGGTTGCGCGAGTCCACACAGGGCTCCACCCACGAAGGGTCCACGAAGAAGCAACCTTGTCTATCCCACCATGGCCATCGCCCACGAAGGACTTGCCTCACTAGCGGTAGATCTTGACGAAGTAGGCGATCTCCTTGCCCTTACAAACTCCTTGGTTCAACTCCACAATCTTGTCGGAGGCTCCCAAGTGACACCTAGCCAATCTAGGAGACACCACTCTCCAAGAAGTAACAAATGGTGTGTAGGTAATGAACTCCTTGCTCTTGTGCTTCAAACGATAGTCTCCCCAACACTCAACTCTCTCTCATAGGATTTGGATTTGGTGGAAAGAAGATTTGAGTGGAAAGCAACTTGGGAAGGCTAGATATCAAGATTCATATGGTAGGAATGGAATGTCTTGGTCTCAACACATGAGTAGGTGGTTCTCTCTCAGAACATATGAGTAGGAATGGTGTGTGTGTTCTGATGGCTCTCTCACTTAATGAGAAGGAGGTGGAGGGGTATATATAGCCTCCACACAAAATCCAACCGTTACACAGTTTTCCAATCTCGATGGGACCGAATAAATAAACTCGGTCTGAGCGAAGTAGTAAACCTAGTGACCGTTAGGAATTTTGGTGGGACTGACATACAACTCGGTAGGACCGATTCGGTTAGGGTTTGGGCATAACGTAATCTTGGTGAGACCGATTACACAAACTCGGTGAGACCAAATTTGGTAATTAGCTAACTAGAGAGTTGGTCAGGCAAACTCGGTGGGACCGATTTGCTCTTTCGGTGAGACCGAGTGGAACTCGGTGAGACCGAAAAGTTACAAAGGGGAAACACTGAGTTTACATTGCAATCTCGGTGGGACCGATTCGCTCTTTCGGTGAGACCGAAAAGTTACGAAAGGGAAACAGAGAGTTTGCAACCCCATCTCGGTGAGACCGAGATCCTTATCGGTAGGACCGAATTGCTAGGGTTTGGCAGTGGCTAATGACAAGTGAAACTCGGTGGCGCCGGATAGGAAGAATCGGTAGGACCGAGTTTGGCTTAGGGTTTAGGTCATATGTGGATATGGGAAAGTAGTTGAGGATTTTGGAGCATATCATTAAGCACATGAAGCAAGAGGCTCATTAAGCAACACCTTATCCCTCCTTAATAGTATTGGCTTTTCCTAAAGACTCAATGTGATCTTGGATCACTAAAATATAAAATGAAGAGTCTTGAGCTTTTGAGCTTGAGCCAATCCTTTGTCCTTAGCATTTTGAGGGTTCCACTTTCATATCCGTGCCATGCCAATCATTGAGCTTTCCTGAAATAATCATCTTGGAATCGCATTAGCTCAATGAGCTATATGTTGTTATGAATTACCAAAACCACCTAGGGATAGTTGCACTTTCAATCTGCCCCTTTTTGGTAATTGATGACAACATATAGATCAAAGCTTCGACAAATGATAATAAGCATGAAATATATCGTCGCTTTGAGAAGTATGTGATAAGTAAGAGCTCCCCCTAAATTTGTGCATATTTAAAATTTGCTTTGGACTGCAAATGCACAAAGAGTTAGAGTCATGGGTTACTCTTCCATGTCACATACATCTTGGTGGAATGCTCAAAATGATAAGAATGAAATACATGCACTCATCACCAAGAATAATAAATGATCACACAAGATAGATAGGATAATAGCATTAAGCAAGCATTAAGTGTAGCTTATGATCAAACACATGATCATCAATGTCTCACAAATAATGACGTAGTATCAAGCACTCAAAAGCAGAAAAAGTTCGAAAAACCACCAAATAAAGCAAGAGAGAAAAGAAACACTCTCTCTCTCGAAGCCTATGATCTATACATCTTCTCCCCCTTTGGCAACAAGTTACCAAAAAGTTCCTAGAAAATGCATAGCACTAGATCGACGCTCAGGCTTGATCTTCAGGTGGTGGTGGAGTCCGGATCACTCCAAGGACGAAGGCTTCTGTAGATGTTGAAGTAGTCGCTGGAGTTGGAGCTGAAGTAGATGCTGGAGCTGAGGCTGTAGCTGGTGCTGAGGTGGTGGCTCTGGTGTCAGCAACTGGCACGGCAGACGACCTCGGGCCTCGTGGCACTCTAGAAAAATCATGAGTCGTGGTCCTGCCTCTCCTCTCATTCATGTCCTCCTGGAGCTGCTCCACTGCAGACTGAACTTCCGTTAACTTAACATCCAAGTCATAGAACTTCTGTTCCATGATTCTCTCTAGGCTCTGCTGGTTCTTAGTGAGGGTGGCTAGACTTTGCTCAATCCTCAGCGTGGATGCAATCAAGTAACCAAGCTGCTCTTGTTTGGTCTTCAAGAAGTACTCAGATGCCTCCTCTTGAGTAGGCATCTTGGCAGCTTTCTCCTTCCTCGCCTTCTCCTTCTTTGCAAATGCTTGAGCAGACGATGGCTCGTTCTCAGTCATCACAACTTCATTGTCCTCGAAATTTGGACAGATGGGCAGGTGTTCCTTATCCACCAAATATACGCCCGTGCCCATCTTGGAGTTGATGAGCTCCTGAATCTGAGGGGCATATCCGCAGCTCCTCTTCTGATCTGCCGTAGTCCTCTTAATTGTTTCCACTATGAGGCTCATGACTTTGAATTTTTGAGGCACGTCAAAGACATGAAGCAAATTGATCGCGTGACCTCTGATCATCTTGTGATCTCCAGACTTGGGCAGAAGGGTGTGCCTAAGGATCCAGTTGATCGTAGGCAATCCTGATAGCAGATAATGCACTGAGCCAAACTTGAATGTGTCAAGAGCTTCATTGGGAATTTCCTTGTACATATTTGACATGGAGTATGGTCCATCTTCTTCTTGGCATAGATATCCAAGTCCTCATCTTGCTCTTCTGGGGCATTAATGATCTGTGCCCACTCAGCCACTGTAGATTGGTACCTTGTACCCTCAGACATCCATGTAATCCTCCCATCTGGATAAAAGTGTGCCGTGGAGTAGAACTGCATGATAAGTTCCTCATTCCACTTTGTGAGCTTCTGCCCAACAAAGTCAGCTACTCCACAAGCACTAAGGCTGTCAAATACTCTTGGGTAGTACTCCTCATTCTCCTTGATATATGTCCAATCAACCCATCGCATATCACAGACAATGGGCTTCTTATCTAGCAGCACAGTCTCATAGAAATCCTGCTGCTCCTTGGTATGAAACCTGTAGTCCACGGCAGTCCTTCTCCTAGAAGCATATGGATCTGCTTCTCTCCACTTCCTGAGCCCTGAGTCTCTCCTGAGCTTCATATCCTCAGCCACAGGATGAGCATCGTTGTGGTCTGGGATCTTGGGCTTGAGCTTCCGAAGGACATTCTCTTCCTCATCCTCAGCAACAGTCTCAGGCACTGGGGCCTTGTTCTTCTCAGCTGCAGGAATGCTCCGTGTGTTCCTCTTGGGCTTTGGCTTTGGAGCTGGCTTGGCCTTGGAAGCAGCTCCCCCTAGTTTTATGGCATCTCCCATTAGCTTGGGTGCCTTGGGCGCTGGTGCAGCTGCCTCTTCTTCTTCTTCCTCTTCCATGATGGAAGCTTTGCCAAGTACCCTAGCCACAGTCTTCTTCACCCTCTCCTTTCTCTTCTTGCCCTCAGCTGCAACTGGCTCTTGGGGAGTGGGCTTCTCAGTTGAGGCTCTTGCCTTTGACATGGGCTGCCTGCCTGCTGGCCTTTTGATTTTTAGCCCTGGCTTTGTGCCTTAAGCTGGCTCAACTCTCTTGGAAGTGGCCTCTTCCTCTGCCACATAGTCCTCATCTTCAGAGTCTGAAGTTTTCTTCTTCCTTTGTCTCGTGGCAGCCTTTGGCAAATTGCTAGGAGTGCTCCTGCTGCCTTCATTAGATGAACTGGAGGGACTAGTGCCCTCACTCATGACCACTTGCTGCTCTGACAGATTCTGGCTATCACTCTGGTCTGACATGCTGTAAACTGACTGCTGACCCTGTGAATAGATTATAGAAGAGATAGAGTGGATGAGCATCACAAAATGCAGAGATTTTTGCAAAAAGAATGATCCAAAAACTTAGTTTTAGTTTCCCACTGAAATCATCTCGGATCTCCCGATTTTCAAACTCGGTGATACCGAAGCAGTTTTGGAACCTAAACTAGTGAACTCGGTAGGACTGAGTCACAGTTCAGTGGCACCGAGACTGCTAGGGTTTCACTGAATTCAAAAATCAGTCACACCGATAAGTAATTCTCGGTCAGACCGAGTCTCACTTGTGCAATGGCATAAGCCAAATCGGTGGGACCGAGTTTTTCAACTCGGTGGGTCCGAGATGGTTTCGGTGGAAACCTAAACCTAGAATTTTTGAATCAAACCTAACCTATGAGCGTTTTGATTGGATAGAAGTTTATCAAACGTGGCTAGAAACAATATGATCACAATGTGCTAGGAATCAGATTGAGGAATAGCACAAAGATCAAGTTCATACCCTAGTTCGGCGGGGACTTGCTACGGCGGCAACGGCGGGGCAGAATTCCCGTTGACGGCGACGGAAACCAGTGACTGGAGGCTGCTGGCGGCGAGAAGACGATCCGGAGACCTCAAGGGCAGAGCAGGCTATCGCGCAGGCGAAGGGGTTCGGAGAAATTTCCAAATTTTGCCCGTGACTATATATAGCCCGACCCTGTCGGTGTGACCGAGTGGAACAACTCGGTGGCACCGAGATTCATAACTGCGTGCAGTTACTGAAACTCAGTGTGACCGAAAGGTTCAAATCGGTTGCATCGAGATCGAAAACCTAGATCAACTTAATGATCTCGGTAGGACCGAAAGTGGAGTATCGGTCAGACCGAGAATCATAAAGAGGTTTTGGAAGTTTAAGTCTATGACGAATCGGGGACTCCGAGCGCTCCTCACACAGAGTGGTTCGAATCTGACTTGATCAAATTTTGTGATGCAGGATGAATAGAGTTTGAGACGAGAAAAGTATAGATAGCTAGAGGAGGTTCTTAGGCATTCTTGTCCATCCACTTGGCAAAAGAAGATAAAGCCGAACAATCAAAACAACAAGTGGATGTCCTCAAATGAGTAAAATATGCAACCAGCATGCTCACACAATAAGATGGCAAATGAAATATGTGGCAAGGCATGCACAACCAAATCTAGCATCTATCAAGTAATTTGCGATGACTAGGTCATCTATATATGAGTATATTGACTTAGGAGTCAAGTGAGAACACTTGATCATAGGTCATACTCATCGTTTAAGCTCAAGTGGGGTTACCACTTTTACATAAAGCATTGTTGTGTTCACATCTTTAGAGTTGCTTTAGCTCAAGTCTTAGAGTAAAGCTTCCCCTAGATGTGATATCCCCCCTAAGAGGGATGAACTAACCTTGGGTTTTGTCGATGATGACTTCATGTAGATATTGAAGATGTGGATGCTCAATGTTGATGTAGATCTCTTGGAGCTATCCATATGAGTGAATTGCACTTTCAATACCTACATGGGTTAGTCCCACAAGGAACAAACAAGGATATCCATAGACATAGAGTGATGCTCACAAAAGATGATGTCCATGAAAACTTTTAGGTTACCTTGTCCCTTGTCTTACCAACAAGAGGGTTTGTGACTCCTTGAACTAGTGCAAGATGTGGAAGTTGATTGCACTTGTTCTTGCCAAAATGATAAGAGTGAAGTATGTTGGCGGAGTCACCCTCAAGAACTCTCTAGTTCTTCTTCTTTTGGATCCACATCATCTTGATGGGAATCCTTGGAGTTGTAGTTGTACTTGATGAAGTGGAACTTGAAGTAGTCTTGGGAATCCACTTGACTAAGGTCTTTGGAGCTTCTTCAAATGCATCAATTTCCTCTTGAAGCTTGTCCTTGCCTTTTTGCTCGTAGCCTTGTGGTGGAAGATCATCTTGAGCTTGTGTCCCCTTGAAAGAAGTATACTTCTCTTGTTGAGGGACAAACTTTGTCTTGGGGTATTGATCTTCTTCCCATTCAACTCCATTGGCATTGAACTTTCGTTCAAAACCAACACCTTGATTCTTCCAGTGCATTCCTTGCTTGCGCACAATTTCCTCGAATTGCTTACTCCCGGCAAGGCTTTTGTACACTCCTTTCTCTATAATTCCCTTCAATAAGCTATTTTCTTGCTCAAGTGTAACTTGGCTAAGAGAATCATTAGTGGAATCAAGAGAACTACTAGAAGCAACAATATTGGATTTAGCATGATCATTGTTACTACTAGAGGAAGAATCTTTCTTGTTAGACTTGACTTGAGGCATGTAAGTGGATAAGAGTAAACGCTTGGCAATGTAAGAAGAACTTTTCTTGCGGAGATCATCATTGATTGCCTTTAAGAACTCATGCTCTTGCTCAAGATTGAGCTTTTCAAAGCGTAGTTTCTCATGAGCTCTTAAAAGTTCTCGATGATCTTCGAAGATAGTGTCATGAGCTAACTTAAGAGTTTTTAGTTCTTTAGTTAGAGCCTCAATCTTCTCCTTATCATTGTCATTCGTTTTATCTTGATTTGCATGATTAATTGGTCTTTCATCATAGTATTCATCACTTGAGTTGTCACCAAGCAAATCATCACCTAACAAGTCATCTTCATCACTATTGAAATCAACATACTCGGGGTGTGTTACCTTAGGACCTTTGGCCATGAAGCATCTTCCAATTCCTTCATTTGGTGAGTCAAATATGTCGTAGGAGTTGGTTGACACAAGTGCTAGACCGGCAACACCTTCATCTTGAGTATCTTCGGAGTCGGAGTGATAACTTCTCTCGGAGTGGCTGTCGGAGTCGGAGCTGGATACCCATTCACCAACATGAGCTTGATGTCTTCGTCTTGTGTAGCTCCTTGATGATTTTTCCTTCCTTTCCGAATCCTTGCTTCTCCGTGAGTATCTTCGTTCATAACTATCATCTCTACTCCTTCTCTCTCGTGGTGGTGATCCTTTGCTTCTTCTTTTTGGAGAATCTTCTCTTCTCTTGTAGGGAGCCGTACACTCATTGGAATAGTGTCCGGGTCTTCCACAATTGTAACCGTTTCGCTCTCGACTAGAAGATCTTTTGTCATTGTAGGACCTTGACTTGGAGCTTCTATCTTTGCTTCTACTCTTGTAGAACTTGTTGAAGTTCTTCACCATTAAGCTCAATTCTTCATTGAAGTCTTGTTTCTCACTTGATGATGTAGGGGCTTCACATGAGGCTTTATAGGCACCACTTGATTTGTTGTGAAGTTCCTCTTTATCCTTAAGTGACATCTCATGAGCAACAATTCTTCCAATCACCTCCGTTGGCTTGAGATCTTTGTAATTGGGCATCATTTGGATCAATGTGCACACGGTATCATATTTTCCATCCAAGGCTCTTAGGATCTTCTTGATGATGAATTTATCGGTCATCTCTTCACTTCCTAAGCCGGCAATCTCATTTGTGATGAGAGCAAGCCTAGAGTACATTTCAGCGACACCTTCACCATCCTTCATCTTGAACTTGTCAAGTTGGCTTTGAAGCACATCCAACTTGGATTCCTTGACGGAGTCGGTACCTTCGTGCATATCAATCAAAGTGTCCCAAATTTCCTGTGCATTCTCAAGGCGGCTGATTTTGTTGAATTCTTCGGGGCACAATCCGTTGAAGAGAATATCACAAGCTTGAGCATTGTATTGCAACATCTTCAACTCATCCGCGGTAGCTTCACGGTTTGGTTCTCTCCCATCAAAGAAGTCACCTTGCAAACCAACACACACAATAGCCCAAACGGTGGGGTTATGTCCAAGAATATGCATTTTCATTTTATGCTTCCAACTAGCAAAATTAGTACCGTCAAAGTAAGGACCTCTACGGTGATAATTTCCCTCGCTAGACGCCATACTCTCCTAGGTTGTGAAACCAAGGCTATGATCACCAAAAGCCATGGAGATCAAAGCAAATGGAGACCAAGGCTCTGATACCACTTGTAGGATCGAAAGTATGTCTAGAGGGGGGGGATTAGACTACTTGACCAAATAAAAACTTAACCTTTTCCCAATTTTAGTTCTTGGCAGATTTTAGATAATTTAGGACAAGTCAAGCAATCATCACATAATTCAAGCAAGCATGCAAAGAGTATATAGGCAGCGGAAAGTAAAGCATGCAACTTGCAAGAATGTAAAGGGAAGGGTTTGGAGATTTCAAACGCAATTGGAGACACGGATGTTTTTCCCGTGGTTCGGATAGGTGGTGCTATCCTACATCCACGTTGATGGAGACTTCAACCCACGAAGGGTAACGGTTGCGTGAGTCCACACAGGGCTCCACCCAAGGGCAACGGTTGCGCGAGTCCACACAGGGCTCCACCCACGAAGGGTCCACGAAGAAGCAACCACCCACAAAGGGTCCATGAAGAAGCAACCTTGTCTATCCCACCATGGCCATTGCCCACGAAGGACTTGCCTCACTAGCGGTAGATCTTGACGAAGTAGGCGATCTCCTTGCCCTTACAAACTCCTTGGTTCAACTCCACAATCTTGTCGGAGGCTCCCAAGTGACACCTAGCCAATCTAGGAGACACCACTCTCCAAGAAGTAACAAATGGTGTGTAGGTAATGAACTCCTTGCTCTTGTGCTTCAAACGATAGTCTCCCCAACACTCAACTCTCTCTCATAGGATTTGGATTTGGTGGAAAGAAGATTTGAGTGGAAAGCAACTTGGGAAGGCTAGATATCAAGATTCATATGGTAGGAATGGATTGTCTTGGTCTCAACACATGAGTAGGTGGTTCTCTCTCAGAACATATGAGTAGGAATGGTGTGTGTGTTCTGATGGCTCTCTCACATAATGAGAAGGAGGTGGAGGGGTATATATATATAGCCTCCACACAAAATCCAACCGTTACATAGTTATCCAATCTCGGTGGGACCGAATAAATAAACTCGGTCTGACCGAAGTAGTAAACCTAGTGACCGTTAGGAATTTCGGTGGGACTGACATGCAACTCGGTAGGACCGATTCGGTTAGGGTTTGGGCATAACGTAGTCTCGGTGAGACCGATTACACAAACTCGGTGAGACCGAATTTGGTAATTAGCTAACTAGAGAGTTGGTCAGGCAAACTCGGTGGGACCGATTTGCTCTTTCGGTGAGACCGAGTGGAACTCGGTGAGACCGAAAAGTTACAAAGGGGAAACACTGAGTTTACATTGCAATCTCGGTGGGACCAATTCGCTCTTTCGGTGAGACCGAAAAGTTACGAAAGGGAAACAGAGAGTTTGCAACCCCATCTCGGTGAGACCGAGATCCTTATCGGTAGGACCGAATTGCTAGGGTTTGGCAGTGGCTAATGACAAGTGAAACTCGGTGGCGCCGGATAGGAAGAATCGGTAGGACCGAGTTTGTCTTAGGGTTTAGGTCATATGTGGATATGGGAAAGTAGTTGAGGATTTTGGAGCATATCATTAAGCACATGAAGCAAGAGGCTCATTAAGCAACACCTCATCCCTCCTTAATAGTATTGGCTTTTCCTACAGACTCAATGTGATCTTGGATCACTAAAATATAAAATGAAGAGTCTTGAGCTTTTGAGCTTGAGCCAATCCTTTGTCCTTAGCATTTTGAGGGTTCCACTTTCATATCCGTGCCATGCCAATCATTGAGCTTTCCTGAAATAATCATCTTGGAATCGCATTAGCTCAATGAGCTATATGTTGTTATGAATTACCAAAACCACCTAGGGATAGTTGCACTTTCAGAGAAACAGCGTCGTCGTCGTGTTCATGGGGAGGCAACGGAATGCGTCGTGTTCATGGGGAGGCAACGGAATGCGTCGTGTTCATCGGGAGGCAATGGAACGCGTGGGAGCCAACCGGCTAGGTTGGAACGGATGCGTGGTCGTGTTCATCGGGAGGGCTTGGACAGAACAGGCGATGGAAACGAGGCCTGGAGTACCGCACAACGGAGGAAACAGACCTCCTACATTCGGAACGGGGTCCTGTTGATCAGGAGGGGTCTGGCGTACCGCAAAACGGAGGAAAATAACCTCCTACGGTCGAAACGGGGGTCCTATTGATCGGGAGGGGTGTGGCGTACCGCAAAACGGACGAAACGGACCTCCTACGGTGGAAACGGGGGTCCTGTTGATCGGGAGGGGAGTGGCGTACCACAAAACGGACGAAACGGACTTGTGTTGGAGCACTACGGTCGAAACGGGGGTCATGGTCATCGGGAGTGGTGTGGCGTACCGCAAAACAGGACTCCACGGGATACTGTTCATCTCCACCGTCGACCTCCTCCAGCCTCCACGGGCTACCGTTGACCTCCTCCAGCCTCCACGGGCTCCTGTTCATCCAGCCTCCACCGTGCGCTACTCCACTGGCTACTATTCAACCACCCCTTCACGGGCACCCCTCCACCGTCTACTGTTCATCTAGCCCTCCACACCACGGGGTCCTGTTCAACCACCCCTCCACGGGCACCCCTCCACCGTCCACTGTTCATCCAGCCCTCCACCACACCACGGGGTCCTATTCATCCAGAGGCAACGCCACCGCTCACTGTTCATCCAACCCCCCCCCCCCCCCCCCGCAATGCTCACTGTTCATCCAATCGATCGGCTTCAATTAGCAGTAGTAGCGAAGGAATCGCTCGATCGGGTTTAGTTAACAGCCATCGATCGATCGCTCGGGTTCAATAACGCGTAGCCTGCAGTGCAATCGCTCGGGTTCAGTTAGAGCCCAACGCCTCGCTCGGGTTCAGTTAGAGCCAACGCCTCGCACACACGCACGTACGTGTACGAGAGGAACGCGGATCGCTCGGCCCCCGACCTCCCACCATAACCGGGAACTCCCCGAAATTTTCCTCCCCCTCGCTTCTACCATGGGTTTTTCCGTCATGGACGGCCCAAAGAATGTCATGCAGCCGCGTCTCCGGCCCGCCCAGGACGAAAAGCCCATTTTCTGTCATGATTCTTTGTCATAGAAGTAGGAGCCCACCACATCTATGATGATACCGGGTTTTGTCACAATTATCGTCATAGAAGTGTCATATGTATGACAGAAAAAAATTTGTTCGGCCCAAAATGTCACGGATGTGTCTTTTTTTTTGTAGTGTTGGTTAGCCACGTCGATGTGAGACTTTCTTACCTTTTTTGTCTTATCTATATTTACCCCTATCATAATACTCTATTCCACCCATAGTGCTATTCCATGGCTTGCGCTCTTGTACTACGTGAGGGTTGAAAAAGCTAAAGCATGTTAAAAAGTATGAACCAATTGATCGGCTTGTCATCGGGCTTGTGCATGATAAATACTTTGTGTTAAGAAGGTAGAGCATGACAAGACTATATGATTTTGTAGGGATAACTTTCTTTAGCGTTGATATTTTGAAAGACATGATTGTTTGTTGGGATGCGTGAGTATTGATGTCTTTATGTCAATTTATAGACTATTGCTTTGAATCAATTATGTCTTAATATTCATGCTATGACTAGACATATGATCAAGTTTATGCTAGGTAGCATTCCACATCAAAAATTATCTTTTTTATCATTTACCTACTCGAGGACGAGCATGAATTAAGCTTGGGGATCCTGATACGTCTCCGTCGTATGTATAATTTTTGATTGTTTCATACCAATATTATACAACTTTCACATACTTTTGGCAACATTTTATATGATTTATTTGCACTAACATATTGATCCAGTGCCTAGTGTGAGTTCCTGTTTGTTGCATGTTTTTTGTCTTGCAAAAAATCCACATCAAACGAAGTCCAAATGCGATAAAGTTTTACCAAGAATTATTTTGGAATATATGTGATTTTTGGGACTTGGAATCAACGCAAACATGAGCCCATAGTGCCCACAAGACACTAGGGCGCGCCCCAGGGGCTAGGCGCGTGGTGGTGGGTTGTTCTCACCTCGTACATCGGTTGGGGCTCTACTTCAGGTGCAAGGAATCTTATATCTGGAAAAAATCATGTTAAAATCTAAGCACAATCGGAGTTACGGATCTCTAGAAATATAAGAAACGGTTTTCGGCCAGATCTGGGAAACGCAAAACATAAGACAACAGAGATGGAGATCCAATCTCTGATAGGCTCCCGCCCCTCCGCTGCCATGGAGGCCATGGACCAGAGGGGGAACTCTCCTCCCATCTAGGGGGAGGCCAAGGAAGAAGAAGGAGGGGGGCTCTCTCCCCCTCTCTCCCGGTGGTGCCGGAGTGCCGCCTGGGCAAGGATCGTGATGGCAATCTACATCAACAATCTTGCTACCGTAAACACCAACTCTCCCCCCTCTATGCAGCGGTGTAACACCCCTTCTCTCTGCCGTAATCTCTACTTAAACATGGTGCTCAACTCCATATATTATTTCCCAATGATCTATGGTTATCCTATGATGTTTGAGTAGATCCGTTTTGCCCTATGGGTAAACATGATCTTCGTTGGTATGATTGTATATTTTATTTATGGTGCTGTCCTACGGTTCCCTCCGTCTCGCGCAAATGTGAGGGGCCCCCGCTGTAGGGTGTTGCAATATGTTCATGGTTTGCTTATTGTCAGTGTCGCGGGGGTGACAGCAGCCTGAACGCGGATAAGTGAGTTATGGCATATGTGAGTAAAGAGGACTTGATACTTAATGCTATGGTTGGGTTTCACGACCTTAAGGATGTTTAGTAGTTGCGGATGCTTGCTAGAGTTCCAATCATAAGTGCATATGGTCCAAGTAGAGAAAGTATGTTACCTCATGCCTCTCCCTCATGTAAAATAACAAGAATTATTACCGGTACTTGTTATCGATTACCTAGGGACAAATGACTTTCTTGTTGACAAAAGCTATCCACTTTTATTACCTTGCAATTTATTCATAGTTTTTTTCTTGCAAAGTACTCGTAGTTTTATTCTTGCAAAATAGTTTCATACTTGTTTTAGGTAAAGCAAACGTCAAGTGTGCGTAGAGTTGTATCGGTGGTCGGTAGAACTTGAGGGAATATTTGTTCTACCTTTAGCTCCTCATTGGGTTCGACACTCTTATTTATCAAAGAAGGCTACAAATGATCCCCTATACTTGTGGGTTATCAACGTACCGCAAAACGGGACTCCACAGGCTATTGTTCACCCATCGTCGACTTCCTTCAACCTCCACCTACACTGTTCATCCACCGCGTTTTCCTTCTACCTCCACCAATTACTGTTTATCCAGCCCTCCACCGGCTACTGTTCATCCACCACTCCACCGGCTCGGCTGTGGCGGCCTCCTCTTGGGGTCCTATTCATCCAGCGGCAATGGCCTACTACTACTACCACGGGATCTTGTTCATCCAACCCCCACCGGGAACTTTTTATTGATACATCTCCAACGTATCTACTTTTCCTAACGCTTTTCCTCTTGTTTTGGACTCTAATTTGCATGATTTGAATGAAACTAACCACAGACTGATGCTGTTTTCAGCAGAACTACCATGGTGTCGTTTTTGTGCAGAAATAAAAGTTCTCGGAATGGAACGAAACTTTGCGAGGAACTTTTATACAAATAAAGAGAATTTCTGGAGCCAAGAACCACCGGAGGGGGGCACCTGGGTAGGCACAACCCACTAGGGCGCGCCCCCTCCTGGCGCGCCCAGGTGGGTTGTTCCCACCTGGTGGCCCCGCAGACCCTGAAACCGACACTATAAAATCCTATTTTTCTAGAAAAAAATCAGGGAGAAAGAATTATCGCGATCCACAAGACGGAGCCGCCATCACCTCCTGTTCTTCATCGGGAGGCCAGATCTGGAGTCCGTTTGGGTCTCCGGAGAGGGGGATCTTCGTTCCTCGTCATCACCAACCCTTCTCCACCGCCAATTCCATGATGCTCCCCACCGGGAGTGAGTAATTCCTTCGTAGGCTCACTGGTCGATGAGGAGTTGGATGAGATTCATCATGTAATCGAGTTAGTTTTGTTAGGGCTTGATCCCTAGTATCCACTATGTTCTAAGATTGATGTTGCTATGACTTTGCCATGCTTACTGCTTGTCACTTTCAGCCCGGGTGCCATGATTCCAGATCTGAACTGTTTATGTTATCACCATTATATCCATGTTCTAGATCCGATCTTGCAAGTTATAGTCACCTACTATGTGTTACGATCCGGCAACCCCGGAGTGACAATAGTCGGGACCACTCCCGGTGATGACCGTAGTTTGAGGAGTTCATGTATTCACCATGTGTTAATGCTTTGTTCCGGTTTTCTATTAAAAGGAGGCCCTAATATCCCTTAGTTTCCAATAGGACCCCACTACCACGGGAGGGTAGGACAAAAGATGTCATGCAAGTTCTTTCCATAAGCACGTATGACTATTTACGGAATACATGCCTACATTATATTGGTGAACTGGAGCTAGTGCCGTATCGCCCTAGGTTATAACTGTCTCATGATGAATATCATCCGACATGTCACCGATCCAATGCCTATGAATTTATCATATATTGTTCTTGCTAAATTACTATTGTTATTGTTACTGTTGCACTTGTTACAAAACTATTGCTCGCCCTTGCTTCTACCACGATTTGCCCAAAGAATGTCATGTAGGTGCGTCTCCGGCCCGCCCATGACGAAAAGCCCATTTTCTGTCATGGTTTTTTGTCATAGAAGTAGGAGCCCACCACATCTATGATGATACCGGGTTTTGTCATACTTATCGTCATAGAAGTATCATAAGCATGACATAATTTTTTCCGTTTGGCCCAAAATGTCACGGATGTGTCTTTTTTTGTAGTGTTGCCTCAGGACCAATACAGAACAAGGCGTTCCTAATCATCGTCCTGTAAATGTGTCTCAAGAGAAAAGTAAGGGAATTTGATGAGTTTCCTTGCCAATGAAGTACATTTTCTTTAGGTAATTCCGATACTACCACAAAGCATTCTTGAAGATAGCTGAGGTATTAGCACAGGTTACCTCATGCCGAGTTTCCAAATTGGTCCTTCTCTATAGAGAAAAATGGGAACATTTGCTGTATTATAACCAGCATGGAGGTAGAATGTATGGGACAAAGCAAAATAATTGCCATGAATAACATTACTTACACATAACTCATGGATGAACACCTGCAACCGGCGTCTTCCTTCATCTTTAGTCTAATATTTCCATGATGGGAAGATACACACATAGGAGTTTAGAACATCCAATGCGATAGATGCTAAACTATGAATGGCTGGTTGTGCTTCGTTCATAGGAATAGGTGTACTTACTGGTGGAGTTGGGGTTCGCTATGGTAGTCCTGGCGCTTTGGGCACGGGAGCTGCCTTACTAACTACTCTTGTTTGGAAGCTCTATCGTGGAGATGGTGTTGTGTCAACTAGAACTGGGTTACTCTCTGCTGGGGTTGGGGTTAGATTGGGTGAAGCTGGTTCTCTGTCCATCAGAGTAGGGGTACAATCTGCGAGATTCTAGGTTATGTGTGGTAGGGTTGGTTATTGTGCATGTACAACTGGGGTGCTATTGACACCAAGAGTTAGCACTATTTTATTTGAAGACCGTGTTTTTACTCCGCTAGTTACTGCCACCCCCTCCAATTCAAATGGCCTATAAACAAGAAAAGTAGTTGAATGTACATACCTTGTATGAGAGACAGATGCAATAGATAGTGTGGAAAAAAGAGGGCATGAAATAGTTGACATATATATTGTTTAACTAAAAAGGATAACATGACATAATTTCACATATCTGATGTCTATCTAAACTGGATAGCATAGCATGTCATAATTCAAAGATATGATGACTAACTAAACATGATGGCATGAGATAATTATATGATGTCTTTAGTAAATAGGTTCGCATGACATAATTCACATACATGTTATCTAAGTAATCAGGATTGCATGATATAATTCACATATGTGATTTATATACTAAGCAGATGGCATTCACATATATGATGTCTGAACTAAGAACATGGTGTTGAATATTGTGTATATGATGTCTAAACTATGCAATGCAAGACACCATATGCATGATATGAGTAGTATAACCATGCAAATTAGAGTATACACCTCAGTGGGGGAATAGGATTGGTCATCGTCTCTGAACCCATCTTTGAGGAGCTATCTAGATCCAGCAAGAGATCTGCTTCGACAGGTAGCACTGTCTGCTTCGAAGACCTTGTTTTCACTCCAGATTTTTCCATCACCCACTCAAATGGCTGATTCACAGGAAGAGTAGTTTAATGTACACGCATTGTCTACAAATGGAAATGTAATGAAGAAAAGGAATGGCAAGATATAATTCAAATATATGATGCCTCACTAAACAGGATGGCATTGCAATTTCACATATATTATGTCTGGCTAAAAAGATGAGATTGCATAGTTCACATATATGATATAGAAACTAAACATGTGGCATTACAAAACATGTCTAAACTAAGCAGATGACATATATGATGTCGAAAGTAAGCACTGCAAGGCAACATATGCATGATATGAACAACATCATCATGCCAAGTTAGAGCAAACACCTCAGGGGGTAAATAGGAGTGGTCAGCTCCGTCTGAATCTGCCTCTGAACAGATATCTTCCTCTGGATTACAATCTGGAGGAGGGGGGGTTGCCATTGCATTCACCATGGAGTGATGTCTGCATGACATTGTATTGCCGCACAAGACTCTTCTCTTTTTATCTACATGTTTAGCATGATCGTGTACAATATCTGACATGCATACGAAAAAATATAGTGAGATTATGATAAACCCAAAAATAATGATAGCAGGCTGATGATAACTTCAATTTAATCAAAAGAAAGGTGATGTTTGCTTTACTGTTTCTTTTCCACTCAAGATGAACATACTGTTTGTTTCCCACCCAAGATGAACAACATAGATATACCCTAGGTGAACCAGATAATAGACAGAGATACTATTCATTGTTGCCTTCATATGTGCCCCGCAGGCATTTTAAAACTCAACTTTGAACATTAATTTGGACCTGACTTGTTGTCTAAGAGGTGAACATGACAATAAAGTAGCAGGTAATATTAAGCAATGCATAACATAAGCAGAAACAAAAGAGTGCGACCTCTCTTGCGGACACGTGTACTCCTCAGGTTCATCTGCTGAGTCAATGATGGTGATGAAGTTGCGGTCGGTGCCGGTGGTAGGGAAGGAGATCTGAGGTGGCGAAAAACGGTCAGGATTCGTGATGTCTGGTAGGGTGGATGCTTCTGTCGATGGAGCAGCTCAGGTGAGGTGGAAGATGTCGCGGTAGGAGCAGGACAAACCACACAAAGTTTTCTTCGACACCTATCTGTAAATGAAGTAATTCTATAAGGGCTCATTTGGCTTGCAAGATTCTAAAAACGCAGGGATAGGAAAAACACCGAAATAGGATATGAATGCACGTGGGAAACTGATATGTCTCCAACGTATCTATAATTTATGAAGTATTCATGCCATGTTTACAACAATATTATATGGTTTTGGTATGATTTGCATGGAACTAACCTGGACTGACACTGTTTTCAGCAGAACTACCGTGGTGCTATTTTTTTGTGCAGAAATAAAAGTTCTTCAAATGCACCGAAACTTTTTGACAATTTTTTTGGAACAAAAGAGGCACTAGAAGCTTCGTGGGAGGACCAGAAGGTGAAGGAGGTGAGCACAAGACACCTGGGCGCGCTAGGAGGCCCAGGCGTGCCCAGGTGGGTTGTGCCCACCTCGAGGTCCATCTTTGCATGATTCCAATGCTGAAAAATCCTATAAATAGAGAAACCGTCAGAAATAGTCCTAGATTAGAAGTTCTGCCGCCGCAAGCCTCTATAGCCATGAAAAAACAATCTAGACCCCGTTTCGTCACCCTGCCGGAGGGGGAAATCATAACCGGTGGCCATCTTCATCATCTCGGCTGCCACCATGATGAGGAGGGACTAGCCCACCCTCGGGGCTGAGGGTTTGTACCAGTAGCTATGTGTTTAATCTCTCTCTATCTCTCTCATGTTCTTGAGATGTCACGATCTTAATGTATCGCAGGCTTTGTTAATATAGTTGGATCATATGGTGTTTTCCCCTCTCTATCTTGTTGTGAATTGAGTTTTCCCTTTGAGATTTCATTTTATCGGATTGAATACTTTTATGGATTTGAGAGCACTTGATGTATGTCTTGCTATGAATACCCATGGTGATAATAGGGTATCATAATTTTTTTGATAGAAAGACTGTAGGGGAGGCCCCTATAGTATAATAGGTGCAACAAACTCAAGTTGCAAGTACCATGCCTTGAACCTGGGTGGGTGAGAAGGCATTAGCCCCTTCCCTCCACTAGGCTATGCCTTAGTCTGCATCGGGTATCATATTGATTCATTCGATATGTGTTTTTGCACTCAACTCTCGGATTCCCGAGGTGACATTGGGGTAATATCTGCATAGGGGTTGATGCGCGTTCTCGTCTTTGTTTCTCTGGTAGAAATCTTGGGGCACTCTTTGAGGTTCTTTTTGTTGGGTTGAGTATTATGAATCTGAAATTGTTTGCTGCATATCGCATAATCAACTCACGGATACTCGCAGTGACATTGGAGTATCTAGGTGACATTAGAGTAGGTTTATGTGTGTCACATGGTGTTATTTTAGTACAAACTCTTGGTTAGATCGATCGGAAAGAATAGCTTGGTGTTACTTTAGTACTGACATATCTCCAATGTATCTATAATTTTTGATTGTTCCATGCTATTATATTATCTATCTTGGATGTTTTATATGCATTTATATGCTATTTATATGATTTTTGGGACTAACCTATTCACCTAGAGCCCAGTGCCAGTTTCTGTTTCTTTCCTTGTTTTTGAGTTTCACAGAAAAGGAATATCAAATGGAGTCCAAATGAGCTGAAAATTTACGATGATTTTTTTATGGACCAGAAGAGGCCCCTGAAGAAAAAGAGTTGGGCTAGAAGAGCCACTAGGCCTCCACAAGGATGGAGGGCACGCCCTCCGTCCTTGTCGTCGCCTCGTGGACCCCCTGACTTGTTCTCGATACCAAAAATTCCTATAAATATAGAAAACCCCAGAAATAAACCTAGATCGGGAGTTCTGCTGCCGCAAGCCTCTGTAGCCACCAAAAACCAATCGGAACCCTATTCCGGCACCCTACCGAAGGGGGGAATCATCACCGGTGGCCATCTTCATCATCCTGGTGCTCCATGACGAGGAGGGAGTAGTTGACCCTTGGGGCTGAGGTCATGTACCAGTAGCTATGTGTTTGATCTCTCTCTCTGTCATGTTCTTGATTTGGCACGATCTTGATGTACCGCGAGCTTTGCTATTATAGTTGGATCTGATGATGTTTCTCCCCCTCTACCTTCTTTTAATGGATTGAGTTTTACCTTTGAACTTATCTTATCAGATTGAGTCTTTAAGGATATGAGAACACTTGATCTATGTCTTGCATGTGCTTATCTATGGTGACAATGGGATATTCACGTGATCTACTTGATGTATGTTTTGGTGATCAACTTGCGGGTTCTGTGACCTTGTGAACTTATGCATAGGGGTTGGCACACGTTTTCGTCTTGATGACACTCCAGTAGAAACTTTGGGGCACTCTTTGAAGTTCTTTGTGTTGGTTTGAATAAATGAATCTGACATTGTGTGATGCATATCGTATAATAAAACCAGCGGATACTTGTGGTGAAATTGGAGTATCTAGGTGACATTAGGGTTTTGGTTGATGTGTATCTTAAGGTGTTATTTTAGTACGACCTCAAGGGCTCTTTGTGACACTTATAGGAATAGCCCAATAGATCGATCAGAAATAATAACTTTGAGGTGGCTTTGTGCCCTACAATAATCTCTTCGTTTGTTCTCTGCTATTAGTGACTTTGAAGTGACTCTTTGTTGCATGTTGAGGGATTGTTATATGATCTAATTATGTTATCATTGTTGAGAGAACTTGCACCAGTGAAAGTATGAACCCTAGGCCTTGTTTCCAAGCATTGCAATACCGTTTCCGCTCACTTTTACCATTTACTTCCTTGCTGTTTTTATATTTTCAGATTACAAAAACCTATATCCACCATCCATATTACACTTGTATCACCATCTCTTCATCGAACTAGTGCACCTATAAAATTTACCATTGTACCGTGTGTGTTGTGGACACAAGAGAGACTCTTTGTTATTTGGTTGCTGGGTTGTTTGAGAGAGACCATCTTCATCCTATGCCTCCCACAGATTGATAAACCTTAGGTCATCCACTTGAGGGAAATTTGCTACTGTCCTACAAAACTCTGCACTTGGAGGCCCGACAACGTCTACAAGGATAAAGTTGCGTAATAGACATCAAGCTCTTTTCTGGCGCCGTTGTCGGGGAGGTTAGCGCTTGAAGGTATATCTTTAGATCTTGCAATCGAATCTTTTAGTTTCTTATTTTATCACTAGTTTAGTCTATAAAAGAAAAATACCAAAAAATGGAATTGAGGTTGCCTCATATGCTTCATCTTTTTAATGTCTTTCGTGAAAATAAGGATTCTGATAATTGTGCCAAAGTGTTAGAAGAAGAATGCATTAAAATGTTTTGCACTAAATATTTGAATGATGAGCATGATTGCAATGTTGTTAGTATGAATTCTGTGAATATCCATGATGCTAATTATATGCAAAGCCATAAGCTTGGGGATGCTATGTTTGATGAAGATGATAATTCTTGTCCCCCAAGTTTTGATGAGCAAATTTACTATGATGAAAGAATGCCTGCTATCTATGATGATTATTGTGATGACACGTATGCCATAAATAATAATGATAACCATGAAACTTGTCATATTGATTTCAATTTTCAATCCCATGATAGTTATTTTGTTGAATTTGCTCCCACTACTATGAATGAGAAGAGTTTTGCTTATGTGGAGAGTACTAAAATTTCTATGCTTATGGATCATGAAAATAATGCTTTATGTGATGGTTATATTGTTGAATTCATTAATGATGCTACTGAAAATTATTATGAGAGAGGAATATATGCGTGTAGGAGTTGCAATAATACCAAGTTTCCTCTCTATGTGTTGAAAATCTGGAAGTTTTGCTTGCTTTACCTCTCTATGCAAGTTGATTCTTGTTCCCATAAGTTGTTTGCTCACAAAATCCCTATGCATATGAAGTGGGTTAGACTTAAATGTGCTAGTCATATGCTTCATGATGCTCCCGTTATGTTTCAATTCTTACCTTTTATGTGAGCATCATTGAAATCATCATGCCTAGCTAAAAAGGCATTAAAGAAAAGCGCTTGTTGGGAGACAACCCAACATTTTCACCTACTGTTTTTGTGTGTTCACATGATTATGCTACCGTAGTAATCATGTTTTATAGCTTTTTGAATAAAGTGCCAAGTAAGACCTTTGGGATGATCTACAGTGATAGTTGATTTGATCTTGCTGAAAATAGACACTTTTACACTCAGGAAAACAATTCCCATTTTTAATAGAAGTGTGATAAAATACTGATTATTTTTGCAGAAGATTAATAAACAAATTGCTTAGGTTGTCCTAATGTTTCAGAATTTTTGGAGTTACATAACTATTCGAGAGTTACAGATTACTACAAACTGTTCTGTTTTTGACAGATTATGTTTTCTATGTGTTGTTTGCTTATTTTGATAAATCTATGAGTAGTATCGGAGGGTATGAACCATGGAGAATTTGGAATACAGTAGGTATTACACCAATATAAATAAAGAATGAGTTCACAACAATACCAAAAGTGGTGATTTATTTTCTTATACTAACGGAGCTTACAAGTTTTCTGTTAAGTTTTGTGTTGTGAAGTTTTCAAGTTTTGGGTGAAGTTTTGATGGGCTACAGAATAAAGAGTGGCAATATCCTAAGCTTTTAGATTCCCAAGGCACCCCAAGGTAATATTCAAGGATAACCAAGAGCCTAAGCTTGGGGATGCCCTGGATGGCATCCCCTCTTTTGTCTTCGTTTATCGGTAAATTTACTTGGAGCTATATTTTTATTCACCACATGATATGAGTTTTGCTTGAGAGTCATTTTCTTTTATTTTTATTTGCTTGCTATTATTTAGAGTAATTTTTTACATCTTTTATTTCAATAAAAAGGTCAAGTATAGCCTTTACCATGCTTATTTTGCAAGTCCATATGTTGTTGTTTTAAAAACAGAAAGTTTGCTGTTATGTTTTGAATATTTGTGAATAGTCAGAACATGATAAAATCTTGAAATTTACACAATGAGAAACAACAAATTATCTACAGTGTGGTAATTTTTCAGAATTTTTGGAGTCAAAGGAGTATGATTTCTCCTGCATTCTTTACAGGCTATCCTGTTTAGACAGATTGCTGTTATGATTGCATTGTTTGCATATGTTTGCTTGTTTAATGATTCTATTTGAGGATGGAGTGTTAAATATGCAGAGGCATTTAGTATGCAATGTAAAATTATAATTTTAGTGATTTCCTACAGTAGAGAATGATAAGGTTTAGCATGGATTTATACTAACTTATCTCACGAGTTCTTGTTGAGTTTTGTGTGGATGAAGTTTTTAAGAATTAGGGAACCACGATATGAGAGGAATTAAGGAGACACGAAATCTCAAGCTTGGGGATTCCCAAGGCATCCCTAGTTAATATTTCAAGAAGTCTCAAGCATCAAAGCTTGGGGATGCCCCGTTAGGCATCCCACCTTTCTTCTTCAACAACTATCTGTGAGTTTTGGTTGAGCCTAAGTTTTTGCTTCTTCACATGATATGTGCTATCCTTGCAATGTAATTTTATTTTATTTTGCTTGATGTTTGAACAAAATATTAAGATCTGAAATACTTAAATGAGAGAGAGTCCTCACATACCTAAATAATTATTTGACTACTCACTGATCTTCACTTATATCTTTTTTTGGAGTAGTTTGTCATTTACTCTCGTGCTTCACTTATATTCTATGAGTAAATGGTTGAATGAATTGAATATCATAAATCTGAATTTATTTATGTTTCATATGCTTATACCATGAGAGTAATTACTTCACATATAAGAAGTAGATGTGGTAAATTTATTGAAAGTTAGCAAACATGGTATTGGTCACTTGAACAATTCATGAAAGAATATTGAAGGAAGAGAGGTATCACATATAAATATACTATCTTGGACATCTTCTATGATTGTGAACCCCATTAATTATTTTCAAACTTGAGCAAATTAGTTGAAGTTGGACAAGGAAGACAACATAATGATTTATGCTTGGGTATATTTGTATAGAAGTTATATTGTTATGGATCCTCCAACATGTGGTGCTCGATTTTTAGAATCTTTTGCTGGCCAAAATTTTTGTATTGAGCGGGAATACTGCTTGTGTATCCAAAATCCTTGAACCAAGTTTCTTCCATGAGTGTCCGCCATATCTACCTATATGCGGTATTTACCTACCATTCCAAGTAAATTTGCATGTGCCAAACTCTAAACCTTCAAATAATAATCTGTTTTGTATGCCCGAATAGCCCATCTAGCGACTAGGGGCTATCAGTATCTTCCATGCTAGGTGGGTTATTCTCACGATTAGTGGACTCCACTCATCATTCATGAGAAAGTGGCTGGTAATTCGGATGCCCAGTCCTATGATCAAAAGATCAAAAATAAAATCGCAAATTAATTAAACAAAACTCCCCAAGTATTATTGATAATTGGATGGTACCTGTTGTTTCGGACCAGCCATGGAATGTGATTTTTGGTGGAGGGGGAGTGAAATCTTTACCATTCTGTTTTGGAACCGCCTATAATGTATCTAGTATGGAAGATATTGGGAACTCTTGGTTGTTATGTTGAGAATGAAAGCATACCTCTCAAAATTATTTTCACCTCTGTTTTAAAAGATTCGAGCTCTGGCACCTCTGCAAATCCCTGCTTCCCTCTACGAAGGGCCTATTTTTTACTTTTATGCAAGAGTCACTAGTATTCCTTCTCATTCCAACCTACTCTTTAGTTGGCAAGAATCATGTGGTGGGGAAAGATCTAAGCATATATGGCCATTTAAATATATTTGATCATGAATTATTATTATTGACAATTATCTATATGATAAATAAGTTGGGAGGCGAAACATTAAGCCCCCATCTTTCTCTGTGTT
Source organism: Triticum urartu (assembly GCF_056163025.1). Classification (NCBI taxonomy): domain Eukaryota; kingdom Viridiplantae; phylum Streptophyta; class Magnoliopsida; order Poales; family Poaceae; genus Triticum; species Triticum urartu. The sequence continues at coordinate 108,383,150 of NC_141873.1, forward strand.
CGATGGATGCTATTTGTTCTAAAAATATGCTTTGAGTGGTAGCAATCATGGAAGACTATATGATAGTTGAGCATGTGGGATTTGCTAAATCAAAGCTCTTACATAGACCCTTCCTGAAAATAAGATGAATTGCAATTGTTTGATGACTGAGAACATAGTTTGTTAGTTTTCAAGAAAGTATATGATCTATGCTTTAACATGTGAATAGCTTGTTACTTGACCATGAGAAGATTTATGATATGAGCTACTTTTATGATACATAATTATGCTAGAAAAAATGATTGAAATTATCATTGCTCAAACTTGTGCACTTGCTAGTATTCCACACAAAAATTCTGTTTTTATCATTTACCTACTTGAGGACGAGCAAGAATTAAGCTTGGGGATGCTTGATACGTCTCCAACGTGTCTATATTTTTTGATTGTTCCATGCTATTATATTATCTATCTTGGATGTTTTATATGCATTTACATGCTATTTTATATGATTTTTGGGACCAACCTATTAACCTAGAGCCCAGTGCTAGTTTCTGTTTTTTCCTTGTTTTTGAGTTTCCCAGAAAAGGAATATCAAATGGAGTCCAAAGGAGCTGAAAATTTATGGAGTCCAAAGGACCAGAAGAAGCCCTCGAAGCAAAATAGTTGGGCTAGAAGAGCCATGAGGCCTCCACAAGGGTGGAGGGCACGCCCTACCCTCCAGAGCATGCCCTCCGTCCTTGTCGTCGCCTCATGGACCCCCTGAATTTTTCTCGATGCCAAAAATTCCTATAAATATAGAAACCCCCAGAAATAAACCTAGATCGGGAATTCCGCCGCCACAAGCCTCTGTAGCCACCAGAAACCAATCGGGGCCCTATTCCGGCACCCTGCCAGAGGGAAAATCATCACCGGTGGCCATCTTCATCATCCCGATGCTCTCCATGACGAGGAGGGAGTAGTTCACCCTTGGGGCTGAGGGTATGTACCAGTAGCTATGTGTTTGATCTCTCTCTCTCTCTTTCTCGTGTTCTTGATTTGGCACGATCTTGATGAACTGCGAGCTCTACTATTGTAGTTGGATCTTATGATGTTTCTACCCCTGTACCTTATTGTAATGGATTGAGTTTTCCCTTGGAAGTTATCTTATTAGATTGAGTCTTTAAGGATTTGAGAACACTTGATGTATGTCTTGCATGTGCTTATCAGTGGTGAGAATGGGATATTCACGTAATCTACTTGATGTATGTTTTGGTGATCAACTTGTGGGTTCTGTGACCTTGTGAACTTATGCGTAGGGCTTGGCACACGTTTTCGACTTAACTCTCTGGTAGAAACTTTGGGGCACTCTTTTGAAGTTCTTTGTGTTGGTTTGAATAGATGAATCTCAGATTGTGTGATGCATATCGTATAATCAAACCCGCGGATACTTGTGGTGACATTGGAGTATCTAGGTGACATTAGGGTTTTGGTTGACGTGTGTCTTAAGGTGTTGTTTTAGTATGAACTCTAGGGCTGTTTGTGACACTTATACGAATAGCCCAATAGATCGATCAGAAATAATAACTTTGAGGTGGTTTCGTACCCTACAATAATCTCTTCGTTTATTCTCCGTTATTCTTGACTTTGAAGTGACTCTTTGTTGCACGTTGAGGGATTGTTATATGATCTAATTATGTTATCATTGTTGAGAGAACTTGCACCAGTGAAAGTATGAACCCTAGGCTTTGTTTCCAAGCATTGCAATACGTTTTCGCTCACTTTTACCATTTACTACCTTGCTGTTTTTATATTTTCAGATTACAAAAACCTATATCTACCATCCATATTACACTTGTATGACCATCTCTTCACCGAACTAGTGCACCTATACAATTTACCATTGTATTGGGTGTGTTGGGGACAGAAGAGACTCTTTGTTATTTGGTTGCAGGGTTGTTTGAGAGAGACCATCTTCATTCTACGCCTCCCACAGATTGCTAAACCTTAGGTCATCCACTTGAGGGAAATTTTCTACTGTCCTACAAAACTCCGCACTTGGAGGCCCAACAATGTCCACAAGGATAAAGTTGTATTGTATACATCAACTATGAACTCTAGGATAGATTGATTAGAAAGAATAGCTTTGAGGCGGTTTCATACCCTACAAACAATTTCTTCTTATGTTCTCGGCTAGATAGGAACTTTGGAGTGATTCTTCATCGCACGTTGAGGGATGGTTATATGATCCAATTATATTAGCATTGTTGAGAGATTACATTAGCGAAAGTACAGACCCTACACCTCATTTTCAAGCATTGCAATATGTTTTGTGCTCGGTTTTATCAATTTCTACCTTGCTATTTTTTTATTCTTCCTATTACTAAAATCAATATATACTATCATCTCTTCGCCAAACGAGTGCACCTATACAAATTACCAGTGTATTTGGTGTGCTGGGGACACAAGAGACTCTTTGTTATTTGGTTGCAGGGTTGTTTGAGAGAGACCATCTTCATCCTATGCCTCCCATGGATCGATAAACCTTAGGTCATCCACTTGAGGGAAAATTGCTACTGTCCTACAGAACTCTATGCTTGGAGGCCCAACACGAGTCTACAAGAACAAGTTGTGTAGTAGACATCAGAAACAGAGCATTTGTAAACACATGATTTCTGTCAACTTGGGTGTTTGGTTCACAGGAATTGGAAGAACAGAGGAATGCAAAGAAACATGGCCAAATTAAAGTGAAACCATATGAAAATGTGTAAAGTTAGAATGTTATTCTGCCAATAATGCACTTAGTCTTGTTTTCTTGCATAGGATTTTGAAAAGTAGGTCTAGGTGGATGTTTTGCTCCATTCCTTTCAACCAAATGCATGAATAATTGAATATTAGAGTACCATAGGACAATTTCCTATTGCTATGTTTTTCCTTTGAACCAAAATAGCCCTGATGGATCGACATGAATGTAGAGTAATAAGTAATGCGACAAGTGTACGAGCTCTTTGGCGTAGCCGTGTGGACCTTAGCATCATTGGGTTGGTCGCTGAAGAAGTTGCGGCGGAGGTGTTTGTCGGAGGTGTGGAGGAAGATCCGAGGCATCTCTAGACGGCATCCAGGGTACTTCTCTGTTGTGATGGATGGTTTCGTTGTTGGAGCAGCTCCAGCATGCTGTAAGATGTCGAGGCTGAAGCAATACAAGACAAACATCGTTAATCTCAAGTGGGATTCTAATAACATCTCCAATAGATGATGTAAAATACATTACCAAAAAGTGGTAGATGTAAAATTTACATCACCAAAAAACACTTCACATGTATTCTGAACTTAATAGATGAGGTAAAAACTGTTGACTCTGAACTTAATAGTCGAAACTGATATTTACTGTAGAATCTGAATGTTACTGTCAAAACCGAACGCATTAGTAGCAGAGAAGCACTTCACATGTATTTTAGGCCACTCGGGCACTAGTAGTAGAGAAATAGTGATCTAAATCAGTAGGTGATCGATAGTTAACACACTAGGAGATAGCAGCTGGAGCAGTAGCGTGAACTAGAGCCAGAGCAGCAACTCGTGTAGCTACAATAGCCCATGTACCAGCATTAGCAGCACGAGCGAGAGCAAGAGCAAAGCAGCAACACGAGCGAGAGGAAGAGCAGAGCAGCAGTGCGAGCGAGAGCCGGAGCAGCAGCAACAGATCCGGCTAGTATGGATGCCTCCGCCGAGGATGCCTCGCACTGGGGAAGAGCCGCCGTGGAGATGTCGCCGGCGTCGACTACCAGCGGTGCCGGGAGGTCGAGTTAAGGAGAAGGTGCAATCTGATGAGTGTACAACCTCTTTGGTGGCGACGATTAGGCCTCAGCTTCGTCCCAGGAGTCGGTGAGCATGCTGTAGTTCCCGTGGAGCAGGTTAAGGCGGCATTGTGGGGATGGAGCAACCGCGATAGACACGGCGATCATCGGAGCAGCGCCTCAGAGGTGGACGATAGGGCGGCTGAACCCGCGAGACGTCGAGATCAACGGCAAATCCTCATCCGGGTCAGTGGATGAGGGAAGTCGAGTTGTTGTGGTGGACATCGTTATCGGGGAAGAGCCTTTGGCTGGGCAGCGGTGGCGAACGGTGGAGGGTGGGGATTCATGGTTGCAGCAAAGAGGTTATGGTGGCCTGGTGAGGGAGACCTGGGCTAAGGGGTCCTCGGGCGTCCGACCTATTGGATATGGGCTGGACTGTTTGGCCGTGAAGATACGAAGACCGAAGAATCTACCCGTGTCCGGATGGGGCTCTCCTTGGAGTGGAAGGCAAGCTTGGCGACCAACTATGAAGATTCCTTTCTCTATAACCGACCTTGTGTAACCCTAGATCCCTCCTGTGTCTATATAAACCGGAGGGCTAGGTCTCTAGATATTCTCCGGATAATCATAGCCAGGTTAGACTTTTAGGGTTTAGGCATTACGATCTCATGGTAGATCAACTCTTGTAATACTCATATTCATCAAGATGAATCAAGCAAGAAGTAGGGTATTACCTCCATAGAGAGGGCCCAAACCTGGGTAAACATTGTGTCCCCCGTCTCCTGTTACCATCAATCCTAGAAGCACAGTTCGGGACCCCCTACACGAGATCCGCCGGTTTTGACACCGGCATTGGTGCTTTCATTGAGAGTTCCACTATGCCATCCTCAAAAGGTTTGATGGCTCCTTCAATCATCTACAACGATGCTGTCCAAGGAGAAGTCCTCCTCCCCGGACAGATCTTCGTGTTCGGCAGCTTCGCACTGCGGGCCAACTCTCTTGGCCATCTGGAGCAGATCGAAAGCTACGCCCCTGGGCACCAGGTCAGATTCAGAAGCTTGAGCTACGTTGCAGATATCCATGGACACTTGATCTTTGAGGGATTCGAGACCACGGCAGCCGCTCCCAGCCACCACGATGAACATGACTTAGATCTGTCATCGGGCCATACCCCGGAAATTGCACCTGAAACCGCTCTAGCCTTAGATCCGGAGCAGGTCACGCCATCCGAGGACAGGAAGCTCAACCCCGCCACGGAAGCCGCAGACTCCCCAGTGTTGGAGCCGCACACAGACTTAACTTCAAGTAACATTTGTGTCACCGGAGCTACGAACTCGTTTCTGGTTATATGTTCCGAACTATGTGCGTCCGTGCATGCCGAGCATGATCGGTCATTGATCACCGAATTCAACGCCGCAGACGTCTTCCGGCACTCACCTCTAGGCGACATGCTAAACTCGTTAAGAGCACTATCTTTAGTGGGAGGCTCATAGCCGGATTGTGTCTGGCTCGAACCGGAGGCTGATGATGGAGAATTTCACTTCCCACCCACCGCCCACTTCATAGCCACTGTCAAATACTTAATTGACATGCTTGATTACAGCTCCGACGACATCGACGGTATGGACGACGATGCCGGAGAAGAAGAGGCCCAGAACCCGTCATTCACCAGACACTGGACGGTCACTTCCTCGTATGATGTATACATGGTGGATGCACCAAAGTAGAATAGCGGTAATGACAAGGAAGATCCAGATGAGGATAAACCTTCCAAGATACAATCAAAGCGTCGGCGCCAGCGGCGCCGCTCTAAGTCACGCCGCAGTAAAGACAGGAACACCGGCACAGGAGAAGATAACACTCTGGAAGGTGCCGAAGATAACGAAGACCCCGTTAACGTAGCCACTGAACAAGATGAACGGGAAGATGGTCAGGTTAGCCCTGGTAAACAGGCCACACACGAAGACTCAGAGGACGGTAGTTATTTTCCGCTATCCGAGGATGAGGCGAGCCTCGGCACTGAGGATTTCATCGTTCCTGAGGAACCTCTTGAGCAGGAGCGCTTCAAGCGCCAGCTAATAGCCACTGCAAGGAGCCTGAAAAAGAAGCAGCAGCAGCTTCAAGCTGACCAAGATCTGCTCAACGACAAATGGACCGATGTCCTAGCAGCCGAAGAATACGGCCTCAAGCGCCCAGCCAAAAGCTACCTGAAGCGCTGTAACACATACCACCATTGCGCAATACGGCTGACCGACCACCACGTGGTCGAGATAAAATGGCAACTCAAGCCGAATACCAACCCGCCCCGCCTCATCGCAAAGGCAGAGGTAAACCATCTCGCGGTCATACATATGACCTTCGGCAGGACCTAAACAATAAAGCAGGACATACCAGATCGATCTACAGATCGCGAGGACGTGCCCCGACACCCGACGACAGCCATCTATTCGGACGTGACAAACCCAGTCATGCGCGGGCTGAAAGCCGCAGACGGACTCCATCAGAGCTACATCGCGATACGGCCCGATATAGAGGCACCACACACCCTCATTGCTTCACCGACGAAGTCATGGAACATGAATTCCCAGAAGGGTTCAAACCCATGAATATAGAATCATATAATGGAACCACAGACCCCGTGGTATGGATCGAAGACTTCATCCTCCATATTCATATATGGCTCGCGGCGATGACCTTCATGCCATCAAATACCTCCCCCTAAAACTCAAAGGACCAGCCCGGCACTGGTTGAACAGCCTGCCCAAAAATTCCATCGGCAGCTGGGATGACTTGGAAGAAGCCTTCCTTGATAACTTCCAAGGTACATATGTTCGACCTCCGGACACTGACGACTTAAGCCATATAGTCTAACAGCCCGGAGAGTCTGCCAGGAAATTCTGGACTAGGTTCTTAACCAAAAAGAACCAGATCGGCGACTGTCTGGATGCCGAAGCCCTAGCAGCCTTTAAACACAGCATCTGCGACGAATGGCTCGCCCGCCACCTCGGCCAAGAGAAGCCAAAGTTCATGGCGGCCCTCACGGCACTCATGACCCTCTTTTGTGCGGGCGAGGATAGTTGTTTGGCCCGTAGAAAAAACAATGCAAGCGACGCCAACACCCCTGAAGCTAAAAATAGCAACGACAAGTCCCGACGCAACAGATACAAGCGTCGAAACAACAATGACAACACCGAGGATACGGCGGTCAATGCCGGATTCAGTGGCTCTAAGTCTGGTCAGCGGAAGTAGCCTTTCAAAAAGAACAATTCAGGCCCATCTAGCTTGGACCGCATACTTGATCATCCGTGCCAGATTCATGGCACCCCAGACAAACAACCCAATAATACTAATAGAGATTGTTGGGCTTTTAAACAGGCCGAAAAGTTAAATGCCAAAAACAAGGATAAGGGATCGCAAAGCGAAGACGACGACGAGGAGCCCCGGCCGCCGAACACAGGGGACAGACGAAGTTTCCCCCTTAGGTCAAAATGGTGAACATGATGCATGCCACCCACATCCCCAAGAGGGAGCGCAAGTGCGCGCTCAGGGACGTGTATGCGATAGAGCCAGTCGCCCTAAAATTTAATCCATGGTCATCATGCCCGATCACTTTTGATCGCCGGGATCATCCGACCAGTATTCGTCACGGTGGCTCAGCCGCACTGGTCCTCGACCCAATAATTGATGGGTTCCACCTAACGCGAGTCCTAATGGACGGTGGCAGCAGCCTCAACTTGCTCTATTAGGACACAATGCGCAAAATGGGCATTAACCTATCACGGATCAAGCCCACAAAGACTACCTTTAAGGGAGTCATACCGGGCATAGAGGCCCGCTGCACGGGCTCAATCACACTAGAGGTTGTCTTCGGATCTCCGGAAAACTTCCGAAGTGAGGAGGTAATCTTCGATATCGTCCCCTTTCGCAGCGGCTACCACGCACTGCTCAGACGAACCGCATTTGCTCAATTCAATGCGGTGACACATTACGCTTATCTCAAGCTCAAGATGCCTGGACCACGCGGCATCATAATAGTCAATGGAAACACGGAACGCTCCCTCCGCACTGAGGAGCACACAGCTGCCTTAGCAGCAGAGGTACATGGCGGCCTTTGCAGAACCTCAATTCGGCAGCCGATGCCCCGGACACTGTCAAGAGAGTCCGAACCATTCTGCAGAAGGACAGCTCGGCTCGTCAAGAGCTCGACTAGCAATTTGGCCTCTGTCCCAGTCCTACCCAAGTGGCGGCAATTGTACCGCACATACATAATTACGCACTAAAAGTACCATGGACACGAATGGTTGCATAGTTAGCTTGTGATCCGCAATACGGCTCGACCGCCCCGGACACACATAATTTCAGTGTTTCCTTTTTTCTCCTTTTCTATTCTTTCTTTTTCACAGGCCTTTCCTGGAGGCTTGACCATCGATTCTTTTTGAAGGATAAAAACACCAAGGCGACAAGAAGCATGGACATAGTGGGGAATCTTTAGGTGGTTTCTTCAACGACCCCTTTTACCTGTTTTCAGGACCCGCACGCAGCTCTCCCTTGGTTAAGGCATAGTAAATAGCCTTCTTCTTACGGCATTATTTGTATAAATGTGCTTTAACGCACCAATGAAATTATCATAGAAACAGTTTGCGGCCCAAATTTTACGGCCCTAGCTTTCCACTTGTTCTTCTTTTGTTTCCTTTTTGTCTTTTCTTTTCTGGTAACTTTATCAGATAACACCCATACACTCTGGTGCATTTCAATTTGCCAGGGGCTTCATAGCGCCCCACAACATGGCAACAAAAGTCCGAACACTTTTACAGTACAGTTCGGCACCCCGAATTTAGCACTATATGCATTGGCTCCGAATCATGTCTTTGGTCAATAGTTGGGTTGCCCGGCTCCTGTGCTTACTACCTTACGTTCTGCTGTATCGGCTAGGGTAGTAAAGGGAGAACTACTGCGAATGTGCCCTGGTTTACCCAAGTGAGCAACTCAGTAGAGAAAATCAAAAACTGACTGTCATGATGCGGCGAGAGCCGGTCAGCTCTTCGGAGGTCTCAAATCCTTAGAGATTTTTTCCACATTATGCGAGGGATCAGTACTTACCCGATCAAGTGTTTACAACTTCCTAGTCCGGATACTAGGGGCTCCGCCAATATTTCTATTGTCAAACTCCTATGGCTAAGTGAGGGTGCTAAAGCCGCATAGTCCGATTGCCTGGTTCATCGCGCTAAACACCTCCTTCAAGGACCAAACAATTGGATCAGGAGTGTTTAGATTATTTCCCGAACACCCTCATATTTCCTACGTGGGGGTAGAAGCCGACGACTGGCCAACTCTCAGATTTCACATAACACGGTCGCACAGGAGGAGAATTTTTTAACAAAAAATTATATTACATAGCGATTTTGTTTCATCATACAAGGCAAAGACAACATGAATGTATTCATTCAAAAATAATGTTTTGCGCACATTTGCGTTGCTACAATGCGAGACCCCTCCAGTACATCCACAAAATACAGCTCGGGCGTGCTCCATGCCCTCTGGCGGCCCTTCGGTCGTCAGCTTGATGGCGTCCATCTTCGCCCACCACACCTTGACGCGGGCGAAGGCCATGCGTGCACCTTCAATGCACGACGATCGCTTGACGACGTCCAGCCGAGGACATGCGTTCACCAGCCACTTCACAAGCCCGAAGTAATTGTCGGGCATAGGTTCGGTAGGCCACAGCCAGATTATCAAATCCTTCATGGCCAGTTCGGCCACTCTATGCAGCTGAACCAGCTATTTTAGCTGATTGATGAAGGGCACGGGATGCTCTGGCACAAGGTATTGTGACCAGAACAATTTCTCCGTCGAGCTCCCTTCTACGGCCTGGAAGAACTCCGCGGCGTCGGACACACTACGCGGCAGATCTGCAAATGCCCCTGGAGAACTCCGAATCCGGGTTAGTAGGAAATATTTCTTCTTCACGTACTTGCTTTGCATACTAAATGCCTTACCCGCTGTGATCTTCTTGGCCTCCTGGATCTCCTGGAGGACGCCCTAGGCTTCAACCCGGGCGGCTTCTGCGCTTGGCGAGCTTTTGAGAGTTCGGCCTCTCGAGCCGAAACATCTCCCTCCAATGCCTCATACTACTTCATAGCATCTTGGAGCTCTTGCTGGACCTCGTTCAGCCTGGCCTTAAGCTTCTTACGAGCGGCCTGCTCCTTAACAGCTTTCCCCTCGGCTTTGGCCAGGGCCTGTTTTAGGGCCTCGACCTCGGTCGTCGCCCCTACACATATCATGACACTACGGTCAGTATACATCATTTATTCTTTCCGAATAAATAGCGAGTCACTACATACCTTGCTGGTCCGCCAGCTGCTTCCTCGCCTGGTTGAGCAACTCTTCGGCCCGCTCCAGTTTCTACTTTAGTCCGAAGACTTATGCAGTGTGAGAGGTCACGGCCAGCAGCGACGCCTGCTTATTCAAATCAGACACACTTGGTTAGCTTCCTACAAAATTTAATTGATCCTCTGTCTGGCTTTTCTTTCCAAACACCAGACAGTGTCTCAGGGGCTACTGTCTATAGTGGGATTTTCTCGGTTAACGCCGCTTACCTCAAAACCTGTCAGTAGGCCGCTGCAGGCTTCAGTCAGTCCGCTCTTAACAGACTGAACCTTCTCAATCATCGTACCCATAAGGATACGGTGTTCTTCCACAATGGAAGCGCCCCGTAGCGCTTCCAATAGATTATCCGGTGCCTCTAGTTGGACAGAGGTCGCTGGCGGGGCGGGCACACCTTCTTCTCTTGAAGGAGGCTGCTTGTCGGACTCCGGTGCCGTATGGGTCTCCGAATTCGTTCTCAGAGGGGGGCCGAATTGAGCACGGCCCCCATCATCAGTCTCCATGCGAGTCTGTTCCACCATGTGTCCGGCGGCCGAGGTGTCGCCCTTCGGCGCCGCCATGACGGCCTCCTGAACCTCTCCCTGGCCTGGGAAGGTCCTTTGGGACAACACCTGGTCGTCTCCCTTGGCCTTGGGAGAGTAAGTGGCCGGTGGTGTCTCGCTGGCCATTTCCTTTGAGTCCAACGACCCTCTTGATGAGGATCGTCGGGAGCTGTCGTGGGCCGGACTACAATAACATGATTAAACCATATAAAGTACCATAAGGTGAAAAGAACGGATAAATGGATGTGTGCGGGTTCTTAGTACTCACGATGCGGCCAGGGGCTTGTTCCGGGGGCGTCGCTCCGGACTGCTGTCGATGTTCCATGCGGAGCTGCCCACGAGAGGGCCTTTCGCCTTCTTGGGCGCCTCCGCCTCCAGATTTGTGAAGGCTGCCCTCTTCTTCCTCCCCCCATCAGGGGGACAGTCGTTCTCCTCCTCCTCCTCATCGTAGTCGTCTTCGGCGACAGAGGAGCGGGTCTTATCTTCGGACATCACGTCGGAAGCGCCCTTGCGGCGGGGGCCACTCCGGGCCCCCTTGGCCTTCCCCTTGGCCTTCTTCTCTGGCGCCTTATAGGGCGCCGGCACCATCATATTCGCCTGACGCGGGATGACTGGTTCTTCAGGCAGCGGAGCCGGACACTGGATCCGCTTCGCCCTCTCCATCCATTCTTGAAGAAGCGATGATAATAAAAGCTCAGATATCATCCTTGAAACAAGCAAGTAGAGGATGCATAAAAAACATACCTCATTGGCGAGGTGGTTAATGTTGTGCTCACGGTCCAAGTCTGTGGCTGGCGGTGTCTCGTTGCCCTTGAAGAGCAACTTCCAGGCATCTTCGTGTGGTTTCGAAGAGCCTCTTCAGGGTATGGTGCTTCTTTGGATTGAACTCCCACAAAGGGCGACTTCAGCTTTGGCACGGGAGAATCCGGCGAACTAGCATCACCTGGATTACATCGACGAGCTTGATATCTTTGTCCACCATGCTTTGCACGCGTGTCTGCAGCGCTATCATCTCGTATGACGAATACCAATTCGGGCTCAGGAGGTGAGTCGCATGGGAGCACCGGAGTTGAATTCGGCAGCTGCGGCCCAGGTGGCGCCGCGGGGTTCTATGATGTAGAACCACTGTTTCTGCCGTTCCTTGACAGTCTCCATGAAAGTTCCTTTTGGCCAGGAGACATTGGTCAGCTTGCTCACCGTGGCGCCTCCGCACTCCGCGTGCTGGCCATCCACCACCTTTGGCTTCACATTGAAGACCTTGAGCCACAGCCCGAAGTGGGGTTGGATGCGGAGGAAGGCCTCACACACGATGATGAACGCCGAGATGTTGACGAAAGAGTTCGGGGATATATCATGAAAATCTAGCCCATAATAGTACATCAGCCCGCGGACAAAAGGATGGAGTGGAAACCCTAGCCCACGGAGGAAATGAGGGATGAATACCACCCTCTCATTGGGCTTCGGTGTGGGGACGACTTGCCCCTGGGCTGGAAGACGGTGGGCGATTTCCTTCGCCAGATACCCGGCCTCCTGAAGGTCGGTAATGTCCTTCTCCTTGACAGAGGAGGCCATCCACTTGCCTTGACCTCCGGATCTGGACATGGTTGAGTGCTTGCTTGAGTGGGAAAGAGGAGAACTTGGGCGCTAGAGCTCAAGAGTGGAAGGGCAGAGGAAGAGAGAAGGCATGGGAGAAGGAGGGGAATCCTTATCCCCTTATAAAGGCAGTGAATATCGAACGCCTCCCTACTCGCCCTAAAACTCGCCTATTCCCAAGGGTTGTGTAAATGGCGTGGTTGGGTTACCCACGCCCGTATTGATGAGAATCCCGTGATAAGGGGCACGATCTCTGCTTTGACAAGACGTTCCAATGGAAACCTGTCGGTGGGAACGACACCTATGGGATCACTGGGATCCCATCTATGGTCGGCGGGCGCAGGGTCATGAGAAGAGCAGGTTTAGGAGGTAGCACATGGATCGTTTACCCAGGTTCGGGCCACGAGGATGCGTAAAATCCTAGTCCTGCTTTGGTGGTTGTATTGAGTGTTCTTGAGCTTCTTGAAATGGCTACGGTGGCTGTGCCGTTCCAAAAAGTCGAATCCCTCTCCTGGTCGCCTCGGGCCTCCTTTTATAGAAAAAGGGGTTACCACAGTGGCACACAGGAGGTGGAAAGGCCTACAATGCGCGAGCTTATCGCACGGCATTACAGGGCAAAGTGTATTAAATGCACTACGTAGGTGTCCATTAGCTTTATCGGGCACGGGAACGTAGGTGTCCATCCGTCGCCGCTTCGCCTCACTTCAACACACGCCCAGACCAGCGATGCATGCAGCGCCATGTAGGCAGGCAGGCAGCTGAGGTGGCGTGGTGGTAGTGCCTTCACGAAGATCTGCATGCCGCCACGCAGGTGCTTGCTAATTTGGCCTGGAAGCTGCATGCTGCCAGGCAGGTGCCTGCCCAACTGGTTGGGCTGGTAGCTGCATGCGAACGGCGGTGGAGTCTTGGCTGGTGCGGGCTTGGTAGTGGCCCTGTTGATGCCCTCGGCAAGGGTCTTGCCGCGGCGTTGCTGTCATCCCCGACAAGGGTCTTGCCGAGGGTCTTGTGTATTTCCTCGGCTAGGATCCCACCGAGGGTCGTCGTCTTCTAATCCTCATCTGATCCTGTGTTTATGATCTTGACGAAGATTTGCATGCCACCACAGAGGCGCCTCCCGAGCCCTGGTCCCAATGTAGTTGTTGACTGCGTTTGAAACCTTTGGGCTCAAGGGTGGCTCGCTCTACTGGCGTCGGGAAAGTTGCCCCGGCAAGGCTCTTGCCGGGGCTGCGGGGGGCCGCCTCGGCAAGGACTTTGCCGAGGGAGTCCAACTCACCCTCTTGCCCTCCTGTGCTTCTGGTCTTGGCGTCGCCTTGGTTGTCTTGTGTTTCGGCTTCTCTCCGGCTTCCCTCCTCTGCCCTGCTAAGTGTGGCTGCGACACATGGCTCTGACTGCCCGTGCACAAGTAAAGGGGTCAAAAGGAGAGCCCCTACTTTTGTACACCGATAGGATCCCCCAGGCCTGGGCAACACATAAGCGCGATGCATTGTTGGGCTAGGCCCAGAATGGTGCGCGGGAAGGTGGGGCGGATTTTACCGTAGTAACTTCTCGTCTACTGCGCTTCCCCATGACCCGCGTTGAACGCGTGGTATGGAGGGTAGTGCGTGACGTGGGGGTCATGCGTGGGGTGGTTCCTACACGCATGCGTCACATCATGGTAAAGAGGCGGCTCGTGCCTTCCCCATAAAAGGAGGGAGGCGTAGAGGCGCGACCCATTTACTTGGGTGGACTCGGGTTGTGGTCTTCAAGGCGCCCGCGCCCCACGATCATGTGGTGGGGAGCGACCGCTTCGCCTGTCCCTTCAATGCTACTCGCTCGCCATGTGTCCCTCATGCAGGTGGCAGGAGGTGGAGGCCGGAAACCGGGCCGTCGCTGATTGGGGCAGCGGGCCGGTCCTGATTCCCTGCGCCCGCGATGACTGGATTGGTCGGGTGGGGCGGCTGAGCCCCGACTCCGCCCCTTTATAAGAAGGGGGGGGGGTCGCCATTCCACATTCTTCCATCATCCATGTCCTTCCACCTCCGCTTCTTTCTTCCACCCGCCATGGCAAGAGGAGATGCTGGCCCTTTGACGGTGGCGGCGAGGGTTGCTACTCGTCAGCGCGTTCCTCCTCCCCAAGAGCTCGTGGCGGCGGAACCGGCCACGAGAGGAAGGGGAGGGGCAAGGCCGAGGTCGTCGCGGTGCTCAGGAGAGAGGAGGACGGGGCGGCGCATCGGCCTCGCCTCCGCCAGCGACGCCTCCCCCGACGGAGCGCCACGTCGGGGACCAGCCCCGCGAGTTCTTCATCAGGTTGCGCCAGCCAACTCGTCGCCGCCTCCATCTGCCCACTGCATTTTCTCGGGAGATGGAGCTCGATCCACCGCAGAACCTCTAGTTGCATATGAAGGGCCACGGGAACAGCGGCATGTGGGTCGACGTCGACTTCCCTGCTCCTCACGTCATGTACCTCCGCCGTGGATGGAAGACGTTCACACGCAACCACAGCTTGACGGCGGGGCTTGTCCTCTACTTCAAGTTAATGGAGGGCAGCCTGCTTTCCGTCAAGGTCTTCGGAGATCTCGGAACTCGCTTGAAGTGCTGCGTGGAGAGCTCCTCCAACAATGAAGATTCCTCCTCAAGCGGGAGTGATGAGGAGGACAGCGACAGCGACGACGAGGGAGTTGAGTGGCAGGACGCCGACTTTGACTTCGACTAACCACGCTGCCCCTCCCTCGGCCACGAGCCTTGCGGAGGGCCATCCTCGCCAAGCTCTCCATCAGGGTGCTCCCCATCGTCTCCTTTGGTGGCTGGCGTAGGAGGGCCGGAGAAGGCAAAGGAGGTGGGTGGCGGTCGTCAAGTCGGACTACGTGGGCACCGACGCCTTCGTCCCGTATCGTGGGCCCGCTGCCTCATCTTCCAGCTCCCCTCCCGGCACCGGGATGTTCTCTTGGTGCCTTCTGCTCCTCGCAACTCGCCTAGGCGCTCTTTTCGCCCTCCTTCCCTCTTGTTCCACCTTCTGAGGAGAGGGACAAGAAAGGGATTACGGGCATCTTATCTTTTTCTAGTTTATAAGCCTACGGGCACTTGTTAATTTTAAGACTTGTTATCCCCTTGCTCATGTTTTTAATTCCGTATGAACTGTACCTGTATGGGATGTTTTTAATGAAAAAGCGTGCTTGCCGGGTTCTTTGTGTGTGAGCGAGGCCCATGCAAAGGATGAATCCTTGTTATTTTTAAGATAAACATTGTCGCACGGCAACAGGCCTTGCCGTCTCCCCACTTCGGTCGACCATTCTCGTGCTCTTGGCGGAGGAAAGGGCGAAGTAGAGTTAGGCCCCTCGTTCATCTCCTCACCACCGCGACTACTACCAAATTCCGACCCATGAGGTAGCTCTTGGGTACAGGAAATGGGGAGCACGGTGGTTTTAAGAACATAAACGAGGTTTCACATGTCCTAGTTCTATACGGAAGCGCATAACAGGGGTATGAAAGACTTATCTGAATCCGCAGCCCCCAGCAACCTTGGCTTGCCGTGGTTGGATCCTTGTATCTTCAGCTCTCGGAGTCTTGGCCTGCCGGGGCCGGAGCGCCGGTTCCTCCTCTTTTTCCCAAGCGTCTCAGCAGAAGTGTCTGCATGCCCTGCGAACCAAAAAAGAATAGAAAGATGCACACTCGACCTCTAGGCTAGGGGTTAGTCGCCGCTAAGCACTATCAACCCTAACTGAGGGAGAGACTTAACCTAGCATGCATGCTATAACTTAGTGCGCCAGCGCTTATTTATTTATGCTCAGGGTCTGCGCCTGGCTTTGTACAGAGGGTTACATGCCTTTCCGGCAAGGCTTTGTACAGCCGTCTAAAGACGATCTTCCTCAAGGAGCGTTGTGTCATCTTGCCGCAATCGCTCTTGCTCAAGCTCGTCATAAGCGAGCACTCGAGGTGACCCGTATATGAGTTCCCTGAGGAGAACTGCTTCTGCCCCGTATACCAGGGCAAAGGGTGTCTGGCCGGTGGCTCGATTTGGCATCGTCCTGATCGACCAAAGAACCACCGGCAACTCATCAATCCAGCGCCTTCTGCTTTTGTGCAGCTTGTCAAAAGTCTTTGTTCTCAGGCCTCGCAATACTTTAGCATTTGGCCTCTCCGCCTGGCCGTTGCTTCGTGGGTGTGCCACGGAAGCGAAACAGACCTTGCTGCCGAGGTCCTGGGTGTACTGCATGAAGGTGTGGCTTGTGAACTGCGTGCCATTGTCAGTGATGACTCTGTTTGGCACCCCAAAACGGCAGACTAGTCCCTTGAAGAACTTCATGGCTGACTATGCTGTCACCTTCCTCACTGCTTCCACCTCCGGCCACTTTGTGAACTTGTCGATGGCAACGTACAAGTACTCAAAGCCCCCGACAGTGCGAGGGAAAGGGCCCAGTATGTCGAGCCCCCAGACCGAAAACGGCCAGGAGAGAGGGATTGTTTGAAGGGCTTGAGCTGGTTGATGAAGCTTCTTCGAATGGAACTGGCACGCTTCACACTTGGTTACTAGTGCCGTCGCATCCTGGAGGGCGGTGGGCCAGAAGAAGCCTTGCCGGAATGCCTTGCCGGCAAGGGCCCTCGACCCTATGTGGGAGCCACATATGCCTCCATGTATCTCTGCCAACAGATCCAGTCCTTCCTCCCGGGGGATGCACTTCAATCTCACACCGTTCAGTCTTTTTCTGTACAAGATGTCATCGACGAACTAGTACAAGGCAGACCGACGGGCTACTTTTTCTGCTTCTTCCTGCTCCTCAGGAAGTTCCCCTGTCTGGAGGAAATTGACGGTATGTTGTGCCCATCCCGGAGCCTGGGGCTCGACGGCAAGGACCAAAGGCATCTCTTCCGCCACAGGGGTAGCCGTCTCTACGGCCATGGCTTGGCGCCTTGCCGGAGCCAGCTGCCCCTTGGCAGGCTCGGAATCCACGGGAACACCCTTGCCAGCGGCCCCTGGGGGCTCGGCGGGGAAGTACTTGTCGGGGCCCGATTTACTCTGCTTGTTCTGCTCCGTTGATGGTTCGACGGATGGTTGAGTTAACTGAAGCAAAAAGGTACCTGGTTCCATAGGTAGCTTGAATGCAGCGCGCTTTGACAGGTAGTCAGCGATGTCGTTCTCCGCTCGGGGAACATGCTCCGCTTGTATATAGTCGAAGTGCTCCTCCAGCTTCCTCACCTCATCTACGCAGGCTTCCATCAATGGACTCTGATAATCTTTGTTGACTTGTCTGATGACAAGCTGTGAATCACCCCTGACGATGAGCTTCTTCACCCTGAGGTCTGCCGTGATCCTGATACCGGCAAGCAGTCCCTCGTACTCAGTAGTGTTGTTTGTGGACATCTCCCTGGGAAAGTGCATCTGGATCACATACTTGAGGTGCTCTCTGGTGGGTGCGACAAGCAGCACACCGGCACCGGCGCCTTGTAGCGAGAAAGCCCCATCAAAGTACATGATCTAGTCGTGACTTGCTTCCTTGCCGGGGAGAGTGGTCTCCTGGATTTCTTCGTCGGGCGTTGAGGTCCATTTTGCATTGAACTCCGCCAGACTCTGCTCTGGATTGTCGAAGTACTTTCAAACTTCAACCCAAAGCTTGACAACTCCCAGGCCCACTCCACAATCCTTCCGGTTGCATCTGGGTTGTCAAGTATCCGTTGCAACGGGGGGCAGGTGATGACAGTGATCTCGTGGGCTGGGAAGTAATGATGCAGCTTCCTCGAGGCCATAAGGAGGCCGAAGAGAAATTTCTACACACCGGAGTACCTTGACCTGGCCCCCTGCGGGAGGGACCTGACAAAGTAAACCGGGTGCACCATCATCTTCTTCTTCTGCACCACTTCACTTGACTGCGCGGGCCCTGTCCCGATGGCGTCAGGCTCTGCCGGGGGCCTCAGCTTGCCGGCACCAGGCCCTGCCGGGGGAATCTCTGACTTGCCATCCGCCGGTCCTGCCGTTGGCACTACCTCTTCGTCGACCTCCCTCTGTGCCACTAGTGCGGCACTGACCACTTGATTCGTTGCTGCCAGATACAGCAGCAACGGCTCTTGTGGTTTAGGCGCAACCAGTATTGGCGTAGAGGAAAGGTATTTCTTCAGATCCTGCAACGCCGCTTCAGCCTCTGGGGTCCACTCCATTGGGCCTGCCTTCTTCAAGATTTTGAAAAAGGGAAGGGCACGCTCAGCGGACTTGGAGATGAATCTGCTCATGGCGGCAACGCAGCCAGTGAGTCGGCGCACATCCTTGATCCGCTTGGGTGCCTCAATCCGCTCAATAGCCTTGATCTTGTCTGGGTTTGCCCCGATCCCACACTGCGACACAAAGAACCCAAGAAGTTTTCCTGACGGGACGCCAAAGACACACTTCTCAGGGTTTAGCTTGAGGTTGATCTTGCGTAGGTTGGCAAATGTCTCTTCAAAGTCTTGTACAAGGGTTGCCTTGTCCTTGGTTTTGACCACTATGTCATCCATATAAGCTTCCATATTTCTATGTAGCTAGGGCTCAAAACCAATCTAGACCGCCCTTGCGAATGTCGAGCCAGCACTCTTCAACCCGAAAGGCATCTGTAAAAAGCAATACATACCACACGGGGTGATTAATGTTGTCTTCTCTTCATCTTCTCTTGTCATGAAGATCTGGTGGTAGCCCGAGTAGGAGTCGAGCAATGACAACAGATCACACCCGGCCGTGGAGTCAACAATCTGGTCGATGTGCGGCAACGGGAAGGGGTCCTTAGGACAAGCCTTATTGACATCTGCGTAGTCAATACACAGCCTCCACTTCCCATTTGCCTTGCGCACCACCACCGGATTGGCCAACCACGTCGGATCCAACACTCCTCTCACCAAACCTGTCGCTTCCAATTTCCTGATCTCCTCTGTGATGAACTCCTGTCGTTCCAAAGCTTGCTTCCTGACCATCTGCTTGACGGGTCGCGCATGGGGACAAACAACAAGGTGGTGCTCAATCACTTCCCTGGGAACGCCGGGGATGTCGGATGCTTGCCATGCAAACACATCGACATTCGCCCACAGGAAAGTGGTGAGCACGCTTTCCTATTTGCTGTCGAGGGTGTAGCTTATGGTGAAACAACTCCAGTGCCATCCTCCTTGACAGACACCCTCTTGGTCTCTGGTGGTGCAGCTCTGGATTTCTTGCTCTTGTCGGTAGAGCTCTCAGGCACGTCCTTGACGGTAGCACAACACTCCGAAGAGGTGCACTTGCCGGAGTGGGTGCGAGAGGTCTTGCCGGTCTTCTTCTTCCCTCCCGGGGCTTCAACGGCAGGAGCAAGTGCCTTGGCGGCAGCTGCTACAACTGCTTCTCGATAGAGTTGGTCAGCGCAGATCAGCGCGTCCTTCTTGTTGGAGGGGACGGTGATGATGGTCATCGGCCCAGGCATCTTCAGCGTGTTGTAGGCATAGTGCGACGCCGCCATGAACTTGGCTACTGCCGGGCGACCGAGGATCCCGTTGTAAGGCAAGGGGATCTCAGCCACATCGAAGACGATCCTTTCCGTCCTGTAGTTCAACTCACCTCCAAACATCACGGGCAATGTGACCTTTCCCTTCGGCTGGCTCCTTCCTGGGTTGAACCCTTGAAACATACCCGTTTCCTTGAGATCTCCATTAGGAATTTGCAGCCTTTTGATCATGACGGGCGAGATCAAGTTCAGGCCGGCCCCGCCGTCAACCAGCATCTTGTTCACCTTGAGGTTGTGTATCGTTGGCGAGACCAACAACGGCAGACACCCGACCGCAGTTGTGCGGTCAGGGTGGTCCTCGGCGTCAAAGATGAGGGGCATGCTAGACCACTTCAGTGGCTTCTGAGCATCGAACGATGGCTCTGCTGCTGTAATCTCACGCGCCCACTGCTTGAGCTGGCGGTGAGAAGTGTGAAGTGAGGCGCCACCATCGATGCACATGGCCTCCATAACCTTCTGAAACTCTTGCTCGCTGGACTCATTGTCCTCGTCATGATCATCGTCTTCCTGCTTCTTGTCACGGCCCCGAGCGGGCCTCTCTCGCTGGTCATCCTTGCCGCGGCAGCCCCCTTGCCCGCCACGCTTCTTGCCGGATCCTTCGACATCATCCTGACCCTTCTCCTTGTCCCGCCTCTCATACTCGGCCTTTTCCTTTTCGGTAAGCAGCTCGACCTGTCGGCAGTTCTGGAGATCATGGCCCTTGGTGCGGTGGATCATGCAATATTGCTTGTTGGAGCCTCCTGGCTTGTCGGCGGCCACCAAGGCCCGGCAGGCGGCGCACCCGACAATCTCCTTGCCGGGGTCGTCTTCCTTGGCTTTCTTGGCGGCGTTGGTGTTGCCGGATCCCTCGACGGCAAGCACGGCTTTGTCCTTGCGTTTCCTGTTGCGATGCCGGCCCTTATTCGTCGGGGCGGCTGTGTTTTCGTCGGTAGAGTTGGTTTCCGTACCGGCGTCTTCACCGGGGTACTTCCTTCCCTCTTCAGCCCGGGCGCATCTATCGGCCAAAACGTAAAGTTCGGCCACGTCCTTGACCTTGTTCATTGCCAGCTCTTCATGCATCTTGCAGTTACGCACATTCTGGTGGAATGCGCTGATCACGGTGGCAGGATGAATATCTGGGATGTTGTATTGCACTCGGCTGAACCTCTGTATGTACTTGCGCAGGTTTTCACCTTCCTTCTGGGGAATGATATGCAAATCACTCGCCTGGCCATGAGCTTGGTGGCCTCCAGTGAAGGCACCAACGAACT
This sequence comes from Triticum urartu, assembly GCF_056163025.1. Classification (NCBI taxonomy): domain Eukaryota; kingdom Viridiplantae; phylum Streptophyta; class Magnoliopsida; order Poales; family Poaceae; genus Triticum; species Triticum urartu. The sequence goes on from NC_141873.1 coordinate 108,404,140, forward strand.
CGTGGCACAGATCTGACCAAGAAGAAATATAATCCGCCGGCAAGTGCATCAACCAAGACATGACATTGGGTTTCAGGGCCAATGGGAAGTAATTAGCAAGCACCTTGTTGTCACGAGCTCCGACGGCTTGCATCCTGATGGTGTAGATGCCGAGGAACTCTGACGGGTGGGTCTTGCCGTTGTACTTCTCACCGACGTCGGGCTTGAATGTGCGGTGGGACGGCCACTGGAACTGCCGCAGCCCACGGGTAAAGGCTGGGCAACCCACCTCGTAAGGTAGGCCGCCGGAGCCTCCCGGTGCTGGGTGGTCCATAGCGGGTGCCAGCCGCTTATCTGACTGGTGGCAAGTATCATGCCGCCGCTCGATGGTGGTTCGAGCGTCTTCATGGGCTCGCTCCCGAAGAACCTGGCGTTGGTCGTGGTGGGTCTATGGGTCGGACGACGCTATGGAAATGTCATCACAAGTGTCATCACGATGCACCGACATCCGCGGCGGCTGGCGTGGAGGAGGAGAGTGCACCGTGGACGCGGCGCCTCCGGCCCCTCCACCGCCGGCATGCAGTGGCTCGATGTAGTGCCGGCCTGACGGCCTCACCGGTCATGGCTCGTCTTTGTTGGCGACGCCGAAGAGGCTCCGGATAGTGGCTCTCCAGTCATCGAGCTTCTTCGCGGCGGAAGGGAAGTCGAGGAGCAGCTGCGCGCGCCAAGGCTTCTGCTGGCGTGGGTGGCGGCGAAAGCTGCATGGACCGTGGCGCGCTTCGACTTCTAACCACATTAGAAGGAGCTCTGTCATGGCCCAGCGGCTGTGCGCCATCCTCGCTAGCACTTCGGCGGGCATGCTGGCCTTCTTCGTCCCACGGATGAAGCACATGACTCTTCCCACGGCGGCGTCCAGGGTCACCGGTGTGGTGACGCTACTCGTCGCATACAACCTGGGAAGATCGCGCTGTGGGCACCGGAGTGGGCGTCTTGGAGGTCGCCGCGCCACCCGCGGATGGTACGGCGACGCCCCCGAAGGGTCCCGCGCCGTCTGCGGGGGCCCCAGCTTCGTCTCTGGATTTCGTGGCGTGTGGCCCGTCGCCTTGCGCACGAACGACGCCGTTCGCTAGGCTCTGACTGCCAGAGCGATGTTGGTGCTCGTGGGTTGCGCCTCGGGTTCTGTCCACGACCGGCCCGCTGCTCGCCTGCACTGGTACGGGCCGTCCGGCTCCCGACGAACCGAACGCCGTGGCCTTCTTCTTCTTGGGAGCCATGGCGACAAAGAGCCGCTAGGCTAACTGCTAGACCAGATTCTCTCAACTGCGCAGCCCCCTACTTGGCGTGCCAAAGATGTCGGTGGGAGCGACACCTATGGGATCACTTGGATCCTTCCTACGGTTGGCGGGCGTGGGGTCGTGAGAAGAGCTGGTTTAGGAGCTAGCACACAGATCGTTTACCCAGGTTCGGGCCACAAGGATGCGTAAAATCCTAGTCCTGCTTTGGTGGATGTATTGGGTGTTCTTGAGCTTCTTGAACTGGCTACGGTGGCTGTGCCGTTCCAAAAAGCTGAATCCCTCTCCTGGTCGCCTCGGGCCTCCTTTTATAGAAAAAAGGGGTTGCCACAGTGGCACATAGGAGGTGGAAAGGCCTACAGTGCGCGAGCTTATCATACAACATTACGGGACAAAGTGCATTAAATGCACCACGTAGGTGTCCATTAGCTTTATTGGGGACGGGAACAAGGCCCATCCCGTCCGTCGCTGCTTCGCCTCGCTTCGACATGCGCCCAGACCTGTCACACCCTAGCTAGTTCAAGCATTAGAGTGTGCATCATGTTTAAATTTCTCTTAAATTTGAAATGGGGAAGGCAGAAACCCCCACACCCCCTGGAAACAACTAGGGTTTACTAAAATTATTTTCAATGAACCTGAAATGCCCTTCTAAAAGTTCACCCTCTTTGTCTTGGGTTAAAACCTCTGGCAAAATTGGTGCACATTTTTCTAGGTCAACAGAAGGTCATTGAATTAAATCATAAGTATTTGAATTTGGGCATTTAAATGCTATAAAATAATTTAAATGCCCAAATAATTATGGAAATAAATGTTTGCTGTTGGAAATAATCTAAACAGAGCCCACAATTATTTTCAGGATTTTTGGAAACGTTTTAGTACTTTAATTAAAGCCGAACAGTTGCAGTTAAATAGAAAAACTTAAACAAATTAGAAAAAAGGAGAGAGAGGGAAGCTACCTGGGCCTTACCTGTGCTGGCCCAGCCCACCTGGCTCGGCCCAGCCGACTGGCCCTGCCAGTCGTCGTCCTCCTCGCGCCAGAAGGACACGGAGCGCGTGGCCGGCGCCCGCGGCCACACGCCAGCCACCTCCTGCTTCCGCCGACGCCTGGAGACGCCTAGGGGTGCCACGCGACCCCCACGTCCCCCTCTCATCCTCTCGCACTCTCCCCCTGGTCTCTCTCACTCTCCCCCGTGATGGCCGAGCGCGAACCTCGCCGCCGATCGCCGTAGTTGCCACCAGAGCCACCCCCTCGCCCCTCCGACGAGCCCAATAGATCCGCCTCGTCGCCCTGCACCTCCCCGCCGACCAACGCGACTCCAACCGCCACCGAACGCTGTCTTCGCCCTCGTCTTCGACCTCGGGCACCCGAGCCATCTCCGGTCGATTCGCCGCCACCAGGACCTCCCCGAGCTCGCTGACCCCCTCTCCGACCCCGCTGTGAGCTCCTCTTCCTTTTCCCATAGCTCCCGTGCTCGTTTGGCCCCTGTAGACGCCACCTCCACCGCACCCGAGAGCTCCCCGCCGTCGGCCATGGCTCCGTCGTGGCCAGAGCCACAGTGGCTCGAAGCCAAGCCCACCGTTGAGCTCAGCGCAGCACCAGGAACCCGTAGCCACCACCAGTTCCTTCTTCCGTGCACCGTAGCCTCGAAACCAACCCCGCCCGAACTCCGGCCGCCGCCACGAGCTCGATTCCGGCGAGCTCGCTCCACCCCAGCTCCTCCCACTTGCCCCACTAGATGCGCGCGAGCCCCAGCTACGCGTAGCATGTCTCTGCCGTCGATTTGGTCACCAGGGGACCAAATCCGAAGCCCTCCGCCCTCTCGGCCTCGCCGGCGGCTCAACGCCGGCGGGATTAGCCCCGCTGACCAGGGGTTTGACCCCAGTTTGACTCCCCTGAGTCAATGACAAGTGGGCCCCCTCTGTTAACTAAATCAGATTAGTTTTAACTAAAGATAATTAGCTTAATTAACTACTGACACGCGGGACCCACCAGTCAGGTTTGACCTGGACGCCCCCGTTGACCATTGACGTCACTCTGACGTAATGCTGACGCAGTAATTAAATTACTGGAATTATTCTTATACAGGAAATTCCAGAAAATAGTCAAAACTTCTAAAAATCATAGAAAATCAACCATAGCTCCAAATGCAAAGATTTATATATGAAAAATGATCAGAAAAATTCAATCTATCCATTTGTAATGGTTTCATGCATGACAAAACAAGTTTACCTTGCTGTTTAGGCAGAATAAGGAAATGCACTATTAAGGCCATGTTTAATGAGCTAATATTTGCATATTTGATTCAAATGAGTTCTTTCCTTTCTATTATAACTTGCATTAGGCCAAGACACATTCATATTGCCATGTCATAGCATGCATCATATTGTTGCATATCGTCATGTGTTGATTGTGTTCCGATGTCTTCTTCGTGGTAGGTTCTGCCTCCGAGGATATTCATGAGTATCCAACTGAAGGGCAGTATCCCACTACCACTCCATCAGGCAAGCAACCATTGATCATTCCGATACAAACCCATGTTCTCGCTTCTGCTCTTGTTTACTGCATTAAGACAACGTGATTCAAACTACTGTGTGCTACGGTAGTTGAACCCTTATCCTCTGCATGACCTGTCATTGCCACAGTAACTAGATGAAATCCACTAGCATGTGTAGGAGTTGATTGAGCCATGTATGTGATTCCTACCTTGCTATGCCTGCTATGCTTAGAGTTGTGTCAGGTCTGGTTCATCTGGGTGATGGCCAGAGTGAAATGCTTATGGCGGTAATGTGAGGGATGTGTTGAACATGTTTTGGTAAAGGTATTGATGAGAGGCCATGTAGGAGTACATGGTGGGTTATTTCATTGAGGCCGTCCCTAAGAACTGAGATCTGTATGTGTGATTTAAGATTCAGGTACTACCATGCACTTGGATCCTTAATTGACCCTCTCGGCTTCTTAACCACCCTAGTACTCTGTCCAGGAGTTGCAAATAGTTTCTGGTGTTTGTAGGTTATGTGTTGGCGGTAGTGCGTAGCGCTGACCCTAGGGGTGGGCTATGTTGCGGTAGATACACCGTGGCCGGGTATGCCGGGCGCCCGTTTGGCGTCTCGGGACCCTGTTCACATCGTTCGGGGCCGTATGTGGAAACCTCGGCCGGACTCCCTGCGGATGGAACCTGGATAGGCGATAAACCTGGACTAGAGACTTAAGTGTTTAGGTAGGCCGTGGCCGACACCCTCGCTGGGCTTCCGCTTGAAGGTTGCCGAGTACATGTCGTGTAAGCGGCGGTAAGTGGTGAAAGCATGTATGAAGAAGTACACCCCTGCAGGGTATAGAACTATTCGAATAGCCGCGTCCGCGGTAAAGGACTACTTGGTTGCCTATACAGTTCATAGACAAGTTAATGGGTACTAATAAAAGACTCAAGATAAGTGTGAGTACCGAGGATGGCCCTCTCGTAGGATGACGAGGGAGGATCCCCGGTGGAGTATTGTGTTGGTGAGTAGTGGACTCGTGTGCGAAAACTATTTTACTGGTGAAGTTCCGTAGGATAGCTTAGCCAAGAGTCAAAGCTGGCTTGCTGCATTAACCCCACCACCTTCTTGAGAATAAGCATGTATAGTAGGACCTGATGTAAGACTTGCTGAGTACCTTGTACTCATGTTTGCTTATTTATTGTTTTCAGATGACAACACTGCCCCCTCCGATGGGCTTTATGTAGACCTTGACGTCGACGAGTGACTAGCGACCCAGGTGGTGATCCTGGCCATGGAGGGCCCTATATAGATAGACAGGCTTCGAGAAGCCTTCTTTCTTTCTAGAGTCTGTACTCAGACTAGTTGCTTCCGCATGTGCTTGTATGATTGTATGACTTGAGTGTCGGGTCATGTGACCCCTATCTGTATGAACATGTTATGTATGGCTCTCTGGAGCCTTTAAATAAAGTACTTGAGTTGTAGAGTTTTGTTGCGATGCCATGTTGTATGTACTCATATCGGGAATATTGTGTGTATGATTGAAATGCCTGGTATGAGTGGGATCTGACAATCTAGTTGTTTATCCTTGGCAGCCTTTCTTATGGGGAAATGTAGTCTAGTGTTCCTCGAGCCATAGTAGTCCGCTACAGCCCGGTTCACCGGAGTCCTGCTAGCCCAGCACTACTGCTCAGGACACTTGACTGGCCGGCATGTGTTTCACTTCGTTCCTATGTCTGTCCCTTCGGGGAAATGTCACGCGGTGACCTCCGGAGTCCTGCCTAGCCTGCTACAGCCCGAGTCCCCCAGGGTCCTGTTAGCCCAGTGCTACAGCCCGGAATCACTCGCTGATGACCGACATGCTCGATGTGATTCATGTATGCCTGTCTCCATAGGTCTGTGCCGCTTTGGGTTCATGACTAGCCATGTCGGCCCGGGTTCTCTGTCATATGGATGCTAGCGACACTATCATATACGTGAGACAAAAGGCGCAAACGGTCCCGGGCCATGGTAAGGCGACACCCGTGGGATACCGTGCGTGAGGCCGCAAAGTGATATGAGGTGTTACCGGCTAGATCGATGTGACTTGGAATCGGGGTCCTGACAGCGTTGGCATCAGAGCCGGACTGCCTGTAGGTTCGTTGAGCCAAACTGGTCGATGTCGATTCTAGAAATTCTTTAGTTATATTTAGGGGAATTGATTGTGGGAGGGAACGTAAGGTTCTTTTACTCCTTTACCCTATGCCTCTGATCTGAGTCATTCTCTTCTCATTCAACATGGGTTAAGGACTAGGCTCTCTTCTTCTATCAGGTTCACGTGTTACTAATCCGTAGTAGCTTATAGGATTGTTGTTACAAGTCCCAGTTCAGTTTCTACTATTCTTAGTATGTTGCTAATTGGATCATAACCTTGATATGATGATGTTGAGTGGTATTGCGAACTGATGTGGATGTCTCAAATCTTTTTCTGAGCATTTACAGCTGTTATGCTGTCCAATTTTCCCTAGAAATTTTGATGCCTTTGCATTGTGGTTGTGCTTTCAGATGGCCACTCGTGTTCAAAACCAAGTGGTTCGCCTGACCCGGTGCCTCGACGTGCCCGGTCATACTGCTATGTTAGTCCGGGTAATGATCGAGACGGGCTACCATTGGTATCCCGAATACACCGTCGAAGAGCAGTTCCGCGACTTTAATCAAAGCCAATATCTCTGCACCGTCAGGATATTTCCTTCTTATCCTGGATCTACCGAGCCCCTTCACTGTTCCTATGGACTCGGGGTTACTGTTGAGATGGCTGTGCAGGATGCTGCCTATTCCATGATGACCATCTTGCGAGTCCGGACTGGCCTGCTTCGGAACACCGACTTTCGTTCCATGCCAGCTTCACTTCCGAGAGCGCAAGGGTATCTTCAGGCTATCTATGCTGACTCCACTCAGGAGGACTCATTAACTCGCACCACTGCCAAGATGCTCGAAGATAAGGACTGAGAGAATCGGGCCATGAGGCTGGAGCTTTTCAATACCCGTGCTGATCATTGGGCCACATTGACTCGGTTTGCACCTGCGGTGCAAGCTGGATGTATGGATACAAGGGATCTGTATCCTGTGAGATCAGCTCTGCCAGACATGGTGGATTGGCGTGATGTGGGAGGCATCACCCCACCCCGTGGTCCCCGCAGGACACTGTTTGTTGGTCCAAGACCTCATCCTAGCCCCTTTGGTCCACAGGCTCCTCAGGACCGTCTGTTCCCGGATGGTCATGTTGAACTTCCAGGCTATGGAGGTGACCTCTATGAGGACTACTACGGAGCTGTCTGAGTTAGTAGTAGTACCACTAGTATTGTAGTAGTTGTATCTCCACTGTTCTGCGTGACTTGTGGAATACGACTTAGTGTGTAGTCAATTCCGGAGGTGTAGACAAATAATGTATAGGAGCTTGGAATGCCTCCGATGAGATGTAATGTCTTTCATCATAGTTGTACTGTAGCCTGGGCTTGTACTAAATTATGTATGATGTGTATGACCGTTGGTATATATATGGCAGTTTTATATTACCATGACATACGGATGAACATCTCTGCATTCCGTGTTATCCATTACATTCTGCACTTCCTTGCTAAGTTTGAGCCATCCTTATCTAAACCATGGTCTTGTTTTCTCCTAGGATGGTCAACACCCGCAGCAACCCTACTGCCTCGGAGCAGGGGGATGCCAGTGCAGCTAGGGGTGAAAATCTGCCTCACCCGCCTTCTCTGGCCGAAGTAATGCTGGAGGCAGAAAGAAACAAGCGTGAGACTAACCGCCTGCTAGAGCGGATTGAGCAGAACACTCCACGCCACCCACGAAATGACTTGGTGTCAATCAATGATTTCATCAAGCTATACCCACCAAAGTTTAACCATTCCGTCGAACCCCTCGACGTGGATGACTGGCTTCGCAGCATCACTCACAAGCTACGTTCTGCCAACGTAGCCGAAGCCGCCAAGGTTACCTATGCTGCCTATCACCTCGAAGGCCCTGCTACCCTTTGGTGGGAAAACTTCGAAGCTATGCAACCGGTCGGCCAAGTTACTACTTGGGCTGAGTTCAGTGAGGCTTTCCGCGAGCATCACATTCCGGAAGGTCTCATGGATCACAAGAGGGAGGAATTCTGCAACTTCACGCAAGGAAGACTGACCGTGGATGCTTATAGTCGTGAATTTGGAAATCTGGCACGCTATGCTCCCGAAGAGGTATCTACTGACGCTAAGAAGCAAGCAAGGTTCCACAAGGGACTTAGCCCTGAGCTTCGCCGCGATCTTCGACTGCACGAGTGCACCTCCTTTCAGAAGTTGGTCAATAAAGCCATCAGTGCTGAGACAGGCCAGACTGATTATGACGCTTCACGCAAGCACTCCCGTGACTTTGGCTCTTCATCCGGCTCTGGAGCTCAGAAGCGCCGGGTGTGGATCCCAAGCACGGCACTGCCACCCAGGTTCATTCCGAGGCCATCCTTGGAGGCGCCTCATCCCAACCAGCAATTTGCACCGCCCAAGCCCTATGGTGGCCCCACTGCTAATGCTGCTCCACGCCCCAATGTGGTGACATGCTTTAAGTGTGGAGAGCCGGGTCACTATAGCCGAGAGTGACCCAGAACAACAACCCCAATCAAACTAGAAAGTCCGTTGGTCATGGTAAGCCCGCAGGAAAAACATTCTACGCCAAGCCGGCCACCACTGCACGTGGCCATGTCAACTATGTTTCAGCCGAGGAGGCTCATGAGGATCCCAACGTCGTCCTTGGTACGCTCCTTGTTAACTGCCATCCAGCATCTGTTCTTTTCGATACTGGAGCATCTCATTCATTCATATCCGAGAACTATGCTCGATTGCACAACACGACATTCTGTGACATGCCCTCTACCATGGAAATTCAAACTCCCGGCTCTAGATGGCAAACTTCTAGAGTAAGTCATGGGAACGAAATTCTTGTCGATAGACTTGTCTTCCTTGCATCCTTAATAGCTCTCAAGTCCATGGACATAAACATCATCTTGGGTATGGACTGGATGTCAGCTCATTACGCTAAGATTGATTGTGCCACTAGAACCGCTCAGCTTACTCACCCATCGGGCAAGACAGTCAATGTCTTAACTCAAGTGGCCAAGCGCCAGCTTTACTCCCTAAATGCCAACCCCCTTCCAGACCTTGAGGATGTTCCGATAGTCCGAGACTTTCCGGATGTCTTCCCAAAAGAACTGCCAGGTGTCCCACCTGACAGGGATGTCGAGTTTGTGATAGACCTTGTTCCAGGAACCGTTCCAATTTCTAGAAGACCCTACAAGATGGCACCCTTAGAACTAGCCGAGCTTAAGAACCAACTCGATGAGTCCTTGAAAAAGGGTTTCATCCATCCTAGTTCCTCTCCTTGGGCTTGCCCCGTCCTCTTTGTCAAGAAGAAGGATGGAATGGATCGAATGGTTGTGGACAACCGCCCTGTCAACCTGGTCACCATCAAGAACAAATACCCGCTTCCTAGGATTAACGATCTATATGATCAGCTCGCTGGATCCTCAGTCTTTTCCAAGATGGATTTGAGGTTGGGCTACCATCAAATCAAAATCAGGAACGGGGACATTCCCAAAACGGCCTTTGTTACTCGTTATGGCCAATACGAGTACACCGTCATGTCCTTCGGTTTAACAAATGCCCCAGCTACCTTCTCTCGGTTAATGAACTCGGTTTTCATGGAGTACTTGGATAAATTCGTCGTGGCATACCTCGATGACATACTCATCTACTCCAAGAATGAAGAGGAACATGCCGAACATCTAAGGCTGGTATTGATGAAACTTCGAGAGCATCGCCTTTATGCCAAATTCTCCAAGTGTGAATTTTGGTTGCCAGAAGTGACCTATCTAGGCCATGTAATCTCTGGCAAGGGTATTGCTGTCAATCCCGAGCGAGTTCAAGCCGTCCTTGATTGGACTCCACCTGAGACGGTCAAGCAAGTTCGGAGTTTCCTTGGCTTAGCGAGCTATTGCCGCCGCTTCATCGAGAATTTCTCCAAGGTTGCTAAACCTCTAACTGAACTCCTCAAGAAAGATAAAAAGTTCGAGTGGACTCCACAGTGCGAGTTCAGCTTCCAGGAACTGAAGAGACGCCTGACATCTGCTCCCGTACTGGTACCACCAGATTTCTCCAAGGACTTTATTATCTATTGCGACGCCTCGCGACAAGGACTAGGTTGCATACTCATGCAGGATCGTCGGGTAATTGCCTATGCTTCACGGCAATTACACCCACATGAGGAAAATTATCCCACACATGATCTAGAGCTTGCAGCTGTAGTCCATGCACTTAAAACCTGGCGACATTACCTCCTCGGTAATCGTTGCGAGATCTTCACCGATCACCAAAGTTTGAAATATATCTTCACCCAACCAGACTTGAATCTCAGGCAAAGACGTTGGGTTGAGTTGATCTAGGATTATGACTTAGGAATAACTTACACCCCGGGCAAAGCCAATGTCATGGCTGATGCACTAAGCCGTAAATCCTATTGTAACAACCTGATGTTACAACAGAGTCAACCACCTCTCCATGAGGAATTTTGTAAGCTTAACCTAGACATTGTTCCTCGAGGATTCCTATCCACCCTGGTGGCGAAACCTACCCTTATGGATCAAATCATAACCGCCCAGTGGTATGATAAGGGCATATCCCGGATTAAGGAAAACATCGCTAGCGGAGTTGCTAAATGTTTCTCCATGGATGAGCGAGGTGCTGTCTTCTTCGAGAACAGTTTAGTGGTTCCCAAGAAACAACATCTGCGCCAGTTGATCCTTAAGGAAGCTCATGAATCCCCTCTCACCATTCATCCCGGTAGTACTAAAATGTATCAAGACCTACGCCAGAGGTTTTGGTGGACTAGGATGAAGAGAGAAATCGCTCAATACATTGCTAATTGTGACGTTTGTCGTCGTGTTAAAGCAGAGCATCAACGGCCTGCTGGCACTCTTTAACCTTTGGCTATTCCCGAGTGGAAATGGGATAAAATCAGTATGGATTTCATCACTGGGTTTCCCAGGACCAAGAGAGGGAATAATGCCATCTTCGTCGTGATCGACCATCTTTCCAAAGTAGCTCATTTCCTACCTGTTCGTGAGAGTATCACCGCTAGCCAGCTAGCTGATTTATACATCTCCCGAATAGTGTCTCTTCATGGTGTTCCATTGGAAATTAACTCAGAGCGCGGGAGTCTCTTCACCTCTCGATTTTGGGAAAGTTTCCAAAATGCTATGGGAACTCGTCTCTCCTTTAGCACCGCCTTCCATCCTCAATCAAGTGGTCAAGTGGAATGAGTCAATCAAATTCTGGAAGATATGCTCCGAGCTTCTGTCATCTCGTTCGGAATGAGTTGGGAGAAATGCCTTCCATTCGCGGAGTTTGCTTATAACAATAGTTATCAAGCCAGCTTAGGCAAGGCTCCTTTCGAAGTTCTCTATGGACGAAAATGTCGAACGCCTCTTAACTGGTCAGAAACCGGGGAAAGACAACTCTTTGGCCCAGATATGATTCAGGAAGCAGAAGAGCAGGTTCGCGTTATTCGTGAGAAATTGAAAACAGCGCAATCTCGTCAAAAGAGTCAATATGATCGTAAACATAAGCCTATGACTTATGAAGTCGACGAGAAGGCTTACATTCGGGTTACCCCGTTAAAAGGAACCCATCATTTCGGTATCAAAGCCAAATTGGCTCCTCGTTACATTGGACCCTTTCGCATTCCTGCCAAACGAGGAGAAGTTGCCTACCAATTGGAACTACCTCCGCATCTTTCCAGAGTTCACGATGTCTTCCACGTTTCACAACTCAGGCGTTGCTTCGGGGATCCTATCGGTGGAGTGGACCACGAAACGCTTGATCTACAAGATAACCTCTCCTATCGGGAATATCCCGTTCGTATCCTTGATCAGGCCGAGCGTACCACTTGACATCATAATATCAAGTTTCTCAAGGTTCAATGGTCACACCATTCCGAGAAAGAAGCCACTTGGGAAAGGGAGGATCGTCTTTGACTCGAGTACCCCACCTTCTTTCCAGAGGATCCTAAATCTCGGGACGAGATTATTTTGAGTGGGGGTGAGTTGTCACACCCTAGCTAGTTCAAGCATTAGAGTGTGCATCATGTTTAAATTTCTCTTAAATTTGAAATGGGGAAGGCAGAAACCCCCAACACCCCCCTGGAAACAACTAGGGTTTACTAAAATTGTTTTCAATGAACCTGAAATGCCCTTCTAAAAGTTCACCCTCTTTGTCTTGGGTTAAAACCTCTGGCAAAATTGGTGCACATTTTTCTAGGTCAATAGAAGGTCATTGAATTAAATCATAAGTATTTGAATTTGGGCATTTAAATGCTATAAAATAATTTAAATGCCCAAATAATTCTGGAAATAAATGTTTGCTGTTGGAAATAATCTAAACAGAGCCCACAATTATTTTCAGGATTTTTGGAAACGTTTTAGTATTTTAATTAAAGCCCAACAGTTGCAGTTAAATAGAAAAACTTAAACAAATTAGAAAAAAAGAGAGAGGGAAGCTACCTGGGCCTTACCTGTGCTGGCCCAGCCCACCTGGCTCGGCCCAGCCGACTGGCCCTGCCAGTCGTCGTCCTCCTCGCGCCAGAAGGACGCGGAGCGCGTGGCCGGCGCCCGCGGCCACACGCCGGCCACCTCCTGCTTCCGCCGACGCCTGGAGACGCCTAGGGGTGCCACGCGACCCCCACGTCCCCCTCTCATCCTCTCACACTCTCCCCCTCGTCTCTCTCACTCTCCCCCGTGATGGCCGAGCGCGAACCTCGCCGCCGATCGCCGTAGTTGCCACTAGAGCCACCCCCTCGCCCCTCCGACGAGCCCAATAGCTCCGCCTCGTCGCCCTGCACCTCCCCGCCGACCCACGCGACTCCAAGCGCCGCCGAACGCCGTCTTCGCCCTCGTCTTTGACCTCGGGCACCCGAGCCATCTCCGGTCGATTTGCCGCCGCCAGGACCTCCCCGAGCTCGCTGACGCCCTCTCCGACCCTGCTGTGAGCTCCTCTTCCTTTTCCCGTAGCTCCCGTGCTCGTTTGGCCCCTGTAGCCGCCACCTCCACCGCACCCGAGAGCTCCCCGCCGTCGGCCATGGCTCCGTCGTGGCCAGAGCCACAGTGGCTCGAAGCCAAGCCCACCATTGAGCTCAGCGCAGCACCAGGAACCCGTAGCCACCACCAGTTCCTTCTTCTGTGCACCGTAGCCTCGAAACCAACCCCGCTCGAACTCCGGCCGCCGCCACGAGCTCGATTCCGGCGAGCTCGCTCCACCCCAGCTCCTCCCACTTGCCCCACTAGATGCGCGCGAGCCCCAGCTACACGTAGCACGTCTCCGCCGTCGATTTGGTCACCAGGGGACCAAATCCGAAGCCCTCCGCCATCTCGGCCTCGCCGGCGGCTCAACGCCGGCGGGATTAGCCCCGCTGACCAGGGGTTTGACCCCAGTTTGACTCCCCTGAGTCAATGACAAGTGGGCCCCCTCTGTTAACTAAATCAGATTAGTTTTAAATAAAGATAATTAGCTTAATTAACTACTGCGCGGGACCCACCAGTCAGGTTTGACCTGGACGCCCCCATTGACCACTGACATCACTCTGACGTAATGCTGACGCAGTAATTAAATTACTGGAATTATTCTTATACAGGAAATTCCAGAAAATAGTCAAAACTTCTATAAATCATAGAAAATCAACCATAGCTCCAAATGCAAAGATTTATATATGAAAAATGATCAGAAAAATTCAATCTATCCATTTGTAATGGTTTCATGCATGACAAACAAGTTTACCTAGCTGTTTAGGCAGAATAAGGAAATGCACTATTAAGGCCATGTTTAATGAGCTAATATTTGAATCTTTGATTCAAATGAGTTCATTCCTTTCTATTATAACGTGCATTAGGCCAAGACACATTCATATTGCCATGTCATAGCATGCATCATATTGTTGCATATCGTCATGTGTTGATTGTGTTCCGATGTCTTCTTCGTGGTAGGTTCTGCCTCGGAGGATATTCACGAGTATCCAACTGAAGGGCAGTATCCCACTATCACTCCATCAGGCAAGCAACCATTGATCATTCCGATACAAACCCATGTTCTCGCTTCTGCTCTTGTTTACTGCATTAAGACAACGCGATTCAAACTGCTGTGTGCTACGGTAGTTGAACCCTTATCCTCTGCATGACCTGTCATTGCCACAGTAACTAGATGAAATCCACTAGCAAGTGTAGGAGTTGATTGAGCCATGTATGTGATTCCTACCTTGCTATGCCTGCTATGCTTAGAGTTGTGTCAGATCTGGTTCATCTAGGTGATGGCCAGAGTGAAATGCTTATGCCGGAAATGTGAGGGATGTGTTGAACATGTTTTGGTAAAGGTATCGATGAGAGGCAATGTAGGAGTACATGGTGGGTTGTTTCATTGAGGCCGTCCCTAAGAACTGAGATCTGTATGTGTGATTTAAGATTCAGGTACTACCATGTACTGGGATCCTTAATTGACCCTCTCGGTTTCTTAACCACCCTAGTACTCTGTCCAGGAGTTGCAAATAGATTTTGGTGTTTGTAGGTTATGTGTTGGCGGTAGTGCGTAGCGCTGACCCTAGGGGTGGGCTATGTTGCGGTAGATACACTGTGGCCGGGTATGCCGGGTGCCCGTTTGGCGTCTCGGGACCCTGTTCACATTGTTCGGGGCCATATGTGGAAACCTCGGCCGGACTCCCTGCGGATGGAACCTGGATAGGCGATAAACCTAGACTAGAGACTTAAGTGTTTAGGTAGGCCGCGGCCGACACCCTCGCTGGGCTTCCTCTTGAATGTTGCCGAGTACATGTCGTGTAAGCGGCGGTAAGTGGTGAAAGCGTGTATGAAGAAGTACACCCCTACAGGGTATAAAATATTCGAATAGCCGCGTCCGCGGTAAAGGACTACTTGGTTGCCTATACAGTTCATAGACAAGTTAATGGGTACTAATAAAAGACTCAAGATAAGTGTGAGTACCGAGGATGGCCCTCTCGTAGGATGACGAGGGAGGATCCCCGGTGGAGTATTGTGTTGGTGAGTAGTGGACTCATGTGTGAAAACTATTTTACTGGTGAAGTTCCGTAGGATAGCTTAGCCAAGAGTCAAAGCTGGCTTGCTGCATTAACCCCACCACCTTCTTGAGAATAAGCATGTATAGTAGGACCTGATGTAAGACTTGCTGAGTACCTTGTACTCATGTTTGCTTATTTATTGTTTTCAGACAACAACACTGCCCCCTCCGATGGGTTTTATGTAGACCTTGACGTCGACGAGTGACTAGCCACCCAGGTGGTGATCCTGGCCATGGAGGGCCCTATATAGATAGACAGGCTTCGAGAAGCCTTCCTTCTTTCTAGAGTCTGTACTCAGACTAGTTGCTTCCGCATGTGCTTGTATGATTGTATGACTTGAGTGTTAGGTCATGTGACCCCTATCTGTATGAACATGTTATGTATGGCTCTCTGGAGCCTTTAAATAAAGTACTTGAGTTGTAGAGTTTTGTTGTGATGCCATGTTGTATGTACTCATATCGGGCATATTGTGTGTATGATTGAAATGCCTGGTATGAGTGGGATCTGACAATCTAGTTGTTTATCCTTGGCAGCCTTTCTTATGGGGAAATGTAGTATAGTGTTCCTCGAGCCATAGTAGTCCGCTATAGCCCGGTTCATCGGAGTCCTGCTAGCCCAGCACTACTGCTCAGGACACTTGACTGGCCGGCATGTGTTTCACTTCGTTCCTATGTCTGTCCCTTCGGGGAAATGTCACGCGGTGACCTCCGGAGTCCTGCCTAGCCTGCTACAGCCCGGGTCCCCCGGAGTCCTGTTAGCCCAGTGCTACAGCCCGGAATCACTCGCTGATGACCGACATGCTCGATGTGATTCATGTATGCCTGTCTCCATAGGTCTGTGCCGCTTTGGGTTTACGACTAGCCATGTCGGCCCGGGTTCTCTGTCATATGGATGCTAGCGACACTATCATATACGTGAGCCAAAAGGCGCAAACGGTCCCGGGCCATGGTAAGGCGACACCCGTGGGATACCGTGCATGAGGCCGCAAAGTGATATGAGGTGTTACCGGCTAGATCGATGTGACTTGGAATCGGGGTCCTGACAAGACCAGCGATGCATGCAACGCCATGTAGGCAGGCAGGCAGCTGAGGTGGTGCGGTGGTAGGGCCTTCATGAAGATCTGCTTGCCGCCACGCAGGTGCTTGCTGATTTGGCCTGGAAGCTACATGCTGCCACGCAGGTGCCTACCCAGCTGGTTGGGCTGGAAGCTGTATGCGAACGGCGGCGGAGTCTTGGCTGGTGCGGGCCTGGCAGTGGCCCTGCTGATGCCCTCGGAAAGGGGCTTGCCGGGGCCCCGACAAGGGTCTTGCCGCGGCGTTGTTGTCATCCCCGGCAAGGGTCTTGCCGAGGGTCTTGTGATTTCCTCGGCTAGGATCCCACCGAGGGTCGTCATCTTCTAATCCTCATTTGATCCCGTGTTTATGATCTTGACGAAGATTTGCATGCCAACACAGAGGTGCCTCCCGAGCCCTGGTCCCAATGTAGTTGTTGGCGGTGTTCGGAACCTTTGGGCTCAAGGGTGGCTTGCTCTGCTGGCGTCGGGCAAGTTGCCCCGGCAAAGGCTCTTGCCGGGGCTGCGGGGGGCCGCCTCGGCAAGGACCTTGCCGAGAGAATCCACCTCGCCCTCTTACCCTCCTGCGCTTCTGGTCTTGGTGTCGCCTTGGTTGTCTTGTGCTTCAGCTGCTCTCCGGCTTCCCTCCTTTGCCCTGCTAAGTGTGGCCGCGGCACGTGGCTCTGACTGCCCGTGCACAAGTAAAGGGGTCAAAAGGAGAGCCCCTACTTTTGTACACCGACAAAAACGCATCTCGAAACGCGGAAGGCAGACAAAAACGGTTCAATATAATGGCCGGACAGACATGATGTCATCTTGTAAAAAGTTGTCAGCAGATGGGACTCGTGAAATATTATGTTCTCTGCAGTCGTGTGTGGTACTTATGTTGCAGATTCGGACACCTTCATTTTATCCGAAGACTAGCTTGGAGTATTCGGAAAGTGGAACCGGTCTTGCAATGCCGAAGACAATCTGCGTGCCGGACACATCGTCATTGAAGCCTGGTTCAGGGGCTATTGAGGGAGACCTGGGCTAAGGGGTCCTCGGGGGTCCAACCTATTGGATATAGGCCGGACTGTTGGGCCGTGAAGATACGAAGACCGAAGACTCTTCCCGTGTCCGGATGGGGCTCTCCTTGGCATGGAAGGCAAGCTTGGCGACCAACTATGAAGATTCCTTTCTCTGTAACCGACCTTGTGTAACCCTAGATCCCATCTATGTCTATATAAACCGGAGGGCTAGGTCTGTAGATATTCTCCGGATAATCATAGCCAGGTTAGACTTTCAGGGTTTAGCCATTACGATCTCGTGGTAGATCAACTCTTGTAATACTCAGATTCATCAAGATCAATCAAGCAGGAAGTAGGGTATTACCTCCATAGAGAGGGCCCAAACCTTGGTAAACATTGTGTTCCCCGTCTCCTGTTACCATCGATCCTAGACGCATAGTTCGGGACCCCCTACCTGAGATCCGCCAGTTTTCACACCGACACCTGGGTTTTAGAATGGCAAAAAGGAGGTGATGGGAGGGGGAACCATGACTTAGGGACGCTGTAGGTGTCAAAACCGGCAGATCTCAGCTAGGGGGTCCCGAACTATGCGTCTAAGGCAGATGGTAACA
Source organism: Triticum urartu (assembly GCF_056163025.1). NCBI lineage: Eukaryota > Viridiplantae > Streptophyta > Magnoliopsida > Poales > Poaceae > Triticum > Triticum urartu. The sequence continues at coordinate 108,421,715 of NC_141873.1, forward strand.
GGAGGTAGGGGACACGATGTTTTACCCAGGTTCGGACCCTCTTGATGGAGGTAAAACCCTACGTCCTGCTTGATTTATTCTTCATGATACGAGTATTACAAGAGTTGATCTACCATGAGATCGGAGAGGCTAAACCCTAGAAGCTAGCCTATGGTATGATTGTATGTTGTCCTACGGACTAAAACCCTTCGGTTTATATAGACACCGGAGGGGGCTAGGGTTACATCAGGTCGGTTACAAAGGAGGAGATATACATATCCGTATCGCCTAGCTTGCCTTCCACGCCAAGTAGAGTCCCATCCGGACACAAGACGAAGTCTTCAATCTTGTATCTTCATAGTCCAATAGTCCGACCAAAGGATATAATCCGGCTGTCCGGATACCCCCTAATCTAGGACTCCCTTAGTAGCTCCCGAACTAGGCTTCAATGACAATGAGTCCGGCGCGCAGTGTTGTCTTCGGCATTGCAAGGCGGGTTCTTCTCCATAGTTCGAACGTTTGTAAAGCAATGTCCGGTCCCATAAATGTTTGGACCTCTTGGCTTCTGTGCCCAGTAAGGGCTATTTCCCACGCGTCGAATGAATACGAGGCGCCAGGGCATTTTTACATTCGCCCCCTAGCCAGATAAATAAATTGTCTATTAAAAGGATGGGGATTCTCAGATCCGATCCATACCATCCTCCCCCAGCGAGAATCCATCAGAGCGTGCTTCGGAAAGATCCATTCCAGCATGGCCGACCTCCGCAGCTCCTCCTCCCGCCCTCGTAGCCCTAAGCCCAGTGATTGGGAGAGGTGTTCAGTCCCACACAGTCGATTAATCGAACTACAGACTAAGGGATTTCTCCCTCCAGCATACATGGTGCCCGTTCGAGCCAGGCTTGCCACCTACAATGGCGGGGAGCAACTGGAGAGCTTTCCCAGTCCCTCTATGGGGGAGTGGGTCTGGCTTGTTCCTTATTTATTAACAGGACTCAGATTTCCAATTCATCCGTTCCTCCGCGGGCTCCTGGAGTTCTACGGCCTGTAATTACACAATTTCACCCCTGCCTCCATTGTACACATCGCTGGCTATGTTGCTCTCTGCGAGTTGTTCCTGGGCTACGAGGCTCACTTCGAGCTGTGGAAAAAGGCTATTTTGCCTCGTCCCTCGCACACAGAGGGGGTCACTTTATCAAGTGGGCGGAGCCGAAATATGGCGCATCGCCGGAACCGGATACCTGTCCGGTAGCCCAAAGAAGTCGTCCAAAGACTGGCCTTCGGAATGGTTTTATATGGAGGACGTTCCCCTTCCGGACCCTATTCGGCGGGGTCTTCCTGAATTCAGCAATGCTCCTCTGAAGAAACGCCGAAGTTGGTGCCCACAGAGCCCCCAGGAGGAAGACAATGGAGAAGTCCTTTACCCGATGAACCGGATTAAAGCACTGGCTCAATCAGGATTGACAGTAATCAAAGTTATGTCGATTTGCATAATGCGGGGAGTGCAACCACTTCAATATCGTGGGCACCCCTTGTGGTGTTTTAACGGGGCGGATGATGCCACCCGCTGCGGGCGTAAGGGTCCGGACAATGATGCCTCTTTAGCAAAAAAATTGTCCGAATTGTTCAAGGGAGAGGAAGAGGAGTTCATCCGCATCAAGCCACGGGATGGATTCTCCATGTACAATCCTCCAAGCTGGGTAAGTTATATCTCCTTACTCCCATTCTTCCCGCATTCTTTGTCGTAAGTATTCACCTTGCCACTTTGCGGCAGGAACTTCGAAAAGCCATAAAGGAGGTCAGCAGCCCCTCTCCACAACCAGAGGACCCTGACCGGGCCCTCGACTCCGGACAAGAAGAAGATCCGGTTATATTCGTGGAGCTGATAGACCGGCAGTTCTATCAGTTAAGCTGCAATGATGCCATGGTGGCCATTATAGCCGACTATCCCAGACTGCTTCCTGCATCGCACGTAAAAAAAACCAAAAATCCCAACTCCAAAAACTAGGATCCTCTTTTAGACACTTCACCTACCACATACATATGGCGTTTTTACAGGCAAGGCATTCAGGACGGCCTGCCGAACCCGCAGCAACTCGCCAACAAGAGGCATCGAGGCCGGGCAGGACAAAAAGGAAGGCAGTCAGGACGGAGATGCCGGCGCAAAGGTATAATAGAAACCCCGCTCCGTGGTTGTCGTCTTTCTTGAAATGTAACGACGCCCGTGTTTCTTTAACAGAAAAAACGCTCGCCGAAATATGTCCGGCGATGTTGCTAATCACGCTTCCACCAGTCGGGCGCCAGGACCGGACATAGAGGCGGAAGCCGATATGGTGCGGGCGCCGGATAATCCTCCTACAGAGGATGCAGATAGATTATCCACTACAAATTCAGAAGTGGAAAGCGCCATGAATCATAGGCGCCGTCGGGCCGTACTCCGCGACGCTTGTTTCTCACCAGAGGCATTTCATGCCTTCAATTCTGGAGAGGCGTACCTCCGTGCTGCTCAAGATGGTCTAGCCAGAGCCACGGATCAGTATGTAAAGGATGTACTGGTAAGTAAATCTAACGATTTATATGTATCTATAGCCCCTGAGACGTGAAACAGTTAGCAGAACTGATTCAAGAATCATCTTTATTGTGCAGGTTCATACAGAGAAGAATACTAGGCTATCACAAGAGCTGGAGGAATGCAAGACCCAACTGCGGGCCACTATTGCCGCATTGAAGGAACCGAAAAAGTCCCACGCTGGTAACATTTACTTTAAAGAATGATGGTTACCATATAGTGTGCAGCATGGCTGCAGATCTAACAATAGATGTTGCAGATGAATCATACCAAGCTAAGCGTGGAACTGAAAGACGTTCGAGCCCAGATTGCAGACTCCGAGAAGGAGATAAGCGGCTTCGACGCGGCATTTTCAGTAAGTGCTTGAACGAATCCTTTTGAAGGAGTTCGGCGAAGAAGCCGACTAACAGTGTTATGTCTGTAGGTATGCTAACGGGTCATCTCGCGGAGGAAATGCCCGGGTCTGTGGGTGATCTTCTATCCGAGCTCTCACAACTGCAAGAACAAGTTCGGCAGGTGATGCAAGGTGTTTCCCAGGCCTTGTGGCCATGCGTCTCCCTGCCAGAAGGCATTGCAGAGCTTACGAAGAAGCTCAAGGGAGCATGCCGGCGCTTCTGATTATGGAAGATATCGACCTGCCGTCAAGGTGCCAGGGAAGCCTGGGCCATGGTGAAGACGCGGTATACCAAGGCTGACCCAAATCACATGGCCGAGGTCGGACCTGTGGGGCCCGACGGAAAAGAGATCCCTGTTAGCTTAATTTATGGGCAAGTAGAATTAGCCGCAAAGTATTCCCAATAGGATTGTAGGCTAGACCGCCTGTTGGATGGTATAGAAGAGGAATTTAGTCAGTCTACATGATTATGTAATTAAAGTGACATGTATAATGCCTTCTAGCCGGATTGTAGATCATTTGTCATGGCGGACCTTTTCGCTTCAACCTCGGGACCCGATAGTCCGGAGTGTATCCGAATACCCGCTTAGTTATATAAGAACCGGGGTAGGGGTCATTAGTGCTTGAACAGACAAGTGCCCAACTAGTTATGTTATATTACATGGGTAGTAAGAAACATCTTCCAGGGAGAATAGTTCCGTTAAGGGTTCCTTTCCCTGGGTACGCATGCCCTAAAGTGCATGTCCGAACTGCGATAGGAAACGCAGGAAAAAACATCTGGGGGCACATATGGAAAATAAATAAAAATCATCTTTTGTTCACCGATCGAATATTCCCTTAAGAACGCTAGCTTTGGGCTTCACCCAGTCTGAGGTACACATCCGGCTGACCCGGCAGTAACAATCGCAGAGGTGCTCCCCTTATGCCCTAGCCAAATTAACGGGAACGTAGGGCATAAATACAAGAGCCAGGCAACCCAGCTTGGCCAAAACTTAAGTCATATCGATGCATATAATGGCGAAAAAAGGTACATGCGGAAGTATAACACATGTGCGGGGCACGAGGCCCAGATAAATAATTAAGCTTCTGTGAAAGAAGCCCCCAGGTATGATGAGCGCGGCTAGCGCATCCATAATGTGCAAGCGAGGCACAAGTTGGCCCTTGAAGGCCTAGAGAAGGAATAAAAAAAGAGAGAAAGAAAAACAAGACAGATAATGTATATGCAAAAAATGGACAGAGGAAGGAGACGAACATAGAGTCCGGCGCTAGGCGTAGAAGCTTCGGAGCCTGGGCGCGTTCCATGGGTTCGGCTTGAGTCGATTATTCGATGCATCACGTAGACGGTACACTCCACCGGTCAGAACATGGTCAATAATGAAGGGACCTTCCCATTTGGGCTCGAGCTTGTTCTTTTTCTTATTCGGCAGGCATAGAACTAATTCGCCAACGTTATAAGTTTTGGCATGTACTTCTCTGCTTTGGTATCTGCGAGCCTATTGCTGATAAAATGGGGAATGGGATTTTGCCACGTCGCGCTCCTCCTCTAGGGTGTCCAGACTGTCCTGGCGATCGAGCTCGGCTTCTCTTTCTTCGTACATGCGCACTCAAGGTGAGTCATGAATTATGTCACAGAGCAAGACTGCCTCTGCGCCGTACACCATAAAGAAGGGTGTATATCCGGTACTACGGTTCGGCGTGGTCCGTAGCCCCCAGAGTACGGAGTCGAGCTCCTCTACCAAGTGCGTGTTAGACTCCGTTAAGGACCGCACTATCCTGGGTTTAATGCCGCTCATTATAAGACGTTTGCTCGCTCAACTTGGCCATTGGTTTGTGGGTGATAGACTGAAGCATAATCGAGATTGATGCCCATTTTGCTGCACCAGAGTTTTACCTCATCGGCCGTGAAGTTCATGCCATTGTCAGTGATGATGCTATGGGGGAGGCCATAACGGTGTACGACCCCGGATATGAAGTCTATCACCAGTCCGGATTCGGCTGTTTTAACAGGTTTGGCTTCTATCCATTTGGTGAATTTATCCACCATGACCAGTAAGTATTTTTTTTCTTGTGGGTTCCCTCTTTAAGGGGTCCAACCATGTCAAGCCCCCAGACCGCGAAGGGCCACGTAATGGGGATGGTTTGGAGGGCGGTGGGTGGCATGTGGCTTTGATTTGCAAAAAAGCTGGCAACCAGCGCAGCGTTGGACCAAGTCCAGTGCGTCTGCCCGGGCCGTCGGCCAATAGAATCCTCTACGGAAGGCCTTGCTTACAAGAGCTCGGGCTGCGGCGTGGTGACCGCCGAGTCCAGCATGAATTTCTGCCAAAAGGTTCCGCCCTTCCTCTTCGGAGATGCACCTTTGAAGGACTCTGGTAGTTCTTTTTTTGTACAGTTCTCCCTCATGGACCCTGTAGGCCTTAGATCTCCGCACTATGTAGCATGCCTCATTTTGGTCCTCCGGAAGTTCCTTCCTAGTTAGGTAGGCCAGGAATGGTTCTGTCCACGGGGCTATGATGGCCATTATTACGTGGGCTGAAGGTGTTGTTTTGGTGGAAGAACCTCCGATTATGTCAGAGTGTTCGGTATCGAGTGTTGTGGCCTGGTCCGGACTAATATTGCCGGTGTCCCCCTCCCATACCATGGATGGCTTAAACAACCTCTCTAAAAATATTATGGGGGAACCGCATCGTGTTTTGCGCCGATGTGGCGCGAGGATATCCACTTCCTGATTGTTTTCCCGAGCCACATGGTGAAATTCGAGCCCCTCGAACCGAGCTGACATCTTTAGGACGGCGTTACGATAGGCCGCCATCTTTGGATCCTTGGCATCAAAGTCTCCATTTATTTGGGATATTGCGAGGTTCGAATCCCCACGCACCTCCAGGCGCTGAATGCCCATGGAAACTGCCATCCAAAGACCATGTAACAGGGCTTCGTATTCGGCTGCATTGTTGGAGTCTGTATACAGTATCTGCAGTACGTATTGAACTGTATCTCCCGTTGGGGACGTCAGGACGACGCCAGCCCACAGTCCAGCCAGCATTTTGGAGCCGTCGAAGTGCATAATCCAATTGGAGTATGTTCCGTACTCTTTAGGGAGTTTGGCTTCCGTCCATTCGGCGACAAAGTCGGCCAATACATGCGATTTAATGGCTCACCGAGGTTTGTATGTTATGTCGAACGGGAGGAGCTCAATGGCCCATTTGGCAATCCGGCCCGTGGCATCGCAGTTGTTTATAATATCATTGAGTGGCACCTCCGAGGCTACTATAATCGAACACTCTTGAAAGTAGTGTCACAGTTTCCGGGATGCCATGAATACCGCATAGGCTATCTTTTGATAATGTGGGTACCATGATTTGCATGGAGTTAGGACAGTGGATACATAATATACCAGCTTTTGAAGAGGGAATTCATGTCCGTCCGCTTCTCGTTCGACGACGAGCACTGCACTTACAACTTGATGAGTTGCCGCAATGTATAATAGCATTGGTTCGCCGATGTTTGGCGCGGCCAGGATTGGGTTGGTTGACAGTATGGCTTTTATTTCTTCCAATCCGGCTGTGGCAGCGTCCGTCCACTCGAAGTGTTCGGTGCACCGAAGGAGGCGATAAAGGGGAAATGCCTTTTCTCCTAAGCGGGAGATAAAGCGGCTTAGAGCCGCCACACATCCAGTTAACTTCTGGATTTTTCTGAGGTCTTTTGGGGTAGCCAACTGTGACAAAGCTCGGATTTTGGCCGGATTAGCTTCAATACCTCTACTGGAGACAATGAAACCCAGGAGCTTTCCGGCTGGTACTCCAAAAACGCATTTTTCCGGAGTGAGCTTGATGTCGTATGTTCAGAGGTTGTCGAATGTGAGCCTCAAGTCGTCTATCAGAGAGTCGACATGTTTGGATTTGACGATCACATCGTCTACGTATGCCTCTACGGTTTTGCCGATTTGTTTCTGTAACACCCCGGATGTAACTTACCTGATATGTACTCCAACTCTTGCCGTTTCCGGCGCTAAGTTATTTTATTTTCTCGGGATCAGGTTTTTGTCTTCGTGTGTTGTTGTCATTGTCTTGCATCTCATATCATGTCATCATGTGCATTGCATTTGCATACGTGTTCGTCTCATGCATCCGAGCATTTTCCCCGTTGTCCGTTTTGCGTTCCATCGCTCCTATCTCCTCCGGTGGTCATTTCTACCTTCTTTTCGTGTGTGGGTATTAAACATTTCCGGGTTGGACCGAGACTTACCAAGCGGCCTTGGTTTACTACCGGTAGACCGCCTGTCAAGTTTCGTACCATTTGGACTTCGTTTGATGCTCCAACGGTTAACCGAGGGACCGAAAAGGCCTCGTGTGTGTTGCAGCCCAACACCCCTCCATTTTGGCCCAAAACCCACCAAAACCCTCTCCATCATCTAGAGCGTTCGATCACGATCGCGTGGCCGAAAACTGCACCTCATTTGGACTCTCCTAGCTCCCTCTATGCCTATTTAAAGGTCCCCCTTCGAAATTCACGGTTCTTCTCCCCCCTAAACCCTAGATCCATTTTCCCTGCCGCCGCCGGACGAAATCTCGCAGGCCGAACATTGTCCTACCCGCGCCGCCGCCGCCACGTGTCGCTGTACGAGTGGCTCGGCCGCCTCCTCCACCGCATGGCCCGGGGAGCCCGTCGCCGGCCCCCGAGGCCCGGGTCCGCCGCCACCTGCCCGAGGGACGCCGCCCTCACCGCGCCGCCCCGCTGCCCATCTCCGGTGGCCGGAGCTCCCTCGCCGCTCCGTCGCTGGCCGCGCTCCGCCACCGCGCCACCGCGCCGGCCGCCGCCGACCCCGCCGCACCACGGCAACTCGCCGCCCGGAGCTCGCCGGCCCCGGCTCCGACCTCCTCCCCAACTCCGGCGACGTCTCCAGCAAGCTTCAGCAACTCCGGCACCGACCTCCCCGACGAACATCGACTTCCGCGCGTGAACAGTGCCGGCCCGACCCGATCCAGATCCGAATCCAAACCCTAGGGTTGACTTTTGCCCCGTTTCCTGTATTTTTTTGCATATTTCATCATGCTATATCTCCTCATCCGTAGATCCGTTTTTGGCGTGTAGCATGTCAAAATGTTCGTCTCAGAGAGCACATCATTTCATCTCATTGCATCATTTTAATTTGAGCTCATCTTGATGCCCGAAATGCTGTTGGAAGAGTGCTATTTGAGTTAAGTGTCAGATCTGCTGCACCAAATAGCTATTTGTCATTTTTTGCCATGATTATTGTGTGCATGATATGCCCCTGAGCTCTACATGTGTTTTGTTATATGCTTTGCCATCTTTCCAGAGGTGCAATCCATGTATTTTTGTGATAAGTGTGGTGACTAGCACAAGCTGGCAAAGTGGTGCATTCGTTAATGCAGATTTCAGGGACTTAGTGGAAGTCCTTGGCTTGTTTTTATCAATATGCCATATGTTCATGTTGTTTCCTAGTGATCCGTGCCTCTTTTGAGGATGATCAGTAAGGATTATTTGTTAATCTTGTAGTGCTCTATCCATCCATGTCTTTGTTTGCAACTATGGAGCAACCTAGCTGGAGTCAATCGAGCTCTACTTTTGCTATTTCGTGAATCTGGGCAGATTGTCTACTTGTTAGCGATTTTGCCGAAGATGTTGTGGTTGATCCGTGCATGCTATGTTTTTTTGTTCTTACTATGTCTAGTTTGCATAATGTGTATTCTTGATGTGTGTATGCTTAGATTGTCATGAAATTCTTTGTAGTGAGTGCATCGAGCTCGTAAACATGCCTACTCGCTAAGATATTTGCCATGTTCACATGCTTGCAATTGTATTTTATGATCCCTTTTGGCTCAAGGTCACTAAGGGACTTTTGTTAAGCTCCTTGAGTAGCTCCATGCCATGCCTTACTTTGCCATGTTAAGTTCCTGTAGCATATAGTTTTCTTGCTTCAAAGTGTGCTACCTGATCTGAAATTCCAGACAAGTGATAATTTCACCAAGTCTGAAACCTGTTTACCAATTGCACTTTTGCCATGCTTGTTTGAACCTGTTAATGGATGAATTGGCCGTAGCTCAGTGTTCATCTTTTGTTAAGCATTATGAGTGGATCCCTGCCATGTATTGTGTTGCCATGCTTGAGTGTTGTAGCATGTTTAACTTGTTGCATTTAGATGGCTACCTGCTGTTTATCGCAGACCGGTGCCATATTTGTTTTGCTTGCCATTTCCAAACCGTGCATCCGATTCCGGCGATCTTTATATCAATTTCAACCGAAATCACCTCATATTTCCAGTGGCCCTCTTGGATTTCCATGTTGAGGCCAGGTTCTTTCATCCCTTGTCAACTCTTGCATATACATCACATACCGCATCCCGCATAGCATACCATGTTTGCATCATGTTCTTTGAGCTTTCCACATGGTTGATTGTGTTCCATTTGCTTGTTTGTCTTGTTTGGGTAGAGCCAGGAGACGAGTTCACTAATGAGGAGCCCATTGAGTTTGCTTTCGAGGATCCAGTCAACTCTGACAACTTTGCAGGCAAGATGATCATACCCTCAAAATCACTTCTATCTTTGCTTTGCTAGATGCTCGCCCTTTTGCTATGCCTATGCTACGATGTCTACCACTTGCTTATCATGCCTCCCAAATTGCCATGTCAAACCTCTAACCCAACATGTCCTAGCAAACCGTTGATTGGCTATGTTACCGCTTTGCTCAGCCCCTCTTATAGCGTTGCTAGTTGCAGGTGAAGATTAGAGATCGTTCCTTTTGGGAACATTATTTACTTGTTGGGATATCACTATATTATCTTGTTATCTTAATGCATCTATATGCTTGGTAAAGGGTGGAAGGCTCGGCCTCTCGCCTAGTGTTTTGTTCCACTCTTGCCGCCCTAGTTTCCGTCATATCGGTGTTATGTTCCCGGATTTTGCGTTCCTTACGCGGTTGGGTAATAATGGGAACCCCTTGACAGTTCGCCTTGAATAAAACTCTTCCAGCAATGCCCAACCTTGGTTTTACCATTTTCCACCTAGCCTCTTTTTCCCTTGGGTTTCCGGAGCCCAAGGGTCATCTTATTTAAACCCCCCCGGGCCAGTGCTCCTCTGAGTGTTGGTCCACCTCGTCAGCCGCCGGTGGCCACCAGGGGAAACTCTGGGCTGGCCTACCGGAAGTTTGGACAATCTGAGTGTACCCTGAGAACGAGATATGTGCAGCTCCTATCGGGATTTGTCGGCACATTCGGGCGGTGTTGCTGGATTGGTTTTAACTTGTCGAAGTGTCTTGTAGAACCGGGATACCGAGTCTGATCGGAATGTCTCGGGTGAAGGTATATCCTTCGTTGACCGTGAGAGCTTGTCATGGGCTAAGTTGGGACTCCCCTGCAGGGATTTGAACTTTTGAAAGCCGTGCCCGCGGTTATGGGCAGATGAGAATTTGTTAATGTCCGGTGGTAGATAACTTGAACCTTAACTTAATTAAAATGAATCAACTGTGTGAGTAACCGTGATGGTCTCTTCTCAGCGGAGTCCGGGAGGTGAACACGGTGTTGGAGTAATGTGTGCCGTAGTTTGCTCTCTAGTTCTTCGTTCGCGCTTTGCCTTCTCTTCTCGCTCTCTTTTGCGAACAGGTTAGCCACCATACATGCTAGTCGCTTGCTGCAGCTCCACATATTACCTTGCCTTTTCCTATAAGCTTAAATAGTCTTGATCGCGAGGGTGCGAGATTGCTGAGTCCCTGTGGCTCACAGATTACTTCCAAACCAGATGCAGGGCCAGACAACTCCGTTCCAGATGATGCGCTTGAGCTCAAGTGGGAGTTTGACGAGGACTCATGCCATTACTATGTGTCTTTCCTTGATGATCAATAGTGGTGCCCAGTTGGGGCGATCAGGACCGTGTCGCATATTGGGTTGATCTTTTATTTTGGCACCGTAGTCGGGCCATGAGTGATTGGATGATGTAATGTTATTTATGTACTTTGTTTGGCGTGGCGAGTGTAAGCCAACTATGTACCTTCCCTTTTATTATCTATTTACATGGGATGTTGTGAAGATTGCCTTATTTGCGACATTGCTTTCAATGCGGTTAAGCCTCTAACTCATGCTTCGACACGTAGGAGATATAGCCGCATCGAGGGCGTTACAAGTTGGTAATCAGAGCCTTCCCCGACCTTAGGAGCCCCACTGCTTGATCGTTTTTAGCAGCCGTTGTTGAGTCTAGAAAAATGTTTTGAGTCATTTAGGAATTATATATCGGAGAGTTTAGGAATTCTTTTACTCCCCAGTCCCTTCATCGCTTTGGTAAGGCATCCTGACGTAGAGTTTTGACTCTTCTCTTCTCAAATTTCACTAATTTTTTTTAGGATCACGCGGGTATCTTGGAATCGTTCCGATGGTTTTGTGACGAGAACATTGTTCTTGGTGCCTCCTGTCATTTAGGGGTTGTGGCAGTGTCCCGGGGAGTTGAGCTCCGAGGTGTTGTTGTCACGATTTTATCATTGCAGTTCTGGAATACCTGAGTTTAGTTCGTCGACATCGAAAATCTCTTTTATGCAATTGTTGGTGAAATAACCTCGATGCCACCCAGTACTGGGGCGGGAGTTTGGGAGTATTGCCATAACTTGTATAACAGATGCTTTTCGAAGGTTGAGGTAGATGGTTTCCGAAGTTTTTCTCGGTTATGTGTTGAAGGATGGATACAGCTGGATGTAGGATTTGCTAGATTTGGGTGAGATATTATGCTTCCCCTGTATCCCCAACACCTGATTGCATAACCGGAAAGGGTTCGGGAGTTTCATAGGTGGGAATTCTTGTAGCTCTAGTTCTTCTTCCACGGATATTTGGTTTGAGATTGGGATTTCTTACCGAGTATTCGTTCTTGCTCCGTACCTTATTGATTTTATTCCTCTACCTAAATTCTAAGTGGCTTCTCAATTTAGGAATATGTGACTATTTCAAGTGGAATGCATTCGTTCTTATGTTCGGATGTGAAGACTATATGTTGCAATTTCAACCCGCTTGATTCAGCTTCAATTTTATCTCTCAATGTGCTAATGGATGTCACCCTCTTCAGGATGGCTCCCGCTAAGGGCAACAATCAGAATCAGAATCAGGATCCGCCACCACCTCCCCCTCCTCCGGAGGCATGGCAAGCTGTGGTGGCTGCTACCAATGCAAACACGCAGTTGATCATGCTAATTCTTCAAGAGCGCAATCAAGCGAACCAAGGCAACCAAGGCAACCAGGGCAACAACGAGAATCACTTTGCTACACTCAACCAGTTCCTTGCTAACCAGCCAAAGACCTTCAGCAATTGTGTTGAGGCAACTGATGCTGACAATTGGCTCGTGGACCTATGCAAGCATTTCGAGTGCAGTAACGTCAGGCCTGAGGACTTTGTCAAGTTCGCTTCCTTCCAACTCAAAGAACAAGCTGCAGAATGGTTTCAGCAGTACAAGGATTCTAGAGGAGGCTGTGTGATTACCTGGGATGAATTCCGTCAAGACTTCAAAGCTCATCATATCCCTCAGGGCATGGTTGAAAGCAAGCGTGAGTAATTCCGCAACCTGAAGCAAGGCTCTTTGTCTGTCTATGACTACAACAAGTTGTTTCAGAAGCTCGTCTGCTTTGCTAAGCAGGACGTCCATGACGAGAAGAGCATGATATACCAGTTCAGGGGTGGTCTCAGAGAAGAAATCCAGCTAGCTCTCGTTCTCTTTGAGCCCAGGAGGTACGATGAGTTCTACAACATGGCATTGAAGCAAGAGGCTACTCAACTGAAGTGTGATGCTTCCAAGAAGCGAGTTAGAGATGCTACTCCTTCTTCCTCTACTCAAGTGGCCAAGCAGCAGAAGTATTGGCTTCCTCCTCCTCCGTTCCGTCAGCCGTATCAACACAAGAGCAAAGGTGGTAGTGGATCTTCCCATCCACCCAACCCTGGCTTTCAGAACAAGACTTTGTCTCAAGCTCCAAGATCGAGTGCTCCGTATCACTGTCCGCTTTCAGAGGTCAGATGCAACAAGTGCCAACAGAAGGGTCACTATGCCAACAAATGCTTCAACCAGAGGCGTCTCCCTCCTCCTCCTCCTGTGAGGTCGGCAAGCACAGCTGTGGTCAAGCATAACCTCAAGCACGCCAAGGTCAACATGCTGAATGTAGCTCAGGCAGAGGACTCGTCAGATGTCATCATGGGTAACCTTCCTGTTAACGATGTTCCTGCAAAAGTACTTTTTGACACTGGTGCATCGCATTGTTTCATCTCGAGACCTTTTGCATCTAAGCATGAGTTGACTTCCCAAGTTATGCATAAACCGTTAGCAGTTGTCTCTTCGGGTAAATGTTTGCTTGCTAACCACGAGATTCCGGATATTTCTATCATGATGGGTGATTTCAAGATTTTGGCTTCTCCAATGGTTCTTGGTAACTCGGATATTGATCTTATTCTCGGGATGGATTGGCTTTCCAAGCACAAGGCTAAGCTTGATTGTGCAGCCAGGCAGATTCAATTGACTCATTCGTCTGAGGATGTAATTGTCTTTGCCGCTCGGGATAATACCATTCGTCTGTTTTCTCTCAATGAGAAGGGTGAACTGGATGCCATCTCTCAAATTCCAGTCGTTTGCGAATATCAAGACGTCTTTCCAGAAAAGGTTCCAGGAATGCCTCCGCACCGGCCAGTTGAATTCGTCATCGATCTTGAGCCTGGCACGGAACAGTTTGCAAGCGTCCCTACAAGCTCGGACCTGAAGAGTTGAAGGAGCTGAAGAAGAAACTCGATATTCAAGAGCGAATGGGTCTCATCCGACCTAGTTCCTCTCCGTGGGGTTGTGGAGTACTCTTTGTGAAGAAGATGGATGGAACGGACCGACTTTGTGTTGACTACCGTCCATTGAACAAGAAGACTATCAAGAACAAGTACCCACTTCCCAACATCAACGAACTGTTCGAACAACTCAAAGGTGCCCAAGTATTCTCCAAGCTTGATCTCCGTATGGGTTATCACCAGATTCGAATCCGTGAGCAAGATATTCCCAAGACGGCTTTCAGGACAAGCTATGGTTCATATGAATACACTGTCATGTCTTTTGGCCTCGTCAACGGTCCTCCGACTTTCTCTCACATGATGAACTTCATCTTCAACGCCTACACCAATGACTTCGTGTTGGTCTATCTCGACGACATTCTGGTCTTTTCGAAGAACAAAGAAGATCATGCCAAGCACTTGCGTTTGGTGCTCGATAAGCTCGGGGAACATCAATTCTACGCCAAGTTCTCAAAGTGCGAATTTTGGCTCGATGAGGTTCTTTATCTTGGGCATATCATCTCTGCTAAGGGAATTGCGGAGAATCCTGAGAAGGTGTCCGCAATTGTGAATTGGGAACCACCTCAGAACGTGAAGCAACTCCGTAGCTTCCTCGGTCTCGCAAGCTATTGTCGAAGGTTCGTTGAGAACTTTTCAAAGATCGCAAAGCCTCTTTCAAACCTTCTCCAGAAGCACGTCAAGTACGTTTGGTCTCCGGAATGTGACATCGCTTTCAACACTTTGAAAGAGAAATTGGTCACTGCTCCAGTTCTGACTCCTCCTGATGAATCCAAACCGTTCGAGGTCTTCTGCGATGCCTCTCTTCAAGGTCTTGGTGCAGTGTTGATGCAAGAGAAGAAAGTTGTGGCGTATACCTCTCACCATTTGAAGCCCAACGAGGAGAACTACCCCACTCATGACCTTGAGTTGGCAGCAGTTGTGCATGCTCTTTTGACTTGGAGACATATCTTATTGGGAAGAAAAGTGGACATCTTCACTAACCACAAGAGTCTCAAGTGCATCTTCACTCAGCCTAATCTCAACCTCAGGCAGACTCGATGGGTCGAAATGATTCAAGAGTATAATCCAAGTATCAAGTATACTCCAGGCAAGGCCAATGTGATTGCTGACGCTTTGAGCAGGAAGGCTAACTGCAACAGTCTGATTCTCAAGCCTTACCAACCCGAGCTTTGTGGAGCTTTCCGCAAACTCAATCTGCAAGTTGTTCCTCAAGGTTTCCTCGCCAACCTTCAAGTCTCTCCTACCTTGGAAGACCAGATTCGTGAGGCTCAACTTCTTGATGCTATGGTGAAGAAGGTGAAGATTGGGATTGCCAAGAGTCAACCCAAGTACAAGTGCTACCGCCTTGATGACAAGGATACTCTCTTCTTCGAGGATCGTATCGTTGTGCCCAAAGGTGATCTTCATAAGGTTATCATCATCATAAACGAGGCTCACAATTCACTCCTCTCCATCCACCCTGGGAGTACGAAGATGTATCAGGACCTCAAGCAGGCTTATTGGTGGACTCGAATGAAGCGCGAGATTGCCCAGTTCGTGAATGAGTGTGATGTCTGCAGAAGAGTGAAGGCAGAACACCAAAGGCCAGGTGGTCTCCTCCAACCTCTTGCCATTCCAGAATGGAAGTTTGACCACATTGAGATGGACTTCGTGACTGGGTTTCCAAATTCCAAGCGTGGCAATGATGCTATATTCGTTGTCATTGACAAACTCACTAAAGTGGCTCACTTTCTGCCTATCAAAGAGTCTATCACTGCAGCTCAATTGGCGGAGCTGTATACCTCTTGAATTGTCTCGCTGCACGGTATTCCACAGGTGATCTCTTCAGACCGCGGCAGCATCTTTACCTCCAAGTTATGGGATTCTTTTCAGAAGACCGTGGGCACCAACATCCGCTTCAGCACAACTTTCCATCCTCAAACTAGCGGTCAAGTCGAGCGTGTCAACCAGATTCTTGAAGATATGCTCAGGGCTTGTGTGATCTCCTTCGGCATGAAGTGGAAAGATTGTCTTCCATATGCTGAATTCTCCTACAACAATAGTTTTCAAGCAAGTTCGGGAAAGGCCCCATTCAAAATTCTCTATGGTAGGAAGTGCCGTACCCCTCTCAACTGGTCTGAAACCGGTGAACGCCAACTTCTGGGAAATGACTTAATCACAGAGGCAGAGGAAATGTGTAAAGTCATTCATGATAACTTCAAAGCAGCGCAATCGCGCCAGAAGAGCTAGTATGATAGTAAGCACCGCGATTTGGCTTTCGAGATCGGAGATCATGTTTACCTCCGCGTCTCTCCAATGAAAGGTACTCATCGCGTCGGTATCAAAGGGAAGCTTGCCCCTAGATACGTGGGACCTTTCAAGATCGTCAGCAAGAGAGGCGGTCTCACCTATCAACTCGAGCTTCCTTCAAACTTTGCAAATGTGCATGACGTGTTCCATGTCTCTCAGCTCCGCAAGTGCTTCACGACTCCTGAACGCACCGTCAACTTCGAAGACATTGAGCTCCAAGAAGGTCTCTCTTATCGTGAGCACCCCGTTGCTATTCTTGAAGAGACTGAACGCAAGACTTGCAATAAGTCAATCAAATTCCTCAAAGTCAAGTGGTCACACCATTCCGACCGTGAAGCCACCTGGGAACGCGAGGATCACCTCCGTTCTAAGTACCCGGCGTTCTTCCAGTCCTAGATCTCGGGATGAGATCCTTTCGTAGTGGTGGAGTGTTGTAACATCCCGGATGTAACTTACCTAATATGTACTGCAACTCTTGTCGTTTTCGGCGCTAAGTTATTTTATTTTCTTGGGATCAGGTTTTTGTCTTCGTGTGTTGTTGTCATTTTCTTGCATCTCATATCATGTCATCATGTGCATTGCATTTGCATACGTGTTTGTCTCATGCATCCAAGCATTTTCCCCGTTGTCCGTTTTGCGTTCCGGCGCTCCTATCTCCTCCGGTGGTCATTTCTACCTTCTTTTCATGTGTGGGGATTAAACATTTCCGGGTTGGACCAAGACTTGCCAAGCGGCCTTGGTTTACTACCGGTAGACCGCCTTTCAAGTTTCGTACCATTTGGACTTCGTTTGATGCTCCAACGGTTAACCGAGGGACCGAAAAGGCCTCGTGTGCGTTGCAGCCCAACACCCCTCCATTTTGGCCCAAAACCCACCAAAGCCCTCTCCATCATCTAGATCGTTCGATCACGATCGCGTGGCCGAAAACCGCACCTCATTTGGACTCTCCTAGCTCCCTCTATGCCTATTTAAAGGTCCCCCTCCAAAATTCACGGTTCTTCTCCCCCCTAAACCCTAGATCCATTTTCCCCGCCGCCGCCGGACGAAATCTCGCAGGCCGGACATTGTCCGACCCGCTCCGCCGCTGCCATGTGTCGCTGTCCGAGTGGCTCGGCCGCCTCCTCCACCGCGCGGCCCGAGGAGCCCGTCGCCGGCCCCCGAGGCCCGGGTCCGCCACCACCTGCCCGAGGGACGCCGCCCTCACCGCGCCGCCCCGCTGCCCATCTTCGGTGGCCGGAGCTCCCTCGCCGCTCCGTCACCGGCCGCGCTCCGCCACCGCGTCGGCCGCCGCGCGCCGCACCGCGTCGGCCGCCGCCGACCCCGCCCCACCACGGCAACGCGCCGCCCGGAGCTCGCCGACCCCGGCTCCGGCCTCCTCCCCAACTCCGGCGATGTCTCCGGCAAGCTTCAGCAACTCCGGCACCGACCTCCCCGACGAACGTCGACTTCCGCGCGTGAACAGTGCCGGCCCGATCCGATCCAGATCCGGATCCAAACCCTAGGGTTGACTTTTGCCCTGTTTCCTGTATTGTTTTGCATATTTCATCATGCTATATCTCCTCATCCGTAGATCCATTTTGGGCGTGTAGAATATCAAAATGTTCACCTCGGAGAGCACATCATTTCATCTCATTGCATCATTTTCATTTGAGCTCATCTTGATGCCCGAAATGCTGTTGGAAGAGTGCTATTTGAGTTAAGTGTCAGATCTGCTGCACCAAATAGCTATTTGTCATTTTTGCCATGATTATTGTGTGCATGATATGCCCCTGAGCTCTACATGTGTTTTGTTATATGCTTTGCCATCTTTCCATAGGTGCAATCCATGTATTTTTGTGATAAGTGTGGTGACTAGCACAAGCTTGCAAAGTGGTGCATTCGTTAATGCTGAATTCAGGGACTTAGCAATTCCACTAAGTCCTTGGCTTGTTTTTATCAATATGCCATATGTTCATGTTGTTTCCTAGTGATCCGTGCCTCTTTTGAGGATGATCAGTAAGGATGATTTGTTAATCTTGTAGTGCTATATCCATCCATGTCTTTGTTTGCAACTATGGAGCATCCTAGCTTGAGTCAATCGAGCTCTACTTTTGCTATTTCGTGAATCTGGGCAGATTGTCTACTTGTTAGCGATTTTCCCGAGGATGTTGTAGTTGATCCGTGCATGCTATGTTGTTGTTCTTGCTATTTCTAGCTTGCATAATGTGTATTATTGACGGGTGTATGCTTAGATTGTCATGACATGCTCTGTAATGAGTGCATCGAGCTCATAAACATGCCTACTCGCTAAGATATTTGCATGCTCCAGTTTTTCACTAAGTCTGAGATCTGATTATGTTTTTGCCATGTTCACATGCTTGCAATTGTATTTTCTGATCCCTTTTGGCTCAAGGTCACTAAGGGACTTTTGTTAAGCTCCTTGAGTAGCTCCATGCCTTGCCCTACTTTTCCATGTTAAGTTCCTGTAGCATATAGTTTTCTTGCTTCAAAGTGTGCTACCTGATCTGAAATTCCAGACAAGTGTTAATTTCACCAAGTCTGAAACTTGTTTACCAATTGCACTTTTGCCATTCTTGTTTGAACCTGTTAATGGATGAATTGGCCGTAGCTCAGTGTTCATCTTCTGTTAAGCATTATGAGTGGATCCCTGCCATTTATTTTTTGCCATGCTTGAATGATGTAGCATGTTTAACTTGTTGCATTTAGATGGCTACTTGCTGTTTATCGCAGACCGGTGCCATATTTGTTTTGCTTGCCATTTCCAAACCGTGCATCCGATTCCGGCGATCTTTATATCGATTTCAACCGAAATCACCTAATCTTTCCAGTGGCACTCTTGGATTTCCAAGTTGAGGCCAGGTTCTTTCATCCCTTGTCAACTCTTGCATATACATCACATACCGCATCCCGCATAGCATACCATGTTTGCATCATGTTGTTTGAGCTTTGCACGTGGTTGATTGTGTTCCGTTTGCTTGTTTTTCTTGTTTGGGTAGAGCCGGGAGACGAGTTCGCTAACAAGGAGCCCGTTGAGTTTGCTTTCGAGGATCTAGTCAACTCTGACAACTTTGCAGGCAAGATGATCATACCCTCGAAATCACTTCCTATCTTTGCTTTGCTAGATGCTCGCTCTTTTGCTATGTCTATGCTACGATGCCTACCACTTGCTTATCATGCCTCCCAAATTGCCATGTCAAACCTCTAACCCAACATGTCCTAGCAAACCGTTGATTGTCTATGTTACCGCTTTGCTCAGCCCCTCTTATAGCGTTGCTAGTTGCAGGTGAAGATTGGAGATCGTTCCTTTTGGGAACATTATTTACTTGTTGGGATATCACTATATTATCTTGTTATCTTAATGCATCTATATACTTGGTAAAGGGTGGAAGGCTCGGCCTCTCGCCTAGTGTTTTGTTCCACTCTTGCTGCCCTAGTTTCCGTCATATCGGTGTTATGTTCCCGGATTTTGCGTTCCTTATGTGGTTGGGTAATAATGGGAACCCCTTGACAGTTCACCTTGAATAAAACTCTTCCAGCAATGCCCAACCTTGGTTTTACCATTTGCCACCTAGCCTCTTTTTCCCTTGGGTTTCCAGAGCCCAAGGGTCATCTTATTTAAACCCCCCCCCCCGGGCCAGTGCTCCTCTCATTGTTGGTCCACCTCGTCAGCCGCCGGTGGCCACCAGGGGCAACTCTGGGCTGGCCTACCGGAAGTTTGGACAATCTGAGTGTGCCCTGAGAACGAGATATGTGCAGCTCCTATCGGGATTTGTCGGCACATTCGGGCGGTGTTGCTGGATTGGTTTTAACTTGTCGAAGTGTCTTGTAGAACCGGGATACCGAGTCTGATCGGAATGTCTCGGGAGAAGGTATATCCTTCGTTGACCGTGAGAGCTTGTCATGGGCTAAGTTGGGACTCCCCTGCAGGGATTTGAACTTTCGAAAGTCGTGCCCACGGTTATGCGCAGATGGGAATTTGTTAATGTCCGGTGGTAGATAACTTGAACCTTAACTTAATTAAAATGAATCAACTGTGTGAGTAACCGTGATGGTCTCTTCTCGGCGGAGTCCGGGAAGTGAACATGGTGTTGGAGTAATGCTTGCCGTAGTTTGCTCTCTAGTTCTTCATTTGCGCTTTGTCTTCTCTTCTCGCTCTCTTTTGCGAACAGCTTAGCCACCATACATGCTAGTCGCTTGCTGCAGCTCCACATATTACCTTGCCTTTTCCTATAAGCTTAAATAGTCTTGATCGCGAGGGTGCGAGATTGCTGAGTCCCTGTGGCTCACAGATTACTTCCAAACCAGATGCAGGGCCAGACGACTCCGTTCCAGATGATGCGCTTGAGCTCAAGTGGGAGTTCGACAAGGACTCACGTCGTTACTATGTGTCTTTCCCTGATGATCAGTAGTGGTACCCAGTTGGGGCGATCGGGACCGTGTCGCATGTTGGGTTGATCTTTTATTTTGGCACCGTAGTTGGGCCATGAGTGATTGGATGATGTAATGCTATTTATGTACTTTGTTTGACGTGGCGAGTGTAAGCCAACTATGTACCTTCCCTTTTATTATCTATTTACATGGGATGTTGTGAAGATTGCCTTACTTGCGACATTGCTTTCAATGTGGTTATGCCTCTAAGTCGTGCTTCGACACGTAGGAGATATAGCCGCATCGAGGGCGTTACAGTTTCTCCAGACATGCCTGAATCATGTGCTGATATGTTGCGTCGGCGTTTTTGAGCCAGAAAGGCATTGTGTCGAAACAGAAGGGACCGTATGGTGTGATGAATGCCGTTACGGCTTGGTCGGACTCCGCCATCTTGATTTGGTGGTAACCGGAGTATGCGTCGAGGAAACATAATGACTCGTGTCCTGCGGTAGCATCAATAATTTGATCGATGAGGGGGAGGGGGAAGGGATCCTTTGGGAAACTTTATTGAGGCCCTTGAAATTGACACAAAGGCGCCAGGATTTATCCTTCTTTGGTACCATCACCAGGTTTGCTAGCCAGTCCGGGTGTTTTATTTCTCTGATGAATCCGACCTCCAATAACTTGGCTAGTTCCTCTCCCATGGCATGTCTCTTAGGTTCGGAGAAACGCCGAAGAGCTTGCTTGACCGGCTTTAATCCATTTAGGATATTGAGGCTATGCTCGGCCAGCCTGCGTGGGATTCCTGCCATGTCTGAGGGATGCCAGGCGAATATGTCCCAATTCTCGCGCAGGAACTCTCGTAGTGCGGCATCCACGGCGGGGTTTAACTATGCCCCGATGGAGGCTGTTTTTGTAGGGTCCGTTGGCTGGACTTGGAATTTGACTATTTCATCCGCTGGTTTAAAAGAGGTGGACTTGGATCTCTTGTCGAGTATCACATCGTCCCTGTCCATTGTGGAGCGTAGCGTGGTTAATTCCTCGACCGAGAGGGCCTCGGATAATGCCTCGAGGGCTAGTGCGGTTGTTTTTTTTTCGGCGCGGAGTGCTGTGTCCGGATCACTAGCGAGAGTGATGATTCCGTTGGGCCCGGGCATTTTGAGCTTCATGTACCCATAATGGGGTACGGCTTGGAAGATCGTGAACGCCTCACGTCCTAAAAGGGCGTGGTATCCACTGCTGAACGGGGCCACTTGAAATGTAATTTCTTCGGACCTATACTTCTCTGGCGTACCGAATACCACATCTAGTGTGATTTTCCCAGCGCATCGTGCTTCTCGACTGGGTATGATTCCTCTGAAGGTTGTGCTACTTTGCTCAATGCGCTTCCAGTCTATTTCCATTTTTTGAAGAGTTTCCTCATAGATGAGGTTTAATCCGCTGCCGTCGTCCATGAGTACTTTGGTGAGTCGAAAGCCGTCCACGATGGGACTGAGGACCAGTGTGGCTGGTGCTCGGGCTATTCGGAATTTAGGTTCGTCACCGGCATTGAAGGTAATAGCCGTGTCACTCCATGGATTTATTGCTGCTACGTGGCAGATTTCGGCCATGCTGCGGAGTGTTCGCTTGCGCCTATTATTTGACGCGAAGGTCTCAAAGACTGTTAACACCGTATTGTTATCCACGGGATGGTGCTCTGTGGCACTTGGGATAAGAAGATCCTCACCACTTTTGGCCACCTGCCGGAGTATCCAACATGCTCTAAGGCTGTGTGTTGGTATTGTATCCACTGTGCTATGAATTTTGCAGGGTCCATTAAGCCATCCCTCCAATACGGTTCCGTGCCCTGTAGAGGGTTTTTTGCTTCTTTGTAATGAACTTGGGTGTCTTATGATAGTGCACCCTTTTACCTCGGACTGGGTGCATATAGGGAGCCGGATTATCCCAAAATTTCGTTTCGGTTTTCCAGGCACTTTCCATCGCACAGTACTTTCGTACTATGGATGCCAAGTCGGCGAAGCGTGATATGTCACGGCGACTTATGGCGTTAAGGATTCCCTTGTCTGTGCAGTTATTGCAGAAAAGTGAGACTGCGTCTTCCTCGCGGCAGTCCTTAACCTTGTTCATCACAAGGAGGAATCTGGCCGAATAATGATGTACTGTTTCATGGGGCTCTAGCCTGTTGTGGGAAAGATCATTTATGTCTAGGTGGGTGGGTGGATTTGAGTCCGGACCCCTACCCGATCTGAGACCCAGGGGCCGAGGGGTTTCTAATCTTGGAAGTTCGGATTCCGGTATGTTGCCCGATGAGTCTGGCCCGCTGCCTGACTCTAGGTTCAGAGTTTGGGTGATGTCCTCCCACAAATGGGTATCCGGCTCAGAGAGCTCAGGACTTCGGACATAGTTAGTCTTCAAGATAGAGGGAGAATCGCCGAATTGTTCCTCCACCACTGCAACATGATGGGTGACCGGTGGAGAGTTGATCTCCCTTCGATCGGGTTTAAGCCCAATCCGATCATAGTCCGTAGCGACCCCCAAGGCGGCGATGCGATCCAAGAGTTCGTTTAGGGAGGAGAGCTCCATTGGATCCATCTGCTCGGCGAATTCCGAGCCGACATGGAGGCTGTTTTTGATGACCCAAGAAGTCATCGTCGGTGCAGCGGCCGAACAGGCGGTCATGACGAAACTTCCTAGTCGGAGAGTTTGGCCGACAGCCAGAGCTCCCCCGGCGGTAATGTTGTTTTTAACAACGAGATGAGGCATCCTTCCTCACGGAGACGTCACAGAGGATCTCTCAATGAAAGCACCAATGTCGGTGTCAAAACCGGTGGATCTCAGGTAGGGGGTCCCGAACTGTGCTTCTAAGGCGGATGGTAACAGGATGTAGGGGAAACGATGTTTTACCCAGGTTCGGGCCCTCTTGATGGAGGTAAAACCCTACGTCCTGCTTGATTTATTCTTGATGATATGAGTATTACAAGAGTTGATCTACCACGAGATCAGAGAGGCTAAACCCTAGAAGCTAGCCTATGGTATGATTGTATGTTGTCCTACGGACTAAAACCCTCTGGTTTATATAGACACCAGAGGGGCTAGGGTTACATAAGGTCGGTTAGAAAGGAGGAGATATACATATCTGTATCGCCTAGCTTGCCTTCCACGCCAAGTAGAGTCCCATCCGGACACGAGACGAAGTCTTCAATCTTGTATCTTCATAGTCCAACAGTCCGGCCAAAGGATATAATCCGGCTGTCCGGATACCTCCTAATCCAGGACTCCCTCAGACGCGCTCGTCCAAAATGTAGGCTGTGTTACAAAAGTACCCCCACCAATTTGAACTAGTATCCCTTTCAACTCGGGGTTAGAAAGGGGATTTCACGTGTCGGGATTTGGCAGTTGGAGGGAGTTTTCGTGCGCGTTGCAATTCCGGGATAGCAAGGCGCACATTGTGAAGGAGTGAGTTTTCAGATCACAAAGAGACAAAGCAATATCTAAATTTTCGGGATAACAAGGCGCTGGTTGAAATTCTGGGACAAGCCTAATGTGCAATAATGTATGTACCAAATCAATTCGCACTTCCCTCAACAAAAAAACTATTCGCACCACACAAAGAGAGATTCTTGTCCCGTTTTACTGTACAAATGCTATTCAAAACTATGAATCCATGTTATGTCCAATTAAATTTTTTCATTGGCTGTATAATGCATGTAACCTACTCATACGGACATTTTACTGCATTCCAAATGTATATACTACCGCTGCAATTTGATTTGAAAAATTCATTTCTCTATTTGAATAAGAATCTACAATCATGACTGTTGCGTAGTTAAACCATTATCCGTATATTATCTTAACAACACATCACATGATTACTGTAAAGTTAGATGTGAACTATGTGTACTATATGAACTCGAATTCAAATTTTTGAATCCACTTGATGTTGATTCCAAATATTAGTACATTTGAAGTGCTTGATAGATGTTCCTAATCTAAACCATGTTTCATATGTATACTGTGTTTATCACACAATATATATTGCCCCACCGTATACATTATGACAAGTATTCAGACATGAGTTGCAAAAGCCACACATTATCACAAATTCAAATAAATTTTTATATAGTATAACATGTTCATAACCACACCATGCATATCACCATTATAATCATGCATGCGTGGGTTTAAAACACTATGATCTCTTATTCAAATATCCGAATCCACTTCTATAAAAAATATGATCTCTGTTAGTCTTTTACACCCACACAACCCTCTTAGCTAGCACTAACTTTCACGCGTGCATATACACGCCCACCTCACCGTCACCCTTGCTCAGCATTCTCTCCATCGAGCACATTCGTTATTTTTCTTTAGGTCGTTCTCCCACAGTGTTTGCAAGTCTCCCCATCCCTTTCTTTCCAGCACACACTGATCGATATACATCTCTAGCTAGGTATGCCTACCACAACCACACACTTTCACTCATCTCTTCTCACCGTCCATGCCTCCCTATGTCTAATATGGTCCCACACACATGCACACTCTCACCCCTCTTTTGATCAATCTCGCACTCGCACACTCCTTCCCATCTCGACATATATGCCTCTCGCACCACCTCCTAGCTAGCCGCATACCTCTCTCTCTCTCTCTCTCTCTCTCTCTATCCGTCTCTCCGGGCCTTATTTGCCTCTAACACATGCATATAGCTAGGTCGGCTATAACTCTCTTTCCGCATGCACCGATTGATGTACATCACTCGTTATGTCTCTCACTTCCTCGGACGCACAATGATTGATTTACCTATCTAGTTAAGTCTGCTTACCACACACATATCGCCCCCTCATCATCCATGCATGCCCCCCGACCCATCTCTCACATGCATGTGAACACATAAACATGCACCCCCTCTCTTACTGTTATTACAGTCATACCCTCCGTTTGTCTAGTAGGCCTCTCCCATCATCTATGAGAAGTAACTCCACCACCAACCCTCTGACACTCTGGCTTTGTCTCTCTCCCTGAAAGTGCTAGCTATCGACTAGAGAGGGGGTGAATAGGCGATTTTTATGAAAGTCTTCAAAACACGAGGTCTTTGAAGACAGACAATCAAATTGAACCTATATGATATGCAACGGAAGATAAACTACTCTAGACAAACCATAGTCAAGTAAGCAGTATAATGAAAGCACGAAGACTAATAGCAGTTAGGTAGTACCGATCGGAATGGAAGATAGTATGAATCCAAATAGGTAATAGTCTTCACACAGTGAAGTCAAACAGATTAGGCAGGCAAGCAATGACTTCATGAAGACAAACTGAAATCTAAAGAAGGTAGGGGATAGAAGCAGTGGCTTGGTGAAGACAAGGATTTGGTAGACCAATTCCAGTTGCTGTGACAACTGTACGTCTAGTTAGGGAGGTTGAGATTGAACTCAGAAGACTGTGTCTTCACCTTATTCCCCTCTAGCTAAGGACACCTAGTCCTCGCCCAATCACTTCGGTAAGTCTTCAAAGTAGATTTCCAAACCTTCACATACTCCGTTCACGGGAGATCCACAATGAATCTTGGATCCTCAGAACGTAACGCCTAACCGACTAGAGGATGCACCGTCGTCAAGTGTAATAGGTCTTCATATCACGCAGACATAAAGACTTCAGTGATGTCTAACACTCTTTGGCTCTAGGTGTTTTGGGCTTTGTCCTCGCAAGGATCTCTCTCTCAAAGGCTTCAGAGGTGGGTTGATCTCAAACGACAAAAGTCGTGCACTAACTCTGAGCATCCACCAATTTATGGTGTAGGAGTGGGCTATTTATAGCCAGGAGGCAACCCGACATGATATGTCCAAAATGACCCTGGTCCACTAAGGAACCGACACATGTCCAACGGTCAGATTTCAAACACACGGGGCAGCTTGGCTTGAGCTACAAGCAAAGCTGACTCATCCAACTCTGGATAAGATTTGCTCTCATTGTCTTTGCTCGAAGACATAGGATTTTGGTTGAGCATCACATTAGTCATCTGACTTTGTTCACTTGGACCCCACTTAACAGTTCGGTGATTCCTATAACTCAATAAAGAAGAAAAGGAAACTATGAAAGAAACTATGTCTTCGCACTCCATAATCTTCAAGTGAATGTCTTCACACGTCATTATCTTCAACGTGAATGTCTCCACGAACCACCATTGTCTTTAATGTCTTCATACATTTTAGGGGTCATCTCTGGTAGCAAAACCGAATCAATGAGGGACTTCTACCTGTGTTATCCTGCAATTCTCACAAACACATTAGTCCCTCAACCATGTTTGTCGTCAATACTCCAAAACCAACTAGGGGTGGCACTAGATGCACTTACAATCTCCCCCTTTTTGGTGATTGATGACAAACTGGTTGAGGTTTTCAACGGGGATAAAAGTATATGGAAGTTAAAGTACATGGGCATTGTATTCAGAGGTTGAAAGAGGCTACCCCTGAAGATGTGCATGTAAATATTTTGCCTTTGGATGCAAATGCACATGACAGGTTTTGTTTTGTGGAGATCCTCTTCAACACATGAAGACAATTCATTGTGCATATATAAATGTAATGAAGATAATGACATGCACAATGAGAAATGGGCGTCCGCAGAATGACTTCATGCGGGATTTATCATCGCATCAAATGGTAGCAACAAAAGTGGCAGACGACCATCAAGTTTTAAGTGTTACAACTAAAAAACCAACAATTCAAGAATGAGAGTTGTAAAATCTTAGCAAAAATAAGCACCCGACCAATATGGACCCGCTTGAAGACTATCAACTCATATGCTTCTCCCCCTTTTGTCAGCAATGACCAAAAAGGTTTGAAAACATAGAGTGTCTATTCATTCCCAGGCGGTGAAGATGTTGGAGTAGCAGGGTCGACGTTGGAGTTGGGCGGTGCAGAGGGGCCTGATGCAGAATCTTGGTGCAGTGAAGCTAGCACTGGTGAAGTGAGGTCATCCTCTTCATCAATGACTCTCGCAACAATAGTTGGGGCTGAAGATGAATACTACGAATGTTCAAGGTAAGGAGTTGGATGCCAACTTGCTGATTGCGGAGGCCTGGAGTCAAACTTGAAGCACTCAATGAAGCCATCTGCTTGAAGATTAGCTTCAGAACAGAGCAGTGTGAGGCTCTTCTAGGAACGCCGACAGGCTTCATGTGCAACAAAAGAGTTCTTGGTTACAAGGTTGTGAATGCGATTGACATCAACGAGAAGACTTTGCAACTGACGCTTCAGCTAGTCATGATGCCTATCCTTCTTTTGATGAAGTGACACAAGAAGCTCTCTATCATTCAGGACACGAGCACGCTTCTGAGGCCTTTGAGCTACCATGATGGCTGTTGCATCAGTGTTGGCACGATGCGGCAGCCGAAGCTGGCCAGCACGAGGACCAGTAGGAGCAGGACGATTCGGGACATGAATACCTTCAATAGGTTGAGTGAAGCTTTGAAAGGCGACATTGTCTTCATGTATTGGCTTCTTGGCAGGCCCATGGTATATGGCTTCATATGACATATCGAATTCAGGCACAAATACAACATGGTTGCACGCTGAAGCTTGATAGCTGATGGTAGAGTGAAGCTTAATGAGCCGCATGACCCATGGAGCATAAAACTTAAGGCCAAACAGGTCAATTTCGGAGGCAGCCAACTGGCGGATGAAAAAGTTTTGAGTGTTGAATCTGATGCCATTGACAATATAGAAGACCAATGTCTTCATGGTGCCATCAATCTTGGCATGAGAAAAATGACCCTTGATTGGCCACATAGTATGCCTCAAAGTGTGACATATAGTGCGGGGCAGGTACTCGAGGTCTTGGACATAGAACTCCTAGGGGTATTCAGCATCAATAGGCAAAGGCTTCATCACACTAAGCATTTGACTTATATTGGGCTCAGGCTTCTGGAAGACAATCTGCAGTTCTTGCTCATGGCGCTGACAACCTGGCTCATAGAGATCACCAGGAGTGGGCAGGGAAGTGAGCTTGATGATATCTTGAGCTTTAGCTTTATGATGGACATCCCCTGACATCTACTCAAGGACCCATGTCTTCAGATCCCTGTTGTAGCCTGATATGTGGAGAGTGGCATAGAATTGCAGAAGAAGCTCTTCATTCTAGTGCTCCTTGTCAATGAAAAATGGGAGCACACCAACTTCGCGAAAGTAATCAAGAGCCTCTTCAAGGCATGGCAGCCCAGCAATGTCATCACAATCCAGACGCTTGTGGGGAAAGATCATGTCTTGGTTCTATAGAATTCATGAATAGTAGCTGCGTTGTTGGTGGCTTCAGAACCTATCAGAGGAGATCTTGGGGATCATGTTGTTGGGGAACATAGTAATTTCAAAAAAATTCCTACGCACACGCAAGATCATGGTGATGCATAGCAACGAAAGGGGAGAGTGTTGTCCACATACCCTCATAGACCGAAAGCGGAAGCGTTAGCAAAACACGGTTGATGTAGTCGTACGTCTTCACGGCCCGACCGATCAAGCACCGAAACTACGGCACCTCCGAGTTCTAGCACACGTTCAGCTCGATGACGATCCCCGGACTTCGATCCAGCAAAATGTCGGGGAAGAGTTCCGTCAGCACGACGGCGTCGTGACGATCTTGATGTTCTACTGTTGCAGGGCTTCGCCTAAGCACCACTACAATATTATCGAGGACTATGGTGGAGGGGGGCACCGCACACGGCTAAGAGATCAATGATCAACTGTTGTGTCAATGGGGTTCCCCCTGCCCCCGTATATAAAGGAGCAAGGGAGGGAGGCAGCCGGCCTAGGAGGAGGGTGCGCCAAGGGGGGGGGTCCTACTCCCACCGGGAGTAGGACTCCTCCTTCCCTTGTTGGAGTAGGAGAGAAGGAAAGAGGGGGAGAGGAACAAGGAAAAGTGGGCTGCACCCCTTGTCCAATTCGGACCAGAGGGGGGGCACGCGCCTCCTTCCTTTTGGCCTCTCTCCTCTATTCCCGTATGGCCCAATAAGGCCCATATACTCCCCGGCGAATTCCCGTAACTCTCTGGTACTCCAAAAAATACCCGAATCACTCGGAACCTTTCCGATGTCCGAATATAGTCGTCCAATATATCAATCTTTACGTCTCGACCATTTCGAGACTCCTCGTCATGTCCCCGATCTCATCCGGGACTCCGAACTCCTTCGGTACATCAAAACTCATAAACTCATAATATAACTGTCATCGAAACCTTAAGCGTGCGGACCCTACGGGTTCGAGAACAATGTACACATGACCGAGACACGTCTCCGGTCAATAACCAATAGTGGAAC
Source organism: Triticum urartu (assembly GCF_056163025.1). NCBI lineage: Eukaryota > Viridiplantae > Streptophyta > Magnoliopsida > Poales > Poaceae > Triticum > Triticum urartu. The sequence goes on from NC_141873.1 coordinate 108,451,426, forward strand.
CTGGATGCTCATATTGGCTCCCACATATTCTACGAAGATCTTTATCGGTCAGACCGCATAACAACATACGTTGTTCCCTTTGTCATCGGTATGTTACTTGCCCGAGATTCGATCGTAGGTATCTCAATACCTAGTTCAATCTCGTTACCGGCAAGTCTCTTTACTCGTTCCGTAATACATCATCCTCCAACTAACTCATTAGTTGCAATGCTTGCAAGGCTTAAGTGATGTGCATTACCGAGAGGGCCCAGAGATACCTCTCCGACAATCGGAGTGACAAATCCTAATCTCGAAATACGCCAACCCAACAAGTACCTTCGGAGACACCTGTAGAGCACCTTTATAATCACCCAGTTACGTTGTGATGTTTGGTAGCACACAAAGTGTTCCTCCGGTAAACGGGAGTTGCATAATCTCATAGTCATAGGAACATGTATAAGTCATGAAGAAAGCAATAGCAACAAACTCAACGATCAAGTGCTATGCTAACGGAATGGGTCAAGTCAATCACATCATTCTCCTAATGATGTGATCCCGTTAATCAAATGACAACTCATGTCTATGGTTAGGAAACATAACCATCTTTGATCAACGAGCTAGTCAAGTAGAGGCATACTACTGACACTCTGTTTGTTTATGTATTCACACATGTATTATGTTTCCGGTTAATACAATTCTAGCGTGAATAATAAACATTTATCATGATATAAGGAAATAAATAATAACTTTATTATTGCCTCTAGGGCATATTTCCTTCAGTCTCCCACTTGTACTAGAGTCGATAATCTAGTTCACATCGCCATGTGATTTAATACCAATAGTTCACATCACCATGTGATTAACACCCATAGTTCACATCGACATGTGACCAACACTCAAAGGGTTTACTAGAGTCAATAATCTAGTTCACATCACTATGTGATTAACACCCAAAGAATACTAAGGTGTGATCATGTTTTACTTGTGAGAGAAAGTTTAGTCAACGGGTCTGCCACATTCAGATCCGTAAGTATTTTGCAAATTTCTATGTCAACAATGCTCTGCATGGAGCTACTCTAGGTAATTGCTCCCACTTTCAATATGTATCCAGATTGAGATTTAGAGTCATCTGGATCATTGTCAAAATTTGCATCGACATAACCCTTTATGATGAACCTTTTTGTCACCTCCATAATCAAGAAACATATCCTTATTCCACTAAGGATAATTTTGACCGTTGTCTAGTGATCTACTCCTAGATCACTATTGTACTCCGTTGCCAAACTCAGGGCAGGGTATACAATAGGTCTGGTACACAATATGGCATACTTTATAGAACCTATGGCTGAGGCATAGGGAATGACTTTCATTTTTCTCTCTATCTTCTGCCGTGGTCGGGTTTTGAGTCTTACTCAACTTCACACCTTGTAACACAGGCAAGAACTCCTTCTTTGACTGTTCCATTTGGAACTACTTCAAAATCTTGTCAAGGTATGTACTCATTGAAAAACTTATCAAGTGTCTTGATCTATCTCTATAGATCTTGATGCTCAATATGTAAGCAGCTTCACCGATGTCTTTCTTTGAAAAACTCCTTTCAAACATTCCTTTATGCTTTGCAGAATAATTCTACATTATCTCCGATCAACAATATGTCACTCACATATAATTATCAGAAATGTTGTAGTGCCCCCACTCACTTTCTTGTAAATACAGGTTTCACCGCAAGTCTGTATAAAACTATATGCTTTGATCAACTTATCAAAGCATATATTCCAACTCCGAGATGCTTGCACTAGTCCATAGATGGATCGCTGGAGCTTGCATATTTTGTTAGTACCTTTAGGATTGATAAAACCTTCTGGTTGCATCATATACAACTCTTCTTTAATAAATCCATTAAGGAATGCAGTTTTGTTTATCCATTTGCCAGATTTCATAAAGTGCGGCAATTTCTAACATGATTCGGACAGACTTAAGCATAGATACGAGTGAGAAACTCTCATCGTAGTCAACACCTTGAACTTGTCGAAAACCTTTTTGCGACAATTCTAGCTTTGTAGATAGTAACACTAATATCAGCGTCCATCTTCCTCTTGAAGATCCATTTAATCTCAATGGCTCGCCGATAATTGGGCAAGTCAATCAAAGTCCATACTTTGTTCTCATACATGGATCTCATCTCAGATTTCATGGCCTCAAACCATTTCGTGGAATCTGGGCTCATCATCGCTTCCTCATAGTTTGTAGGTTCGTCATGGTCAAGTAACATGACCTCCAGAACATGATTACCGTACCACTCTGGTGTGGATCTCACTCTGGTTTACCTACAAGGTTCGGTAGTAACTTGATCTGAAGTTACATGATCATCATCATTAGATTCCTCCAATGTTGGGGATATCGCTCATCGGGAACTTATCGGTCGACCCATGATAAGGGGTAAATCGGCCAGTTTATCGGCATATCGGCCGATTTATCGCCATATCGGCTGATTTATCAGTCGATTTATCTTATCGGTCACACAACGATAAGCAATAAATCGGCCGATTTATCGGAATATCGGAAGATATCTTGAACAGTGGCTTCCTCACTAATTGGTGTAGTAGTCACAGGAACAGATTTCTATGATGAACTACTTTCCAATAAGGGAGCAGGTACAGTTACCTCATCAAGTTCTACTTTCCTCCCACTCACTTCTTTCAAGAGAAACTCCTTCTCTAGAAAGGATCCATTCTCAGCAATGAATAACTTGCCTTTGGATCTGTGATAGAAGGTGTACCCAACATTTTCTTTTGGGTATCCTATGAAGACGCACTTCTCCGATTTTGGGTTTTAGCTTATCAAGTTGAAACTTTTTCACATAAGCATTGCAACCTCAAACTTTAAGAAACGACAACTTTGGTTTCTTGCCAAACCACAGTTCATACGGTGTCGCCTCAACGGATTTAGATGGTTCCCTTTTTAACGTGAATGTAGCTGTCTCTAATGCATAACCCCAAAATGATAGCGGTAAATCTGTAAGAGACATCATAGATCGCACCATATCAAGTAAAGTACGATTACGACGTTCGGACACACCATTACACTGTGGTGTTCCAGGTGGCGTGAGTAGTGAAACTATTTCACATTGTTTTAACTGAAGGCCAAACTCGTAACTCAAATATTTTACTTCTGCGATCATATCGTAGAAACTTTTATTTTTGTTACGACGATTCTCCACTTCACTCTGAAATTCTTTAAAATTTTCAAATATTTCAGACTTGTGTTTCATCAAGTAGATATACTCATATATGCTTAAATCATCTGTGAAGATCGGAAAATAATGATACCTGTTGCTTGCTCCATTGTTCCGGAGAACGGAGTCTTAGTCATCTTGCCCATGAGGCATGGTTCGCAAGCATCAATTGATTCATAATCAAGTGATTCCAAAAGCCCATCAGCATGAATTTTCTTCATGCGTTTTACACCAATATGACCTAAACGGCAGTGCCACAAATAAGTTGCAATATCATTATTAACTTTGCATCTTTTGGTTTCAATATTATGAATATGTGTATCACTACGATCGAGATCCAACGAACCATTTTCATTGTGTGTGTAACCATATATGTAAACAGAACAATAATTTATTCTCTTACTTAAATGAATAACCGTATTGCAATAAACATGATCAAATCATATTCATGCTCAACGCAAACACCAAATAACACTTATTTAGGTTTCAACACTAATCCCGAAAGTATAGGGAGTGTGCGATGATGATCATATCAATCTTGGAACCACTTCCAACACACATCATCACTTCACCCTTAACTAGTCTCTGTTCATTCTGCCACTCCCGTTTCGAGTTACTATTCTTAGCAACTGAACTAGTATCAAATACTGAGGGGTTTCTATAAACACTAGTAAAGTACACATCAATAACATGTATATCAAATATACCTATGTTCACTTTGCCATCCTTCTTATCCGCCAATTACTTGGGGTAGTTCCGCTTCCAGTGCCCAATCCCTTTGCAGTAGAAGCACTCAGTTTCAGGCTTAGGTCCAGACTTGGGTTTTTTTCACTTGAGCAGCAACTTGCTTGCCGTTCTTCTTGAAGTTCCCCTTTCTGCCCTTTGTCCCTTTACTTGAAACTAGTGGTTTTGTTTACCATCAACACTTGATGCTTTTCTTGATTTCTACCTTCGTCGATTTTAGCATCACGAAGAGCATGGGAATCGTTTCTGTTATCCCTTGCATATTATAGTTCATCACAAAGTTCTACTAACTTGGTGATGGTGACTAGAGAATTCTGTCAATCACTATTTTATCTGGAAGATTAACTCCCACTTGATTCAAGCGATTGTAATACCCAGACAATCTGAGCACATGCTCACTGCTTGAGCTATTCTCCTCCATCTTTTAGCTATAGAACTTGTTGGAGACTTCATATCTCTCAACTCGGGTATTTGCTTGAAATATTAATTTCAACTCCTGGAACATCTCATATGGTTCATGACGTTCAAAACATCTTTGAAATCCCGATTCTAAGTTGTTAAGCATGGTGCACTAAACTATCAAGTAGTCATCATATTGAGCTAACCAAACGTTCATAACGTCTGCATCTGCTCCTGCAATAGGTTTGTCACCTAGCGGTGCATCAAGAACATAATTCTTCTGTGCAGCAATGAGGATAATCCTCAGATCACGGATCCAATCCGCATCATTGCTACTAACATTTTTCAACTTAGTTTTCTCTAGGAACATATAAAAATTAAATTGGGAGCAACATCGCGAGCTATTGATCTACAACATACATATGCTAATACTACCAGGACTAAGTTCATGATAAATTAAAGTTCAATTAATCATATTACTTAAGAACTCCCACTTAGATAGATATCCCTCTAATCATCTAAGTGATCACGTGATCCAAATCAACTAAACCATAACCGATCATCACGTGAAATGGAATAGCTTTCAATGGTGAACATCATTATGTTGATCATATCTAATATATGATTCAAGCTCGACCTTTCGGTTTCAGTGTTCCGAGGCTATATCTGCATATGGTAGGCTCGTCAAGTTTAACCTGAGTATTCTGTGTGTGCAAAACTGGCTTCCACCCATTGTAGATGAACGTAGAGCTTATCACACCCGATCATCACGTGGTGTCTGGGCACGACAAACTTTGGCAACGGTGCATACTCAGGGAGAACACTTTTATCTTGAAATTTAGTGAGAGATCTATCTATCTATACCTATACTAATTACAGACTCCCAAGTAATTACCACGTTAATCAGAATTTATGAACCGTCCATCTGGTGGGACCAAATTATTACGGTGTAGATCTGATAGATGAACTAATTACTGCCGTACGTTACCATGATATCTTTACCTTTGCCTAAAAAATAGATCTTTACGTCACCGTGTCCTTATTCCCATGAACAGGGCTTTGTTCCTTCCTCCCATGCATTAAGAAAGCGCTCCCCCAAAATCATCAAAGAAAAAGGAAGAGTAGCCCAAGGTCTAGGGTTTTGGATGTCCTAGCTTAGCGTCGTGCTATTCTCCTGGGCGGCCGCGCTCGCGATCTACTGCCATATCCTTCGTCACTGGTGCCTGGCGCCTTATGTATGGCTTATGCATCTTGCACTGCCTCCTGACTCCTAATTCCCGTCGCATCATCCAGACAAGGTATGGCCTTTCTTCAAACTTGGTGATGGCCAGATTATGGTGATGGATGATACGGATATTGGTTGGAACCCACTGAACCCTTTAATTAATGGATGTGTGCCTTCAAACTCTGCAATGAATAGAATTAACAGATGCATCATGCATTCATGGATGGTTGGATACTTGGATTAGATTCTTCATATACTTGCCTGCTTGGAAGATATGTCTAATCACGGATAACCTGAAGCATCCGGGATCGACCTCTAATGGCTCATGTCCGCTCGGCAATTGCGAGCCCGAGGACAGCAGGTATCTATTCGTCTATTGCCACTACACATGGTGGCCCACACATCCGCTCTAACTGCGCTCCTATGGATGGACCAGCTGCAATTGCCCAACTCCGCAGGCGTTCACAACTACCGAAGATTGGTGGCTGCAGGAAAGGAAACTCCCTCCCAAACATATGCGTCTGAATTGTGCATGGCGGTTTGGAAGGAGCGTATGCCGGAAGTTTTGAGCAAACAACCAGTAGGATTGAGTGGGTCTTTTATTTAATTAGGGAGGAAATCCAGGCATGGCGGGCGGCTGGATGCATCACCGCCATAGGGCTTAATTGTGCATTGTTTTCTTTCAGGTAGTTGGTGCGTGCGTGGATCCTGAGCAGAGTTATCCCTCTGTGTGTTCTTTAGTCCGTGAGAGTTTGGGTTCTGATTTCTGAACTATCTGTATTTCTTTCTCTGATCTAAAGTACGGCTACAAGCCTTGAAGACATTCTATTAAAGTATGAATAGTTCAGTTCACGGAAACAGAATTAAGCATTACAAATTCTGTTTTGGCAAGCTAATCCTCATGTAGTTGTGTCAAGAACAGGGAAATCATGACATGTACGTTGTATCTTCCTTTGGTAATGGTATCCAGATCATATTTTTGTTACTAATACATATTTCCACAAAGTTTATTCACTTTGTTTATCAGGAACTAAGGATTTGAGGAAACAGTATTGCAGGGAAAGTTGGAACCTCAACAGTTAGACTTGCCACCAAGCACACAAGCCACGACGCTGCATCTGTCGCGCCATTACCACCAGCCCCATTAAGCTAATGCAGTTCACCACATCTTTCCATGCCTACCTGCGTACCATCTTCTTAATTGATTCCTGATCAGGTTCTTTGATTATTCAATCGGCATAGTCTCCTGATGAGGTTTGTGACAGGGTTAGCTCCTTCATTGGTTTTGGATTGCTCATTCACGGCTTCATTATTCTCTCACTTCCCTACATGAGTTTATGGGCAATCATCCACATGCTTTACAATCGACACATGTTGAGGAGAGCTGATGCATGAGCCTCGAATTTCTTGCACATCATTAGTTGATAAGAGCAACCTATTACTTCAGAGTAAACACATTCATCTGATTATGAGGTTTTAGATGTGTTTTACATGTTCCTCAAATTACTGCGCTTACTTTTATAACACCCAAAATTACACCCCAAAAAAATTTGATTGATAATTGGTGCATGTTTTTGACGGAAGGGATATGCTTCAGGAATGTTAGACTGCAAGTTGTGCCTCTGGAGACATGTTGGCTAATTCATACATAATTTTTTCTATTGTATCTTTTGCTATGTTATTATGTTTTTTGTTATTTCCTAGATACACATTCTGTATTCCTTAGGACCAGTGATGCATGAGTGAGATCCCAATTTTTTCATGACCACTATTTTTTTTCCATCTCCAGTAATATATCAACGTGACATAGTGGAGTTTCTTGATCTCCCTCAGGGAGTCTGTACTTACAATAATTTTATGGCCAGGCTAGCAGCATTATGTAATAACATATACACGTACATGAAGAAGTGGCGATTCTAATATTAATACATGCTACGGGAACCCACCACTGCCAATGCTAGGATACATAGTATATTCAAAACATTCACGAAATAATTAATTAGATAAATTAATTTTATATCTTATTGTCAAATTTCCATTAATTTTATATCTTATTGTCAAATTAATAAATGCTGAGTAGACATTTTTTCGTGACGTGCAACTATCTTCATGTGACAAATATGTACTCACCTTCTATATATCTTGGATATACCTGGTTGGATGATTAAATATTTAACTTATTTGTGCGAGGTGAAAGTTCAAGTAAAACTAATAGTGTACAGTAAACTGCAAATTTGAAGTTAGAGTGCAACATATTTCGATCGGCGTGCATGCAATTTTCTTCATAATAAGTTTTGATATATATGTAGATTTAACATTTACTTCCTAAATGCGCATACTAAACTTTTGTATAAAAATACCGATAATGATGGTGATGTCCACTTTCCTTCCTAACTCGCCCCTCCCAGTAATTTGTTGCATGTTTGACTGATACTTTTGTCAGTAATAATGTTTATGAAATGATTTTCTTATGAGCAGAAACACATGTTTTGCTTTTTGTTCCAGGTCGTTTACCTTTTTATTTTTATTTTCAGGTACTGGTGTTTCCTCTAATATAAAATGTCAATTATTAAATAATTGTCTGTCAGGAAAAATGGATGAAGTTTCAGTTGCCATGAGACATGATGAGGCTGGAGTTGTGATGGTGGAAATGAGGTGATTCAATATCAGATGCATGTATATACGATTCAGATGTATGATAATTTTCTCAAACAAAGTAACAATCCTCAATTAGTTTTATTTCGAAAATATTTAGTTCTCTTTGAGAAGTGATCAGTTTTAAACCCAGTTTAGTTGATGTTTGGTGCATGCCTGAAAGTATTTGTTTTTTCATTTTTATATTATTGACAACCAGCAGGGTGCTCTACGATTCTTAGAACGGATTCAAATAAATTAAAAGGGAGCCATGGTTGAAAAGGGTAAGTTACAACTAATTCAATTTTGCAATATGTTTTGTTTAGAAAAAACTTTTAGTGTGAGACCTACGAAATAAATTATAAAGATGATGTGCTACTGTAAGAATAATGACAATATTGCAAATGCAATGTTTATCATAACAGCATTATTTGAATCATATTCCATATAAAGTTTACACAAAACTTGGTCTCGGAAACCATAGTTTCAAACGATTATTTTGGGTTGCAAGTAGAATAAGATTTAAAATATACATAAAACCGTATAGTTTGAATTTTAACCAATCTGGGGATATATACATACATAAACCAACTTAACGGCAGTGGTTGCTAGCCACAAATGAGACGTTGTCAAGTGACCTTTTCGCGTTGACGACTTTAAAGTGTCTCTACAACCTGATCACGGTCACTCTATATAAAACAATATATTACGTATATCTTAATGGATGGGGGTATATATATAAGCGACAAAGGCCTAACTTAATCATCTTGACCATAAGAAAACTAAGTAGTTTGTACATATTAATACTAGCCACATAAAAATTAAGAAAGATATATACAATAGAGCCTCTATACATGCCTAATATGAAGGAAAATTTGATAAAACTAAAAACAACTTAGATGATGATCTATGAGATAAGCATGGCTTACACAAGTCTCCGGAGTTGTATCAAAGTTCCTCACACAAGACACAATTTATTAAGGCAAACAAAGAACAATGGTCAATTTTAGGAGAAAAAAACAGTAAATTCAAAGCCATAATTCCTTTTTATGAACCATAGGGATATGTTTTACTAAGCGCTAAAATAATAAGGAACTTACTAATCATTGGCTTTATAACATGTCAATCCATAATCTAGACATTACGAAGTATGCCATTAGAGATGAGTGAACAGTAAAGCATGTACAAAGATGCACATGAAATATAAAAGCATTAGAAATCTTGAAATCATAATGAACCAGAAAGAATAGATGAAAACAATGCATATAAAATGCCTCAAAACTGAATTAAAACTCAAATATGTTCCTCATACATAGTTACAAGTCTAACCTGTAAATATAACACTGATAATGGTGTCGAAAATACACTTGGTAAAAAGGCATGTAAGTTTGAAGCACGCAAGAGCTAAATAGGAACCCAAAATCATAACAACTATTGGTAAATATTTTTTGAGACTATCCCGTGCGATTGCACGGGTTGACGACTAGTTCTATAAATCAGCCAAGGACTATCTCATACTAGCATGGTGCATAAAAGAAAAGTGAAAACTAAAGCAAAAGACGCTCCAAGATTGCACATATCGCATGAACGAAACGAATCCGAAAACATACCGATATTTGTTGAAGAAAGAGGGGATTCCTCCCCAGCATCCCCAATCTTAGACGCTTGAGTCTCCTTGAATATTTACTTGAGGTGCCTCGGGCATCCCCAAGCTTGAGCTCTTGCCTCTCTTCCTTCTTCTCACATCGAAACCTTCTCAATCATCTAACACTTCATCCACACAAAACTTCAACAGAAAACTCGGTAAGATCCGTTAGTATAATAAAGCAAATCACTACTCTAAGTACTGTTGCAAACCAATTCATATTTTGTTTTTCCATTTTGTCTACTGTAATATAACTTTTTCATGGCTTAATCCACTGATATAAATTGATAGTTTCATCAAAACAAGCAAACTATGCATCAAAAACAGAATCTGTCTAAAACAGAACAGCCTGTAGCAATCTGGACATTCACCATACTTCTGGTACTTGAAAAATTCTGCCAAAATTAGGAAAAATAAACAATTTGTATAGGAAGACATTTCAAAAACAATCAGAACCATTTGACATTAAAGCTAAAAACGTAAAATCGCGCACTACAGCCAAAGTTTCTGTCCTGCACCGTACAAACCATCAAGCAAATGTAAACATCCTAAAGGCATACCTTGGCACATTATTTTTATAATACAATGGAATTTTACAAGGGGATAATTATTTTTATTGAAAAGTTTCTGTAATCAAGATTCACAAAGTTTCCGTGAGCATGAACAAAGTTCAAGACTAGCTCCCACTTCAACAATGCTTGTCTTTCTCACTTTCGCTTTCCTTTTTGAAAAAGTTTTGGGTTTCCCTCTTTATTTTTGTTGTTTTTAAACTATATAAAAGCACTCAACAGAAATAAATGACTCTCTAAAACTTCCGGGTTGTCTCCCTGGCAGCGCTTTCTTTAAAGCCATTAAGCTAGGCATATAGTGCTCAAGTAGTGAATCCACCCGGATCCCAAGGTATATCAAAGCCAATTTTAATTAACAATGATTTGTAATTTAGTAGTGAGCACAAAATAACATATATGATGTAACAACGAAGTCTAACTCTCTCCTATGCATCGGCATGTCATAAAAGAACAATTCATGCACACAAAGTAAAGGCCAATGCATAGTATAAACAGTTTCTTGCAATTTTATCATATTGGAAACATAGAGAGGTGGAGATATAGTTTCTCTCTCATAATAATTGCAAGTAGGAGCAGCAAGCACATGCATATTATATTCATCAAAATCATCATGTGCAACGGTAAAAGGCAACCCATCAATATAATCCTTAATAAGTGCAAACTTCTCCGATATAGTGTAGTAGGGAGAATTCAAAAAGATAATAGGACTATCATGCGTGGGTGCAATAGAAACAATTTCATGTTTAACATAAGGAACTATATCAAGTTCATCTCCATAAGCATAATTCATATTGGCATCTTGGCCACAAGCATAGCAAGCATCATCAAAAAGGGATATTTCAAAAGAATCAACGGGATCATAACAATCATCAGAGCAATCATCCTTCGGTAAGCATGAAGGGGAATTAGACAATGTATGAGTTGAAGAGTTACTCTCATTAGAAGGTGGGCACGGGTAGCTAATCAGCTCTTCCTACTTTTATTCTTCGCTCTCCTCATCATCTTTTTCATCCAATGAGCTCACAATTTCATCAATTTCTTCTTCCATAGACTCCTACAAAATATTAGTCTCTTCTTGGACATCGGAGTAGTACTCAATATATGGTTCAACATAGGAATTAGAAGCATAATTATCATAGCAATATTTAAATATGGCAAAATTTTCAGATTTGTAAAGAGTAGCATCATACTTTTCAATCAAAGAATCAATTTCAAAAGCACCCTTAAAAACAACAAATTCTTCAATTTGTTGAACATCATAGTAATTATAAACACCCTTAGCATATGAGGATAAGATTCCATTATCAATAAACTCACATTGGTAGGGAAGGTGTTTCTTAGGGTTTTCAGAGCAACAAGTAAAAATCATATATTTCACATAAATTCCAAGAATAGCATTGCAAATGTTGAATTTGACCCCATAATAGTTTCCCTTTTTCAGATATACGGTGTCACACATAACAAGCATGCTCATCTAAAGATTCGCCCTCAACTAAGCTAGTTGGGGTTTCGGCACGAGCACAAAGGGATCGAAGATGATCCAAGTAATAAGCTTCAGCAGTGTGATAGATTTTGAGTGGTTCTTCAACCATTGGTTCAGTAGGTACAACTAATTTTTTTGGTATTTTGCGTTTCCTACCCATGACTAAAGATAGAAAACAACTAAGAACAGCAAATAAAAATTATTTAGTGATAAAGCAAACAAGCACACACGAGAATATTCACCCCACGCTATTGCTCCCCGGCAACGGCGCCAGAAAAATGCTTAGTGATAAAGTAAAGCATTACAGCGCAATTGCATTGCATACAATAAAGCGACAACCATGTGGCTCCTACCAGTTGCCGATAACTCCGTTACAAAACATGATCATCTCATACAATAAAATTTAGCATCATGTCTTGACCATATCACATCACAACATGCCCTGCAAAAACAAGTTAGACGTCCTCTACTTTGTTGTTGCATGTTTTACATGGCTGCTACGGGCTGAGCAAGAACCGTTCTTACCTACGCATCAAAACCACAATGATAGTTTGTCAAGTTGGTGCTGTTTTAACCTTCGCAAGGACCGCGCGTAGCCACACTCGGTTCAACTAAAGTTGGAGAAACTGACACCCGCCAGCCACATGTGTGCAAAGCACGTCGGTAGAACCAGTCTCGCATAAGCGTACGCGTAATGTCGGTCCGGGCCGCTTCATCCAACAATACCGCCGAACCAAAGTGTGACATGCTGGTAAGCAGTATGACTTATATCGCCCACGACTCACTTGTGTTCTACTCGTGCACAACATCAACGCATAAAACCTAGGCTCTGATACCACTATTGGGGAACGTAGTAATTTCAAAAAAAATTCCTACGCACACGCAAGATCATGGTAATGCATAGCAACGAGAGGGGAGAGTGTTGTCCACGTACCCTCGTAGACCGAAAGTGGAAGCGTTAGCACAACGCGGTTGATGTAGTCATACGTCTTCACGGCCCGACCGATCAAGCACCGAAACTACGGCACCTCTGAGTTCTAGCACACGTTCAGCTCGATGATGATCCCCGGACTCCGATCCAGCAGAATGTCAGGGAAGAGTTCCATCAGCACGACGGCGTGGTGACGATCTTGATGTTCTACTGTTGCAGGGCTTCGCCTAAGCACCACTACAATATTATCGAGGACTATGGTGGAGGGGGGCACCGCACACGGCTAAGAGATCAATGATCAACTGTTGTGTCTATGGGGTGCCCCGTGCCCCCGTATATAAAGGAGCAAGGGAGGGAGGCGGCCGGCCTAGGAGGAGGGCGCGCCAAGGGGGGGGGTCCTACTCCCACCGGGAGTAGGACTCCTCCTTCCCTTGTTGGAGTAGGAGAGAAGGAAAGAGGGGGAGAGGAACAAGGAAAAGTGGGCTGCACCCCTTGTCCAATTCGGACCAGAGGGGTGGCGCGCGCCTCCTTCATTTTGGCCTCTCTCCTCTATTCCCGTATGGCCCAATAAGGCCCATATACTCCCCGACGAATTCCCGTAACTCTCTGGTACTCCGAAAAATACCCGAATCACTCGGAACCTTTCCGATGTCCGAATATAGTCGTCCAATATATCGATCTTTACGTCTCGACCATTTCGAGACTCCTCGTCATGTCCCCGTTCTCATCCGGGACTCCGAACTCCTTCGTTACATCAAAACTCATAAACTCATAATATAACTGTCATCGAAACCTTAAGCGTGCAGACCCTACGGGTTCGAGAACAATGTAGACATGACCGAGACACGTCTCTGGTCAATAACCAATAGCGGAACCTGGATGCTCATATTGGCTCCCACATATTCTGCGAAGATCTTTATCGGTCAGACCGCATAACAACATACGTTGTTCCCTTTGTCATCGGTATGTTACTTGCCCGAGATTCGATCGTCGGTTTCTCAATACCTAGTTCAATCTCATTACCGGCAAGTCTCTTTACTCGTTCCGTAATACATCATCCTGCAACTAACTCATTAGTTGCAATGCTTGCAAGGCTTAAGTGATGTGCATTACCGAGAGGGCCCAGAGATACCTCTCCGAAAATCGGAGTGACAAACCCTAATCTCGAAATACGCCAACCCAACAAGTACCTTCGGAGACACCTGTAGAGCACCTTTATAATCACCCAGTTACGTTGTGACGTCTGGTAGCACACAAAGTGTTCCTCCGGTAAACGGGAGTTGCATAATCTCATAGTCATAGGAACATGTATAAGTCATGAAGAAAGAAATTGCAACAAACTAAACGATCAAGTGCTATGCTAACGGAATGGGTCAAGTCAATCACATCATTCTCCTAATGATGTGATCCCGTTAATCAAATGACAACTCATGTCTATGGTTAGGAAACATAACCATCTTTGATCAATGATCTAGTCAAGTAGAGGCATACTAGTGACACTCTGTTTGTCTATGTATTCACACATGTATTATGTTTCCGGTTAATACAATTCTAGCATGAATAATAAACATTTATCATGATATAAGGAAATAAATAATAACTTTATTATTGCCTCTAGGGCATATTTCCTTCACTTGTATGGATTCCTGGCCTTGCAGAAGAAGGTATTGCGCGCTCTGAAGCTAAGACACTGAATGAGCCTTGTGTGGTGACTGCACTTGGAAGCCTTGGCGGCCTGGGCTTTGGCTTCTGCGTTTGAGGCCTTTGCTCCAGATGATAGTCATACTAGGGACCAGGAGTAGTGGGTGGTGTCAAGATTGGCCACCGGACAGTGACAAGCTCACCATGATAGAACGCATGTTCCATGGTGTGAGGCACAAGGGGAGGAACAACCACATCCGAGGTGGATGGCTGCACATTGTCTCCCGTGGCATTATTGACTTTGGGCTGCACATTATCTTCAGCCATGACAACATCATTGGCTTCATCACTGGTGGTGTTGGTAGCCGCATTGTCCTCAACTTCAGTGGCTTTAGGGATTAGGGGGTCTGGCACAATCACTTCTTCATTTACAACTTGTTCTGTGCTGGAGGGAATAACTTCACGATCGTCTTCTTCTTTTTCATCGGCTGATGCAAGCAGAAATGTCTTCAGCCGCTTTGGTGAGCAGTAGCTGAAGGGATGGCTTCAGGAAACACTTGTTGTGCAACTGAGCTTGTGGCGTTCACATCCTCTTTAGGAATGCTTGATATGGAGAATGAGGGCCGAGGGCCTCTGTGAAGCCTTCGAAAAGATGGCAACGCCTTTGGTAAAGGGGTGGTCTTCTCCATGTCATCTGGAGTCTCTTGTGGGGTCTCAAGCACTGGAGTGGTGACATGAGCGGGTGGAGTGAAGGAATAACTTCATGCAATGGGGAGTTGGGGTGTTGCTCTTCCCAGAATGCATATTGTGTGATTGGCGTCGTGGGACCGCCAATGCTTATATGTTCACGGCTCGTAGGAGCAGGCGATGATACCAGTTGGGCATGATTTGAGGAAGGACTACATCGTCTTCAACATTGTCTTCGTGACCAATGTCTTCAGCTATGATGGGGTCAGCAACTGGAATATCTTCAGACTCATGAGCCTCTGTGGTAGCAGGCTCATGCATAATGAGATGATGCTCATGATTGGTGGAAGCTGGCAGTGCAATAGAAATAGGCTCAACGAGCAGTGGTTCTTGGGGACCAGCACGTTCTTTGCGAGAAGACTTTGTCTGCAGCTTCTTCTTGGAGGGAGCAGCTGATACGTCCATTTTGCATAATGCTTTTATATCGATATTTATTGCATTATGGGTTGTTATTACACATTATGTCACAATACTTATGCCTCTTCTCTCTTATTTTACAAGGTTTACATGAAGAGGGAGAATGCTGGCAGCTGGAATTTTGGGCTGGAAAAGGAGCAAATATTAGAGACCTATTCTGCACAACTCCAAAAGTCCTGAAACTCCACGGAAGTCAGTTTCAGAATATATAAAAAATATTGGGCGAAGGAGGCACCAGAAGGGAGGCCACCCACCATCCACGAGGGTGGGGGCGCGCCCTACCCCCCTGTATGCGCCCCCTACCTCGTGAGCCCCTAGCAGGCCTCCGGTGCCCATATTTGGCTATATGAGGTCTTTCGCCCTGGAAAAAAATCATAAGCAAGCTCTCAGGATGAAACTCCGCCGCCACGAGGCGGAACCTTGGCGGGACCAATCTAGGGCTCCAGTGGAGCTATTCTGCTGGGGAAACATCCCTCCGGGAGGGGGAAATCATCACCATCATCATCAATATTGATCCTCTCATCGGAGGGGGTCAATCTCCATCAACATCTTCACCAACATCATCTCATCCCAAACCCTAGTTCATCTCTTGTATCCAATCTTTGTCTCCAAACCTCAGATTGGTACCTGTGGGTTGCTAGTAGTGTTGATTACTGCTTGTAGTTGATGCTAGTTGGTTTATTTGGTGGAAGATCATATGTTCAGATCCTTTATGCATATTAATACCCCTCTGATTATGAACATGAATATGATTTGTGAGTAGTTACATTTGTTCCTGAGGACATGGGAGAAGTCTTGCTATAAGTAGTCATGTGAATTTGGTATTCGCTCGATATTTTGATGAGATGTATGTTGTCTTTCCTCTAGTGGTGTCATGTGAATGTCGACTACATGACACTTCACCATTGTTTGGGCCTAGAGGAAGATATTGGGAAGTAATAAGTAGATGATGGGTTGCTAGAGTGACAGAAGCTTAAACCCTAGTTTACGCGTTGCTTCGTAAGGGGCTGGTTTGGATCCATATGTTTCATGCTATGGTTAGGTTTACCTTAATACTTGTTTTGTCGTTGCGGATGCTTGCAAGAGGGGTTAATCATAAGTGGGATGCTTGTCCAAGGAAGGGCAGTACCCAAGCACCGGTCCACCCACATATCAAATTATCATAGTACCGAACGCGAATCATATGAGCGTGATGAAAACTAGCTTGACGATCATAAGTGGGATGCTTGTCCAAGGAAGGGCAGTACCCAAGCACCGGTCCACCCACATATCAAATTATCATAGTACCGAACGCGAATCAAATGAGCGTGATGAAAACTAGCTTGACGATAATTCCCATGTGTCCTCGGGAGCACTTTCCTTTATATAAGAGTTTGTCCAGGCTTGTATTTTGCTACAAATAGGATTGAGCCATCTTGCTGCACCTTATTTACTTTTGTTACTTGTTACCCGTTACAAATTACCTTATCACAAAACTATCTGTTACCGATAATTTCAGTGCTTGCAGAGAATACCTTATTGAAAACCGCTTGTCGTTTCCTTCTGCTCCTCGTTGGGTTCGACACTCTTACTTATCGAAAGGACTACGATAGATCCCCTACACATGTGGGTCATCAAGACTCTTTTCTGGCGCCGTTGCCGGGGAGTGAAGCGCCTTTGGTAGGTGGAATTTTGTAAGGAAAAAATTATATAGTGTGCTGAAATTTACTGTCACTTGTTACTATGGAACATAATCCTTTGAGGGGCTTGTTCGTGGTATCTTCACCCCAACCACTAGAGCAAAGAGTTGCTCCTCAACCTACTGAACCTACTGAAAATGTTTACTTTGGAATTCTTCGGGTATGATAGAGAAACTGCTAGCTAATCCTTTTACATGAGACGGAACATTGCATCCCTATTTGCTCTTAATCTATGTGGATGAAGTTTGTGCATTATTTAAGCTTGCAGGTATGCCCGAGGATGTTATCAAGAAGAAGGTCTTCCCTTTATCTTTGAAGGGAAAGGCATTGACATGGTTTAGGCTATGTGATGATACGGGATCATGGAACTACAACCGATTGAAATTGGAATTTCATCAGCAGTTTTATCCTATGCATCTGGTTCATCGTGATCGTAATTTTATAGATATATATATATATATAAACACTATTCTGATCACGGGATCAGAATAATATTTTGATCACAACATGAACTTCCCGAGTAACGCGCCTGACCTTCCCCGAGTACTAGGTTGAACTTCAGCTAAAAGGTGTCCAAATGGGGCTTGTGATATAATGTTGGATATCTATGGACATCAGTATCATGACCCAAGTTAAAATTTTGGCAAAATGTAAGCGGTTGGAGAGCAGTTTCGAAAACCGTTTTTTCTTCATACAAAAAACGTGAATCGTATTTTCGATCGCATTTTTAAACCATTTATCGGGATGAGGCAAATAATATGGCGTTGGAAAGTTGTTGCAAAACCGCTCCTTCCACATGTTGAAAGTTTTCTCTAATTCCCTATGGTTAAAGAGTAATTCGGAAAATCGTAAAATTTCGTAAACCGAACACCCGAGTTCGTATTTTTGACGCCATTTCTAAACGGCTAATACAATTGAGGCAAATAATATGGCGTTGGAAAGCTTATGAAAATGCGCTACTTTTTTATGTTAAAAGTTTTTTTGTAATTTTGAATGGTTTAAAAGTAATTTAGAAAATGGTACAAGTTCCACCGAGTTCGTATTTTTGAGCTAATTTTGAACCGTACGTCCAAATGCAGCAAATGATATGGCGTTGGAAAGCTTGAAGAAATGCGAAACATTTTTCTATATATTGTTTCTCCTAATTCACTACGGTTTTATGTCAGTTTTGAAAATGGTTAAAAACGTATTTTTGCCGTAATTTCTACAAACTTTATCGGAATGGGGAAAATAATATACCGCTGAAAAGCTACGGGAAATGCAAAACTTTTTCATGTTGATGGTTTTCTCTGATTCCTAGCTGTTTTCAAGTAATTTCAAAAACGGTGGGATTATGCGTTCTGCCTTTATCGCGAAACAGATTCTTCGAAAATGCATGCGTGAAGAACCTGGACTTCTCGGCGCGTGTACCTGAACTTCACTCTGTTTTTCATGTGATTTTTTTGCTCGTAAGTCTCCATCCACTTCTCGTAACTCTCCATCCACTCACCGGAATTGAGCAGGTGATATACGGATGGAAAGCTGCTGTAAGCACACAAGTTTCTCATGTTGATCATCTTTTCATACTCGCGACGATTTTAAATGTTTTTAATCTAAAATTCATTCAGCATAGTAGTTGAACTTCCAATTGTTTTCATGTTGAACTTCTGTGACGTATTTTTGTTTGTAATTTTCTCATCCATTCGTTAGTGTTACACAAATAATATTCCTTTTGTACAACATCTCTCACAATAATTTTTCTAACTTTCTCCGACCGAGGACTTGAACTTATGACAACAATAAATTTGGACCTTGCCTTTTTATTCCTTTTTCTCATACTAAACACACACCATGTAGTACATGAACTTTTTCCATTTTTATAATTTGAATTTTTTATTTTCTTTTTGAAATCAAATTGCTCCCAAATAATAACTGAACTTCTTTGTGGATTGAGATAATTATTTTAAAAACCGAAAAAAATATTTTTTGTGTTTTCGAACATGGAAACATAAGGTGAACCTCTCTTTCAAGAATTTTTGAACTTCCCCGGATAGAGCACGTGAACTTCTTGCAACAAACCTTTTAAGCGTTTAGTTTTCTATTCTTATTTTCTTATCTGAAATGCATTTCGTGTAGTAGTTGAACTTCCTGCTATTTTCACCTTGAACTTCGGACGCGTCTTTTTGTTCAACCTCTCTCACAAGGATTTTTGAACTTTCTCGGGCCAAGCACTTGAACTTCTAACAACAAAATTTTAGCTTTTGCTTTTTCATTATTATTTTTCATACAAAACGTACACTGTGTAGTATGTGAACTTCTGGCAGTTATCAACCTGAACTTCTGTCGGTTCCCTGAAAATATGTGAGTTTTTATAGACATTGAACCACTCTGCCTTTTTAATTGGACTTCATTCTGTCTTTTTAGAATATGAAAATATTGAAGTTTTGTAATTAATATCGAACTACTTCATTATTTCATATTGAACTTCTTGGATTATCGTTAGTTTTTTAATAAATATCAATCTACTTCGTTTAAAAAAATTGAACTTCTTGGTTTTATTATCTAGTAATGAGGAAAATCTGAGTTTTTCATATATAGTGAACTACTCAATTTTTTTTCATTTGAACTTCTTGGTATTTTAAAATTGGAATTTTCTTTGGTTTTGTAATAAACAATGAACTTCTTTGTTGTTAAATTTAAACCTCTATGTTTTTCTGAGAAACAAGAATAAATCATTTTTTTTATACAATGAACTTCTTTTTTTAATTTGAACTTCTTGGTTATTTATTTAGTAACGCGGAAAATCTATGTTTTGTAATAAACATCAAACCGCCCTCGTTATTTAAATTTGAACTTCTTTATTTTTCTTAGAAACAAGGTAAAGACCGTTAAACTTATTTTAACTGTTGTGTTTTTGTAAACACTCTTGTTGCTTTTCACATTATTTTTTGTTCTTTATTTCTCTGAAGTAATTACGTGAACTTTTTACAACAAAATGATTGAACTTTCAGAGGATGTATGTGCATAATTTCTATTTTTTATAGACATCGAACTTCCATTGCAACGCACGGGCTGTTTTTTTCTCCCGTTACAATGCCCGGGCTGTTTTGCTAGTTAATTAAAAACAAAGATTGCCGTTGGCATGCTTGTTCGATATGCAAGATATCATGTTATTTTGGGTTGCGTACTAGAGGCAAAAAGAAATTTGGTGTAGGACGGACGCAGGCGCAGCATGCCGGTAATTCAGCATAGTGGTGTGGCGTCGTCAAGCAGCATGATGCATGACGTACCCATGACCACACTTCAGCCAATCTTGCTCTACATGGATCATCACATATCCACATTCACACATACGAAACAAGTTGTACTAGCTGCTCCCGGTAGAATTTACTCCCACATCAAACACACACACGCCAGGGTCTCTCGGATTATTTGCTAGTTGCTACCAACACACCGCCTCGGCTCCACAACTCACAACTCCATCAACAATGCTTAGGTTCTCAGAAGTAAACTTCACACAGCTCACATCAGTAGCCAGCAGGAACTCAACTCCATCAACTCTTGGCTTAGGTCTCAGCAGAGGCTCATACCAGAACTCATCAAGGCCGTAATCACACTAGGAAGAACGGCGAAGGGAGCAGGGGCCGGACGCTCCTGCGCACGTCGAAGCCCCGGAGACGCTCCAGGTTCATCACCTCGGAGTGGTCGTCGAAGAGGTTCACCTGCGCCGGCGAATCAGTTCCAAGGATCAGACCATGAAAAGAAAAGGATAGCATGCAAACATCCTGCAGTCTCAGGGAGGGATTAGGGAAGTGTCGTACCCGTGGGCCGTATCGTTTGACGAACCACTCGGAGGTGTTGGCACCGGATGTCTCGAACATGTTTCTCTCGAGCCCGAGCCGGTCGACGATCTTCGCGATGACGTCCGCCCTGAAAGAGTCCACGCGTTGGCAGACATGTATTTTATTTTACTGTGAGAAATTCAAGTAATAACAACAGAGAACAAAAAAACGCAGCAGCACACATGTACTCCATGTTTCTAATAACCACCAGCAGCAGCTCTTGGTCAAAAGTACACAAACTAAGATAACCAACTTTACTGTGAGAAACCTAGATCATTGGTGCTCAGGTTTTGGAAAACAAACACATATACAATACACACTTGACCTTCTGCAACACAACATATTGACCTTCGCAAAAACAATTTTTTATGCCAAATAAACCATGCATTATTACAAGCACAATAGAACTGCAGGTGCCAGGGAAGCCGCCAAGCGTGGCTGCTGGAAAGGCTCGGCGGAAGGTCAGAGAGAGGAGCCAGGGAAGGTCGCACGTGAAGAAAGAATAGAGAAGCTTTGTTGTTTTCTAATTTTCCCATAGCCTTACGTTGTGTGCTTGTAGCACTAAGAGGCAGTAGCACCTCCGCGCGCTAGAGCATGACTACCCGAAACGTTGCTAGGCACAACCGCAGCAGGTCACGACGGTGTTGCGTATGTAGCTGCAGAAAACTGAATTTGTTCAGAGAAGTGAGAAATCTGAACCTGTAGCTTGATAGAATCTGAACTTCTACTTTTCTGAAAAAACTTGATTGCCATGGCTGGAGGATGGAGGACCCGGATGGGGGTAGCGCTGGTCAGCCCATGGGCGTCCGGGACGGCGTCACGTGCGCCGATGCGCGGCCTTGGGTGGTGGCAGCGACAGAGGTAGGGGAAGGCCGGCGTGTGGAAGGGGAGGTGCTGGAGCAAACTTACAGCGGCAGGTGGAGGAGGGCCGTGGAGGTCACTTGCTATTATGGGAGGCCGACAGCCGTAGTGTGAAGCTCCTCGTCCACCCGAGATGCTCGACCAGAACTGCGGTGGATGGGGCCGGAGTGCTGATCCACGGGAAGGTCAAGATGGCTGACGCTAGAAGGTCAACAGTCCCTGTAGATCCACCAGAGCCGTGTCTTCACCGGAGAAAAGAGAGGGAGGAGCGGCGCATGGCTAGGAGGCGGCCGGAGGAGCTATGTGGGCCGCTGACACTGGCGGAAGGATGGGCCGGAGGAGTTGTGTTGGCAGTGGATCCGGGGATGCGCCGGTTTTTGGGGGCGGGGTGAGGGCGGCGGCGCCAGTTGTGGGTGCGGTGGCGGCAGTGGGGGGCGACGACGGGCCCGGGGTGGCCGGCGGCGGGAGGTGCGCCGGCACCAGGCGCGGCGGCGATTGTGGAGGAGGCGGGGAAGGTAGAATCGGGCGGGGACGGGGATCGTGGGCGAGTGGTCGGGGTGTGGGTGATCTTTTTTTTCGGCCACTGTACCGATTCGGGAGTTCGGGAGGATCCCATCGCCCCTATATAGCACGCGTCGTGATCATAATAACTATTCTGATCCCATGATCAGAATAGTGTTTCTCTCTCTCTCTCTCTCTCTCTCTCTATATATATATATATATATAAGTTTTGGCCTCGCGAAGGAGAAAGCATCGCTCAAGCTTGGGGGAGGCTTAAGTCAATGTTATATTCATGCCCCAATCATGAGCTCTCAAGAGAAATTATTATTCAAAATTTTATGCCCCGCTTTCTCTCAATAATCGCTCTATGCTCGATACTTCTTGTACTGGTTCTTTTATGATGAAGACTATTGAATTCAAATGAGATTTATTGGAAAGAATTAAACGCAACTCTGAATATTGGGAACTCGACGAAGGTAAGGAGTCAAGTATAACACCTAAGTTTGATTGTGTTAAATCTTTTATGAATACCGATGCTTTTCGTGAATTTAGCACTAAATATGGACTTGACTCTGAGATAGTAGCTTCTTTCTGTGAATCATTTGCTACTCATGTTGATCTCCCAAAGGAGAAGTGGATTAAATATCATCCTCCCATTGAAGTAAAAGTAGTTGAGCCTATTAAAGTTGAAGAAAAGACTATCACTTATAATGTTGATCCTATTGTCCCTACCGCTTATATTGAGAAACCACCTTTTCCTATTAGAATAAAGGATCATGCTAAAGATTCAATTGTGGTTCGTAAGAGTAATACTAGAACACCTACACCCTCTGAGCAAATTAAAGTTGAACCTAGTATTGCTATGGTTAAGGATCTCTAGTCCGATAATATTGATGGGCATGTTATTTACTTTTGTGATGAAGCTGCTAGAATTGCTAGACCTGATACTAAAAATAAACATAGACCTGTTGTAGGCATGCCTGTTATTTCTGTTAAAATAGGAGATCATTTCTATCATGGCTTATGTGATATGGGTGCTAGTGCGAGTGCAATACCTCATTTTTTATATGAAGAAATTATGCATTATATTGCACCCGCTGAGATAGAAGGTATTGATGTTACAATTAAGCTTGCCAATAGAGATACTATCTCACCGATTGGGATTGTTAGAGAAGTTGAAGTCTTGAGTGGGAAAGTTAAATATCCTGCTGATTTTCTTGTTCTTGGTTCCCCACAAGATGACTTTTGTCCCATTATATTTGCTAGACCCTTCTTGAATACTGTTAATGCTAAGATAGACTGCAAAAATGATATTGTTTCTGTTGGTTTAGGAGATATGTCTCATGATTTTAATTTTGCTAAATTTCGTAGACCACCCCATGATAAAGAATTGCCTAGTAAATATGAAATTATTGGTCTTTCTTCTATTTCCGTGCCTCCTAATGATCCTTAGAAGAATATTTGCTAGACCATGAAAATGATATGTTTATGAGTGAAAGAAGGGAAATAGATGAAATATTCTTCAAACAGGGACGTATTTTGAAACACAACTTGCCTATCGAAATTTTAGGGGATCCTCCTCCACCAAAGGTTGACCCCGTGTTTGAGCTTAAACCATTACCTAATACTCTTAAATATGCTTATCTTGATGAAAAGAAGATATATCCCGTTATTATTAGTGCTAACTTTTCAGAGCAAGAAGAGGAGAAATTATTGAAAACTCTGAAGAAGCACCGTGCTGCTATTGGATATACTCTTGATGATCTTAAGGGCATTAGTCCCACTCTATGCCAGCACAAAATAAAATTGGTTAAAGATGCTAAACCTGTTGTTGATCACCAACGACGGTTAAATCCCAAGATGAAAGAAGTGGTAAGAAAAGGAATACTAAAGCTTCTGGATGCAGGTATAATTTATCCCATTGCTGATAGTCAGTGGGTAAGTCTTGTCCATTGTGTCCCTAAGAAGGAAGGTATTACTATTGTTCCTAATGATAAAGATGAATTGATCCCACAAAGAATTGTTACAGGTTATAGATTGGTAATTGATTTCCGCAAACTAAATAAAGCTACTAAAAAGGATCATTACCCTTTACCTTTCATTGATCAAATGCTAGAAAGATTATCCAAACATACACATTTTTGCTTTCTAGATGGTTATTCCGATTTCTCTCAAATACCCGTGTCAAAAGAGGATCAGGAAAAGACCACTTTTACTTGCCCTTTCGGTAACTTTTCTTATAGACGTATGCCTTTTGGTTTATGTAATGCACCTGCTACCTTTCAAAGATGTATGACCGCTATATTCTCTAACTTATATGAAAATATTGTTGAGGTTTTCATGCATGATTTTTCCGTATATGGAACTTCTTTTGATGACTGCTTAAGCAACCTTGATCGAGTTTTGTAGAGGTGTGAAGAAAATAATCTTGTCTTGTATTGGGAGAAGTGCCACTTTATGGTTAATGAAGGCATTGTCTTGGGGCATAAAATTTCTGAAAAAGGTATTGAAGTTGATAAAGCTAAAGTTGATGCTATTGAAAAGATGTCATGTCCTAAGGACATTAAAGGTATAAGAAGTTTCCTTGGTCATGCCGGTTTTTATAGGAGGTTCATAAAAGACTTCTCAAAAAATTCCAGGCCTCTGACTAATCTCTTACAAAAAGATGTTCCTTTTGTATTTGATGATGATTGTGTAGAAGCATTTGAAATACTTAAGAAAGCCTTGATTTCTGCACCTATTGTTCAGCCTCCTGATTGGAATTTACCCTTTGAAATTATGTGTGATGCTAGTGATTATGCTGTAGGTGCTGTTTTAGGACAATGAGTTGATAAGAAATTAAATGTTATGCAATGTGCTAGTAAAACTCTAGACAATGCCCAAAGAAATTATGCTACTACCGAAAATGAATTTTTAGCAGTTGTATTGGCTTGTGATAAGTTCAGACCTTATATTGTTGATTCTAAAGTAACTGTTCACACTGATCATGCTGCTATTAAATATCTTATGGAAAAGAAAGATGCTAAACCTAGACTTATTAGATGGGTTTTCCTACTACAAGAATTTGATTTGCATATTATTGATAGAAAGGGAGCTGAGAACCCCGTTGCAGACAACTTGTCTAGGTTAGAGAATGTTCTTGATGACCCACTACCTATTGATGATAGCTTTCCTGATGAACAATTAGCTGTCATAAATGCTTCTCGTAGTGCTCCATGGTATGCTGATTATGCTAATTACATAGTTGCTAAATTTATACCATCGAGTATCACATACCAGCAAAATAAAAAGTTCTTTTATGATTTAAGACATTACTTTTGGGATGACCCACACCTTTATAAAGGAGTAGATGGTGTTATTAGACACTGTGTACCTGAGCATGAACATGAACAGATCCTACGCAAGTGTCACTCCGAGGTTTATGGAGGACACCACGCTGGAGATAGAACTGCACATAAGGTATTGCAATCAGGTTTTTATTGGCCTACTCTCTTCAAGGATGCCCGTAAGTTTGTCTTGTCTTGTGATGAATGTCAAAGAATTCATAATATTAGTAGACGGCAAGAAATGCCTATGAATTATTCACTTGTTATTGAACCATTTGATGTTTGGGGCTTTGATTATATGGGACCGTTTCCTTCCTCTAATGGGTATACATATATTTTAGTTGCTATTGATTACGTTACTAACTGGGTAGAAGCTATTCCAACTAGTAGTGCTGATCATAACACCTCTATTAAGATGCTTAAAGAAGTTATTTTTCTGAGGTTTGGAATCCCTAGATATTTAATGACTAATGGTGGTTCACATGGAGCTTTTCGTAAAATGCTTGCTAAGTATGATGTTAATCATAGAATTGCATCTCCATATCATCCACAGTCTAGTGGTCAAGTAGAACTGAGTAATAGAGAGCTTAAATTAATTTTGCAAAAGACTGTTAATACATCTAGAAAGAATTGGTCCAAGAAACTTGATGATGCATTATGGGCATATAGAACTGCATATAAAAATCCTATGGGTATGTCTCCATATAAAATGGTCTATGGAAAAGCATGTCACTTACCTCTTGAACTAGAACATAAGGCATATTGGGCCATTAAAGAGGTCAATTATGACTTCAAACTTTCCGGTGAGAAGAGACTATTTGACATTAGCTCACTTGATGAATGGAGAAGACAAGCCTATGAGAATGCCAAACTATTTAAAGAAAAAGTTAAAAGATGGCATGACAAAAGGATACAAAAATGTGAGTTTAATGTAGGTGATTATGTATTGTTATACAACTCTCGTTTAAGATTTTTTGCAGGAAAACTCCTCTCTAAATGGGTAGGTCCTTACGTTATCGAGGAGGTCTATCGTTCCGGTGCTATAAAAATCAACAACTTTGAAGGCAGAAATCCAAGGGAGGTGAATGGTCAAAGAATCAAACATTATATCTCAGGTAATCCCATAAATGTTGAAACTAATGTTATTGAAACCGTAATCCTGGAGGAGTATATAAGGGATACCTTCCAGAATGTTTTAGCCTCGGAAAAGGAATATGTATGTGGTACGGTAAGTAAACCGACTCCAAAACAGTTCTAATAGCAATTTTTATCCGTTTTGGAATATTTAAGAAAATAGGAAAATAAGAAGTAGTCCAGGAAGGACACGAGACATCCATGAGGGTGAAGGGCGCGCCCTACCCCCCTGGGCGCGCCCCCTGCCTCGTGGGCACCTCATGTGGTCTCCGGACTCCGTTTTCTTGTGTGATACTTCTTTTGGTCGGTAAGAATTCATTATATAATCTCCCAAAGGTTTTGACCACTGTATCATGCAAATATCTTCTATCTTTGTTTCAAGCTGTTTTTTGATAGATCTAGATCGCGATGACGTCTTCAAGTGCCCCCAAGGACAAGTTCTTCGAGAAGGTCATCAACCCCTACCTTGCGGAGGTGCTGCAACACCCTCAAACCATCGAGATGCGTGAGGGGTTGCTGCACATCCGCGATGTTGAGGGACCAAGGAGGACCGGAAGCATGGAGACAAGACTCGAAGAAATGGAGCAACAAGTTTTCAACTGCTAGGAGATGGTGGAACGTGGACTCGACACCAACCACATAATGATCATGGAGTTCACCAACAAAACCAAGCTAGATGCCAAGAACATCGGGGAGACCATCTTCAAGCTTCACAAGAAAATCGAGCATCTCCAAGCCCAGATCTATGACCTGCAAAACCAAAACTGTGAGTATGAATATAGATTCAAGAGGATGATTTTGGCTGCAGATTCGAGGATCCCGGAGACTCGATCATCCTTCTATGATGGTGAGCCTATGCCTTGGAAGATGGATGACAAGCCTACATCATCAACAACTCCATCATCACCACCTCCGAGGAAGGAGACACAAACACATGGGTATGGGCACTCCCCTCGGCAACTTCTTAGGGGAGTGCCCCGGTATCGTATCACCATCACACTTCTATCTTTACCGTTTTTCTTAGTTCGATCCTTTTGGTAATATCATGATCTATTAGAATAAAGTTTTAGTATGATATAGTTTTGAGTTTTGCTTTATGATCCTTCTATGTAATCGAGTCCGTGAGCTATATATAATAAAGTTTAGTGTTGAGTCAAGGGCTTGGTTATCTTGCTATGATCTTGAGGGAATAAAAGAAAGTATAAAAAGAAATAGAGAGATCATATTGATCTTATGGAGAGTAATGACTTCACTTATAAAGAGTAGGATGAATAAAAGTTGTTGAGAGTTGACAAACATAGTTTTGGTCATCGTTGCAATTAATAGGAAGTAATAAAGAAAGAGAGGTTTTCACATATAAATATACTATCTTGGACATCTTTTATGATTGTGAGCACTCATTAAAATATGACATGCTAAAAAGTTGACGTTGGACAAGGAAGACAACGTAATGGGTTATGTTTTCTTATATCCGAAATAAAGTATATTGTCATGAATCATCCAACATGTTGAGCTTGCCTTTCCCCCTCATGCTAGCCGAATTCTTTGCACCAAGTAGAGATACTACTTGTTCTTCCAAATATCCTTAAAACCCGGTTTTGCCATGAGAGTCCACCATAGCTACCTATGGATTGAGTAAGATTGTAACATCCCAATTTTCCTAAATTAGCATGTTAATAGATCATTCATATGCATATCATATTTTTATTGCATTATTTGCTTTTACAGAATATTCAAATCATTATGCAACAAAAGGCAATTTATTTGGAGTGGAGATAACATGACTTCTCCCCTATTTAAAAAATGTTCATAATGTGCAGAATATTGTTTCCAGTTCATCTGATATGTTCTGGTAATTTTTGTGATCTTCAAAGTATTTTAATTGTGTGTTATTTTACTGTTTGTGTGGCCTATTGCATAAAAAAAATATATTCAAAAATTGCATTAGGTGAGGAACTAGTGTTCCTGTAGTTTATATTAGTAGTATATATTTTACTATGTGTCTAAGTATTTTTCCTAGATTTTATTCTGGTGTTTTTATTTTAGTTTTTGGTTCTGTAGTTTTGTTTAAAAAAACACCAGCCAGCCCGCCTGCTAGTGCCGCAACGCACACGCGCGGCCCAGCAAGCCAGCCACAGCCCAGCTCCCGTCGCCCGCAGCCTACCTAACCGCGAAGCGGTAAGCGTAGCAGCCAGCCGCGCCCGAACCGCGCCTGACCCGCGCCCGATCCACCCCGCGTTCAGCCCCTGACCCGCGGGCCCCACGCCGCTTTCTCCTTCCTCCGGTCGGACGCACGCCGCCGAGCCGAGCCCGGATCAATCTGCGCCCCTGTTCGATACCGTTCTCCTCAGGGACACCGTACGCGAGCCCAACTTCTCGAGAGACCCCGCACCCCCTCCTCGATCTTCCTCGTTGCCGAACGTGGGAGCTAGGGCGAAACGGATCTCACCAGAGTCCATGCCGACCGCCGCCGTTCACTGGAGGATGTCGTTGTCGTAAGATCACCGCAGCCGCACCGCTTGCCCTCTTTGTTTTCCCCCCGCCACGAAGAGCTCCCTAACATCCTTGCGTGGCCGGAATCGCAGCGGAGCCGGAGGAACAAGCTCGACCGACGCACCGGAGCAGCCACCGTTCACATCCTCATCACTGTCAGTAGAGGACGCCCCGCCGCCGTTGAACACCACCACCACCTCCGCTACTCACCGCCGCACCCATCCGTTGCTTCACCATCGCCGGAGACCCGCCGGAAACGCGCCGCCGCCGACGCCCCAGACTGCCGCCGCCGTCCTCGGTTGCTGGTGAGCACGCACGTGCAGTGTTTCACCTGGGCTAATCACGAGTGAACACGTGGCAGTTTGCTACAGTACACGCAGGAACTGTGCAGGAGATTTCTGTTGTTTTTGTTTTCTTTCTAGATTTCATCTCTAACTTCAAATAGCTATATCTTTTAGTCTATAGCTCCAATTTAGGCAATTCTTTTTCCTATGCTCTCACAAAAATTAGCACGTTATCACAGTACCAACTTTGCACATGTTTGCACTGTTCAAATTTGAATTCGTTTGAATTTGAATTAAATCTTCCGGAGGCCGTAACTCTCAAACCATTTGTCGGTTTTAAGTGATTCTTTTTGCGTTGTGACCGTAGTGCATGTTAGTTCTGTTATGCTGCTGTTGTTGAGTTTCAAAAATGGTTTTATTGCTGTTGGTTTTGTTTTGGTTCTTTTCATGTTCCAGTGATTGATTTGTTGAATTGTGTGAAACATGTAGATTGTCCGGAGTGCGACGCGAGCTATTGTCAGGAGTGTGACTTTCTGAACCAGAACCAAGGAAAGTTACACCTTGATCATCCTTTACCTATTGTTTTCTATGCATGTAGTTATATAACACCTTGAATATATGCATGTATAGGATTACTATATTATTTTGCTGTGCTGTTGAGCTATCTTCCCGTCTTTGCAAATCGTGGTAGTTGTAGGTTGCTATGCTTTGTAGACGGGGTGGTTCGTGTATTCATTGAGCTTATGTGAGGATTATATATATAATAATTTGAGTAGTAACTCAGGATTTAATTCACCTATGGGCGGAAGTGGTATTGCTAGGGTGGTTTCAAGAACATCATGGTTTATACCCTCTGAATGTAAGTGGACGGCCGCCCAGGCTCAAAAAGATCAGACAAACTTAGTGACTAGTAGCTTGCATGTGCGACCACTGGCTAAATGGGCTCTGGCTTAGTTGATCAGTTGTGGGACCCTTACCCGGATGTGCCAGCAGATGTAGATATAATAGTTGGGATGGGCCTCCTGTTGGGACTAGGGGATTACTTCTGAAAGACTTCGTCTCAATCTTCGGGTTGGGTCCAGTGGGTAAAGCGTACTAAACTCTGCAGAGTATTAAACAACTAATAATGATTAGCCGTGCCCCCGGTTATGGGTAAATTTGAGCAACTAGGCCATTACAGTTGTTGGATGATCTTGACAGATGTGACACTTAATAAATTTGTTGGGCAACTTAAGAAAAGGGTAGGTTGGAGTTGATTTTGGCAACTCAACTTTGTGCATTTAATTGTAGCAATAAAAGAACTAAATAAAATTTGACTATTAGGTAGATATTAGGATAAAATTAGCTTTCTGCAAAAATAAACCCTCAAGCCTTCCTTTTGATATATTATGCATATACATGTAGGTCTGCTTTATTATTACTCCTGTGTAACTTGCCAATACATTCCTAGTATTGACCTATATGGCTGCAACATCTCATGTTGCAGGATATTCTGACGAAGAGTAAGGTACCGTTAGGGTCGTGAGTCTGCACTCAGCATCGCCAGTGGGCTATGATGGGACTCATCGTTATTTTCTGCTACTTTTCCGCTGTTTGATTGAATAAAGCTAGCCAAGTGCTATGCAGATTGTTTTATTTTATATATTCTGGATCATACGTTGTAATAAATGATGCACTTGCTATTCTGGTATTCATCTGTACTGTGTGTGCTAGCGAGTTCGATCCAGGGACTAGCACGGTAAGCACAGAGACTCAAATCCTTCAAGGTTTGGTCGTTACAAATGGTATCAGAGCAGTGTGTTGACTGTAGGACGTGACCCTAGAAAATGGATTAGAAAAGCCATAAGAGTGAAAATTATTTTATCAACTAGTTATACTTCATGCTGTTTATTAGTTAACCCCCTCAAGTATCTTGAACAGTTAAGTAGGAACTAGTGTTGAGACCACCATTCATGTTTGTTTTATATTGCAACGTTATCGTGTAGCATATCTAATTATGCCCACTTTCGTGGTATGAAGATACTAGATTGTTTGCTTGGTTGGTAGTTGTTTGTTAAATTGCTTAGTGTCGAAATTATTCGACTATATATATATATAAAATATTACCATATTGTTTGTTGTTTGTTTGTTGGTGTTATTCGTTGTTGTGTTTTGTTGGCTTGATCATATTATGCATATGGGTAGAATATATTTATATATACATAGCTTTTGGCCCTATTATATCTATAACTCATCTATGCTTGCCCACCAGATGCCACCGAGGCGTGATACTAGACGCAATACTGCAGGAGGAGACAACAATGGAAATGGAGTACCACCATACATAGAGCAGGTTATTGAGGGACAGGCCCAGTTGATCCAGTTGCTTACTCAGAACCAGAACAACAACAACAACAACAACAACAATCCGCCGCCACCGCCACCTGTGGATATGCTTACCAGGTTCTTGAGGTTGAATCCTCAGAGGTTCTCTAGTTCCCCTGAACCTATTGTGGCTGATGACTGGCTCCGTGCAGTCAATAGGAACCTGGAGACGGTTGGATGCACTGATGCGGAGAGGGTGAGGTTTGCCTCACATTTGTTGGAGGGTCCTGCTGCAGCTTGGTAGGACAACTACTTGGTCACTTATCCCATTGCTACTATCACGTGGCCTCAGTTTCAGGATGCCTTCCGTGCTGCACATGTGTCTGCTGGTGCTATGAGTCTGAAAAAGAAGGAGTTTCGCAGTTTGCGCCAGGGAGGTCGCACAGTTAATGCGTATGTGGAGGAATTTAATAATCTTGCACGTTATGCTCCTAATGATGTTAACACTGATGCAGCTAGGAAGGAGAAATTCTTGGAGGGCCTAAATGATGACTTGAGCCTTCAGTTGACAGTGGCCACTTTTAGGAATTGTCAGGATTTGACTGATAAGGCTATTGTGCTGGAGGGAAAGCAACAGGACATAGAGAATCGCAAGAGGAAGTACAACAATAATAATAATAAGTATAATTCAGGACCACAATAGAAGCCACACACTTCATATCATGGTAATGGAGGTAATGGGCATAATCATCATGGAGGTAATGGACATAATCATCATGGAGGAAATGACCACAACCATAATGGCCAGCATCATCACAATGGGCACAAGAGTAACAATGGCAATGGTAGAGGTAATGGTAATGGTAATGGAGGGAATAATAACCAGAGCCACCAGAGTATGCCTGTGCTAAGGGATATTAGCCAGGTTCAATGCTATAAGTGTAGGCAGATGGGCCACTACTCCAATGCTTGTCCAGGGAACAAGAACGGTAATGGGGATTCAGGAGTCAGCAAGCCAAACCCCTTCCAAAAGGGTCATGTCAACCATGTTAATGTTGAGGAAGTCTATAATGAACCCGATGCAGTGATTGGTAAGTTCTTGATAAATTCAATACCTGCACTTGTTCTTTTTGATACTGGTGCATCGCATTCATTTATTTCGAGGGTATTTGTTGATAAACATTGATTGCCAACCAAAACACTTAGTATGCCTATTAGAGTGAGTTCCCCAGGAGC
Source organism: Triticum urartu (assembly GCF_056163025.1). Lineage (NCBI taxonomy): Eukaryota > Viridiplantae > Streptophyta > Magnoliopsida > Poales > Poaceae > Triticum > Triticum urartu. The sequence goes on from NC_141873.1 coordinate 108,484,714, forward strand.
TGAGATGATAGCAGGTGTTGGTTGCCACCAGTTGACTTTGTCTATTGGAAAGCATGATTTTCCTACGGATTTGATTATATTGAAGTCACAAGGTCTGGATATTATTTTGGGTATGGATTGGTTGCAGTTATATAAATGTCGCATTGATTGTGCCAGTCGATCTATTACTCTCAGTGCACCAAGAGGGAAGAGGATCAAATATGTATGTAAGTATAAGCATAATCAGGTGCAGGTGAACTCTCTTAAGGGGGGTAGCCTGGAAGAGGTGCCAGTTGTGAGGGATTATCCAGATGTGTTTCCAGAGGAGTTGCCGGGTATGCCACCAGATAGGGATATTGAGTTTCTTATTGATTTAATACCGGGCACTGGACCTATTACAAAGAGACCATATAGAATGCCTCCTCAAGAGTTGGAAGAATTGAAGAAGCAAATAAGAGAATTGCAGGCACACAGATTTATTCGCCCAAGTTCATCACCTTGGGGAGCTCTAGTTTTGTTTGTGGAGAAGAAGGATGGGACCTTGATGATGTGTGTTGATTATCGTTCTCTAAATGAGGTAACCATTAAGAATAAGTATCCTTTGCCTATGATAAATGATCTGTTTGATCAGTTGGAGGGAGATACTGTGTTTTCTAAGATTGATCTTCGTTCTGGTTATCATCAATTAAAGATTCGTGAGCAAGATATTCCAAAGACTGCTTTTACTACGAGGTGTGAGTTGTATGAATATACTGTCTTGTCATTTGGATTGACTAACGCCCCTGCATACTTCATGAATATGATGAACAAGGTGTTTATGGAGTTCTTGGATAAGTTTGTGGTTGTTTTCATTGATGATATATTGGTGTTCTCCAAGAATAAGCAAGAGCATGAGGTGCATCTGCGTTTGGTAATGGAGAAACTGAGGGAACATCAGCTATATGCCAAGTTCAGCAAATGTGAGTTTTGGCTGGATGAGGTAGCATTCCTTGGACATGTTGTGTCAGGTAATGGAGTTGTAGTTGATCCATCTAAGGTTGCTGCAGTTACAGAGTGGGAGACACCCATGACAGTTGGAGAGATTCACAGCTTTTTGGGCCTTGCAGGTTATTACAGGAGGTTTATTGAGAACTTTTCCAAAATTGCGAAGCCTATGACTGAATTATTGAAGAAGGAGAAGAAGTTTGTTTGGACTGATGAATGTGAAGCCAGCTTTCAGGAATTGAAGTAGCGTTTGGTTACAGCACCAGTCTTGACTCTGCCGGATATACATAAGGACTTCCAGGTATATTGTGATGCTTCTCGTCAAGGACTTGGGAGTGTTTTGATGCAAGAAGGTAAAGTTGTTTCATATGCTTCACGTCAGCTTAAGAATCATGAGCATAATTATCCTACACATGATTTGGACTTAGCCTCAGTTGTGCATGCATTGAAAACTTGGAGGCCATATCTTATTGGTAATCATTGTGATATATTTACTGATCATAAGAGCTTGAAGTATATTTTTACTCAGAAGGATTTAAACCTCAGGCAGAGGAGATGGTTGGAGCTTATTAAGGATTATGATTTGAATGTGCAGTATCATCCTGGTAAGGCTAATGTTGTTGCTGATGCATTGAGTCGTAGGAGCCATGCTAATGCAATTAATATTGATAATATGCCACCTGAGTTATGTGAACAGTTCAGGAATCTTAGGTTGGAGATGGTTCCTAAGGGATATTTAGCAACACTTGAGGTAAAGCCTACTTTGCTTGGAAGGATCAGAGAAGCTCAAAAGAATGATAAGGAGATTGCTGAGATAAAAGAGAATATGGTTAAAGGTAAGGCAGAAGGTTTCCATGAGGATGAACATGGGGCCATATGGTTTGAGAAGCATATTTGTGTACCTCAGGTTCCAAATATCAGGAAGTTGATTCTTCATGAGGCGCATGATTCACCTTATTCTATTCACCCAGGTAATACTAAGATGTATTTGGATTTGAGGGAAAGATTTTGGTGGCCTAGCCTGAAGAGGGAAATTGCTGGGTATATTGCAACATGTGATGTGTGCCAAAGAGTTAAGGCGGAACATCAGAGACCAGCAGGTTTGTTACAGCCATTGCCTATACCTGATTGGAAGTGGGATGAGATTGGTATGGATTTCATTACAGGTCTACCCAGGACTCGGTTAGGTTATGATTCTATTTGAGTAGTTGTTGATCATCTGACTAAAGTTGCTCACTTCATCCCGGTAAAGACTACTTATACCAGTGCTCAGCTAGCAAAAATTTATATGTCTAAAATTGTTTGTATGCATGGAGTTCCAAGGAAGGTAGTGTCTGATAGAGGTACTCAGTTCACATCCAAATTTTGGCGTCAGTTGCATGAATCCTTGGGCACCAGGATGGAGTTCAGTACAGCTTTCCATCCACAGACAGATGGGCAGACAGAGAGAGAGAGATTTTGGAGGATATGTTGAGAGCTTGTGCTTTGGACTATGGGTCCAGTTGGGATGATAATTTACCTTATGCAGAGTTGTCATATAATAACAGTTACCAGGCTAGTCTGAAGATGGCACCATTTGAGGTATTGTATGGTAGGAAGAGCAGGACACCATTGATGTGGGATGAGGTTGGAGAGCGTCAATTCTTTGGACCAGACTTGATCAGAGATGCTGAGGAGAAGGTCAAGTTGATTCGTGACAGGCTGAAGATAGCATAGTCTAGGAAGAAGAGTTATGCTGATGCAAAACGTAAGGAGGTGACATATGAGGTAGGAGACCGTGCATATCTTAGAGTTTCACCACTTCATGGAATTAAGTGGTTTGGAATCAAGGGTAAGTTAGCACCACGTTTTGTGGGGCCTTACAAGATCTTGGAGCGTAGAGGAGAGGTAGCTTATCAGCTGGAGTTGCCAGAATCCTTGTCAGGAGTTCATAATGTGTTTCATGTATATCAGTTGAAGAAGTGCCATGTAGAGATGATGGATGTTCCATTGAGGGACACGGTGCCACTTGAGGCAATTCAGTTGGAGAGTGATTTGACATATGAGGAGAAGCCTGTCAAGATTCTGGAGACAGCACAAAGAGTTACTCGCACCAAGACAATCAAGTTATGCAAGGTTCAGTGGGATCATCATACAAAGGAGGAAGCTACATGGGAACGAGAGGAAGATCTCAAGCAGGATCACCCACACCTATTTGCTAGCCAGCCCGAATCTCGAGGGTGAGATTCATCTTAAGGGGGGTAGGTTTGTAACATCCCAATTTTCCTAAATTAGGATGTTAATAGATCATTCATATGCATATCATATTTTTATTGCATTATTTGCTTTTTCAGAATATTCAAATCATTATGCAACAAAAGGCAATTTATTTGGAGTGGAGATAACATGACTTCTCCCCTATTTTAAAAATGTTCATAATGTGCAGAATATTGTTTCCAGATCATCTAATATGTTCTGGTAATTTTTGTGATCTTCAAAGTATTTTAATTGTGTGTTATTTTACTGTCTGTGTGGCCTATTGCATAAAAAAATTATTTTCAAAAATTGCATTAGGTGAGGAACTAGTGTTCCTGTAGTTTATATTAGTAGTATATATTTTACTGTGTGTCTAGGTATTTTTCCTAGATTTTATTCTGGTGTTTTTATTTTAGTTTTTGGTTTTGTAGTTTTGTTTAAAAAAAACACCAGCCAGCCCGCCTGCCAGTGCCGCAGCGCACACGCGCGGCCCAGCAAGCCAGCCACGGCCCAGCTCCCGTCACCCGCAGCCCACCTAACCGTGAAGCGGTAAGCGCAGCAGCCACCACGCCCGAACCGCGCCTGACCCGCGCCCGATGCACCCCGCCTTCAGCCGCTAACCCGCGGGCCCCGCGCTGCTTTCTCCTTCCTCTGGTCGCACGCACGCCGTCGAGCCGAGCCCGGATCGATCTGCGCCCCTGTTCGATCCCGTGCTCCTCAGGGACACCGTACGCGAGCCCAACTGCTCGAGAGACCCCGCACCCCCTCCTCGATCTTCCTCGTTGCCGCACGCGGGAGCTAGGGTGAAACGGATCTTGCTAGAGTCCACGCCGACCGCCGCCGTTCGCTGTAGGATGCCGTCGTCATAAGATCACCGCAGTCGCACCGCTTGCCCTCTTCGTTTTCCCCCCTCCACGAAGAGCTCCCTGACATCCTTGCATGGCCGGAATCGCAGCGGAGCTGGAGGAACAAGCTCGACCGACGCACCGGAGCAGCCGCCATTCACATCCTCGCTGTCGTCAGTAGAGGACGCCCCACCGCCGTTGAACACCACCACCACCTCCGCTACTCACCGCCGCACCCATCCGTCGCTTCACCTTCGCTGGAGACCCGCCGGAGACGCACCGCAGCCGACGCCCGAGACCGCCGGCGCCGTCCTCTGTTGCTGGTGAGCACGCGCGCACAGTATTTCACCTGGGCAAATCACGAGTGAACACATGGCAGTTTGCTACAGTACATGCAGGAACTGTGCAGGAGATTTCTGTTGTTTTTGTTTTCTTTCCAGATTTCATATCTAACTTCAAATAGCTATATCTTTTAGTCTATAGCTCCAATTTAGGCAATTCTTTTTCCTTTGCTCTCACAAAAATCAGCACGTTATCACAGTACCAACTTTGCACATGTTTGCACTGTTCAAATTTGAATTCGTTTGAATTTGAATTAAATCTTCCGGAGGCCGTAACTCTCAAACCGTTTGTCGGCTTTAAGTGATTCTTTTTGCGTTGTGACCGTAGTGCATGTTAGTTCTGTTATGCTGCTGTTGTTGAGTTTCAAAAATGGTTTTATTGCTGTTGGTTTTGTTTTGGTTCTTTTCATGTTCCAGTGATTGATTTGTTGAATTGTGTGAAACATGTAGATTGTCCGGAGTGCGACGCGAGCTATTGTCAGGAGTGTGACTTTCTGAACCAGAACCAAGGAAAGTTACACCTTGATCATCCTTTACCTATTGTTTTCTATGCATGTAGTTATATAACACCTTGAATATATGCATGTATAGGATTACTATATTATTTTGCTATGCTGTTGAGCTATCTTCCTGTCTTTGCAAATCGTGGTAGTTGTAGGTTGCTATGCTTTGTAGACGGGGTGGTTCGTGTATTCATTGAGCTTATGTGAGGATTATTTATATAATAATTTGAGTAGTAACTCAGGATTTAATTCACCTCTGGGCGGAAGTGGTATTGCTAGGGTGGTTTCAAGAACATCATGGTTTATATCCTCTGAATGTAAGTGGACGGCCGCCCAGGCTCAAAAAGATCAGACAAACTTAGTGACTAGTAGCTTGCATGTGCGACCACTGGCTAAATGGGCTCTGGCTTAGTTGATCAGTTGTGGGACCCTTACCCGGATGTGCCAGCAGATGTAGATATAATAGTTGGGATGGGCCTCCTGTTGGGACTAGGGGACTGCTTCTGAAAGACTTCGTCTCAATCTTCGGGTTGGGTCCAGTGGGTAAAGCGTACTAAACTCTGCAGAGTATTAAAAAACTAATAATGATTAGCCGTGCTCCCGGTTATGGGTAAATTTGAGCGGCTAGGCCATTACAGTTGTTGGATGATCTTGACAGATGTGACACTTAATAAATTTGTTGGGCAACTTAAGAAAAGGGTAGGTTGGAGTTGATTTTGCCAACTCAACCTTGTGCATTTAATTGTAGCAATAAAAGAACTAAATAAAATTTGACTATTAGGTAGATATTAGGATAAATTCAGCTTTCTGCAAAAATAAACCCTCAAGCCATCCTTTTGATATACTATGCATATACATGTAGGTCTGCTTTATTATTACTCCTGTGTAACTTGCCAATACATTCCAAGTATTGACCTATATGGCTGCAACGTCTCATGTTGCAGGATATTCTAACGAAGAGTAAGGTACCGTTAGGGTTGCGAGTCTGCACTCAGCATCGCCAGTGGGCTATGATGGGACTCATCGTTATTTTCTGCTACTTTTCCGCTATTTGATTGAATAAAGCTAGCCAAGTGCTATGCAGATTGTTTTATTTTATATATTCTGGATCATACGTTGTAATAAATGATGCACTTGCTATTCTGGTATTCATCTGTACTGTGTGTGCTAGCGAGTTCGATCCAGGGACTAGCACGGTAAGCACAGAGACTCAAATTCTTCGAGGTTTGGTCATTACAAAGATCCTTCAAGTAAGTTGTCATGTTGCAGGCAATACAAATTGCTCTCTAAATATGTATGATTTATTAGTGTGGAGAAAATAAGCTTTATACGATCTTGTGATGTGGAAGCAATAAAAGCGACGGACTGCATAATAAAGGTCGATATCACAAGTGGCAATATAAAGTGACGTTCTTTCGCATTAAGATTTTGTGCATCCAACCATAAAAGCACATGACAACCTCTTCTTCCCTCTGCGAAGGGCCTATCTTTTACTTTTGTCTTTTACCTTATACAAGAGTCATGGTGATCTTCACCTTTCCTTTTTACATTTTATCCTTTGGCAAGCACATTGTGTTGGAAAGATCCAGATATATATATCCAATTGGATGTAAGTTATCATGGACTATTATTGTTGACACTACCCTTGAGGTAAAAGGTTGGGAGGCAACATTATAAGCCCCTATCTTTCTCTGTGTCCGATTAAAACTCCATACCCATAAGTATTGCGTGAGTGTTAGCAATTGTGAAAGACTAAATGATAGTTGAGTATGTGGACTTGCTGAAAAGCTCTTGTATTAACTCTTTCTGATGTTATGATAAATTGCAATTGCTTCAATGACTGAGATTATAGTTTGTTAGTTTTCATTGAAGTTTCTGATTCAGACTTGAAATTGTGAATGAATTGTTACTTTAGCATAAGAAATCATATGACAATATATATATGTTGCTCTTATACGAATGATCATGATGCCCTCATGTCCGTATTTTATTTTATCGACACCTCGATCTCTAAACATGTGGACATATTTTTCGATATCGGCTTCCGCTTGAGGACAAGCGAGGTCTAAGCTTGGGGGAGTTGATATGTCCATTTTGCATCATGCTTTTATATCAATATTTATTGCACTATGGGCTGTTATTACACATTATGTCACAATACTTCTGCACAACTCCAAAAGTCCTGAAACTCCACAGAAGTCAGTTTTAAAATATATAAAAAATATTGGGCGAAGGAAGCACCAGAGGGGGGCCACCCACCATCCACGAGGGTGGGGGCGCGCCCTACCCCCTGGGCACGCCCCCTGGCAGGCCTCCGGTGCCCATCTCTGGCTATATGAGGTTTTTCACCCTAGAAACAATCATAAGCAACCTCTCAATACAAAACTCCGCCTCCATGAGGCGGAACCTTGGCGGAACCAATCTAGGGCTCCGGCGGAGCTGTTCTGCCGGGGAAACATCCCTCCGGGAGGGGGAAATCATCACCATCGATCCTCTCGTCGTGAGGGGGTCAATCTCCATCAACATCTTCACCAGCACCATCTCATCCCAAACCCTAGTTCATCTCTTGTATCCAATCTTTGTCTCAAAACCTTAGATTGGTACCTGTAGGTTGCTAGTATTGTTGATTACTCCATGTAGTTCATGCTAGTTGGTTTATTTGGTGGAAGATCATATGTTCAGATCCTTTATGCATATTAATACCCCTTTGATTATGAACATGAATATGATTTGTGAGTAGTTATGTTTGTTCCTGAGGACATGGGAGAAGTCTTGCTATAAGTAGTCATGTGAATTTGGTATTCGTTCGATATTTTGAGGAGATGTATGTTGTCTTTCCTCTAGTGGTGTCATGTGAACGTCAACTACATGACACTTCCCCATTGATTGGGCCTAGAGGAAGGCATTGGGAAGTAATAAGTAGATGATGGCTTGCTAGAGTGACAGAAGCTTAAACCCTAGTTTATGCGTTGCTTCGTAAAAGGCTGATTTGGATCCATACGTTTCATGCTATGGTTAGGTTTACCTTATACTTCTTTTGTAGTTGTGGATGCTTGCAAGAGGGGTTAATCATAAGTGGGATGCTTGTCCAAGGAAGGGCAGTACCCAAGCACCGGTCCACCCACATATCAAATTATCAAAGTACCAAACGTGAATCATATGAGCGTGATGAAAACTAGCTTGATGATAATTCCCATGTGTCCTCGGGAGCGCTTTCCTTTATATAAGAGTTTGTCCAGGCTTGTCCTTTGCTACAAAAAGGATTGGGCCATATTGTTGCACCTCATTTACTTTTGTTACTTGTTACCCGTTACAAATTATCTTATCACAAAACTATCCATTACCGATAATTTTAGTGCTTGCAGAGAATACCTTACTAAAAACCGCTTGTAATTTCCTTCTGCTCCTTGTTGGGTTCGACACTCTTACTTATCGAAAGGACTATGATAGATTACCTACAGTTGTGGGTCATCAGCAGCATCAGAAGCATCATGATGCTTCCTCTTCTTGGCTTCAGCCTCAGCTTGCCTTGTCTTCTTCTACTCAGAAGCTGCTGAAGGGACCTTTGTCTTCGAGCCAGTCATACTGGAAGGGAAGACAATGCTCGGTCTTTCCTGTCTTGGGGCTTCGGGTTCAGCAGTAGCAGTTTTCTCCGGCTTCTTGCCGGCCATACGGGGGTCAATGCCAGGACGCCCAAGGGCCTTTCTATTCACAGCCTCGTTGTGAGCTTGTACGCATTTCTCAGCATAGTACTTCATGCGCTCATGTGAGCCTTTGGCTTCATCACGTTTCTTCTGGAACTCAGCCTTGAAGTCGTATGTGCATCTAGTGCCACCCCTAGTTGGTTTTGGAGTATTGACGACAAACATGGTTGAGGGACTAATGTGTTTGTGATGATAACACAGGTAGTAGTCCCTCATTGATCCGGTTTACCTACCAGTGATGACCCCTAAAAATGTATGAAGACATCAAAGACAATGGTGGTTCGTGAATACGTTCACGTTGAAGATAATGACTTGTGAAGACATTCATGTTGAAGATAGTGACTTGTGAACACATTCACTTGAATACTATGGAGTGCGAAGACATAGTTTATTCCGTAGTTTCCTTTTATCTTTGTTTAGTCATAGGAACCACCGTACTATCAAGTGGGGTCCAAGTGAACAGAGTTAGATGACTGAAGTGATGCTCAACCAAAATCCTATGTCTTCGAGCGAAGACAATGAGAGAAAATCTTATCCAGAGTTGGATGAGTCAGCTTTGCTTGTAGCCCAAGCCAAGCTGTTGCGTGTGTTTGAAATCCGACCGTTGGATACGCGTTGGTTCCTTAGTGACCCAGGGTCATTTCCGACATATCATGTCGGGTTGCCTCCTGGCTATAAATAGCCCACCCCTACACCATAAATTGGTGGTTGCTCAGAGTTAGTGCATGGCTTTTGTCATTTGAGAGCAACCCACCTCCGAAGCCTTTGATAGAGATATCCTTGCAAGGACATAGCCCAAAACACCCAGAGCCATAGAGTGTTAGGCATCACTGAAGTCTTTTTGTCCGTGTGACCTAAAGACTTGTTACACTTGAGGACTATGCATCCTCCAGCCAGTTAGGCGTCATGTTCTGAGCATCCAAGAGTCATTGTGGATCGCCAGTGAACAGAGTCTGTGAAGGTTTGGAAGTCTACCTTGAAGACTTACCAGAGTGATTGGGCGAGGACTGGGTGTCCTTAGCTCAAGGGGAATAAGGTGAAGACACTGTCTTCTGAGTTCAATCTCAACCTCCCTAACCAGACATACAATTTTCACAGCAACTGGAACTGGTCTACCAAGTCCTTGTCTTCACCAAGCTACTGGTTCTATCCCTTATCTTCTTTACTTTTTAGTTTTTCTTCGTGAAGTCATTGCTTGCCTACCTGATCTGTTTGACTTCACTGTGCGAAGAATATTACCTATTTGGCTTCATACTGTCTTCCATTCCGATCCATACTACCTAGTTGCTAATAGTCTTCGTGCTTTCACTATATTGCTTACCTGACTATGGCTTGTCTAGTGTAGTTCATCTTCCGCTGCATATTATATAAGCTCATACTAACTGTTTGTCTTCAAAGACCTCATGTTTTGTAGACTTTCATAAAAATCGCCTATTCACCCCCCTCTAGTCGATAACTAGCACTTTCAGAGGTCAATCATCATTTGCTTGAAGTTTTGAACATCAAGGACACTGAGCTTGGCCATATACTTCTTGAACAGAGCCTTCTCATGATCAATTTTATTTTTTAGCTCAATAATCTTCTGAGCAATGGCAAGTTCTTTGGGTATGCAGCCCTGGAATGTGACACTGATGTCAATGGGAAACTGCAGATCATCAATAGTGAGAGTGGTATCTTCAAACCATTCAGCAATGAAGTTGTTGAGAATATCTACAATAAAGAGAGGCAAATCTTTGAAGATTTCGGCCTCCTGCTTGCTCTTGATAAGCATCTCCAGAGCATCATCAGCAAGATCTTCATCACTGGATAGATCTATAGTATTCTCTTCATTGCGCAGAATGCTAGCTGGAGTGAGGTCATGCCCAGAAATCTTCTTCGACTTCTTGGACTTCTTGGAGATGCGAGACAAGTCCTCAAACTGCACACTGGATTCAGGAGGTGCAGATTGCAATGGCTTCACTCTTTAATCCTAGTGATTGCGTACATAAGCTTGCAAAGATTTTACTGACGTGCAATCATGTGTTTATGTTTTTATAACATTTCTCCGTCTAGCCCAATATGATATTTTCACCCAGCCCAGCAAGTCCGCGGCTTTCGAGAAAAATGCAAATGGGATGGACTGCATAGATGCTACATCATTGTTTCACCCAGCCCACCAAATGGACTAAAAAAACAAATGGACTGACAGCTGGGTCCACGGCCACAGACCAGTTTTTTTGTGATTTGCCAAGTAAGTCGCTTTGTCAGGCCTGTTGGGCTGCAAATCTTTCAAGACGAGGAGAGCTTTTATTCGGCTGGCCGAGAAAATGGCCCATCAGTAAGGAGAAATGGGCTGTACATTTTTAAAACACATCAAACCGACAATTAGTTTCAAATATCTTTTTTTCATTTCGAAATTTTAAATTACATTAATTTTTATGCGTGGAGAATTTGTTGGATTTTATATTGATATACATTTATTTTTAAAATTAGTTTGAATGTGAGTCGAAATTTTGGGATTAAAAATAGTTTGAACCACACTGAAATATGCAAAATTTCGTATAATTTTTTAACCATGGCCACAATATGGGCTGTAATGCTAACAAAAAGAATATGGGCTCCAAAAAACCTTAAGAATTAGGAAATGGGTTGTATGCTGTTTTCCACAGATTTGAGGCTTTCCTAAAAAAAGGTTAACGCACAAGCAGTGACTGTTGGATGGCCATCCAACGGCCCTTGTGCTTCTTCAATCTCTGCTCTTCCTGCTCCAGCCGCTCAAATAGGCGCCGGCGGGACTGCCTGCTCCCTCCTCCCCACGGCCGGCTCTGCTGCCCGCAGGCCTCACCGCCCCATTGTACTCCCATTGCTGGCCTAGCCATCCCTCTACTCACCCACACCTGCTGTTATTCTCCGGCGACGGCAGACGAACTAGTAAACCCTCGTACAGTCATACTCCCCTCCGCGTGGGAAACAACTGCCGAGTCTTCCCTGGCTCCGTGTCGTTCCCTTCCTAGGCCTCGCCGTCTTCCACCGCCCTGGTGCTCTCGGTGCGGCCTGGTCAACGTGGTCAACGACCGACATGCATCTGAAGTGGACTATACGTGGAGAGGCCGACAGCTGGGTCCACGGCCGCACGCAAGGAAATGCCTCCTTATTACGCGCAAAATAATGATTCCTCCACCTGACATCAGGGATCCACCGAAAGGGCCTCTGTATTTCATGAAAAAATGTTACCGCCGCGGACAGCTTGGACCCACCAGCTATATGTCCGCACGCAAGGAAGTGCCTCCTTATTATGCACAAAAAATGAATACTCCCCCTGTTAGCTGGGACCTAGTATAGTGGCAGGCTGACTTGTGGGCCTACTAAGTTGACGGGGATGGAGGGCTTTATCAACTTAGTCAATATGCACGATTCTAGCTCCAGTGACCGTACGATGTCCATCCAACGGTCGTAGTGCTTCTTCAACCTCTGGTCTTCTTGCTCCAGCCGCCCAAACCAGCGCCGGTCGTGCCTCATGCTCCTGCCTCCCGTGGCTGGCTGCAATGCGGCGGAGGCCTCACCGCCCCCTACTACTCCCACCGCTGGCCAGGCCATCATTCTACTCACCCACACCACCTGCTATTCTGCGGCGACGGCAGCCTCACACCGCAGCGAACCAGTGAACCCTCGTACTCCTCTACGCGTGGGCATCCACTGCCGCGTCTTCCCCGGCACCGCGTCGCCCCTTCCTAGGACTCGCCGTCGTCCACTTCCCTGGTGCTCTCGGTGCGGCATGGTTAACATGGTCAAGGAACGGCTTCCATTGGACGTGGACTGTACGTGGAGAGGCTGACAGCTGGGTCCATGGCCGCAGCAAGGAAGTGCCTCCTTATTACGTGCAAAATAATTATTCCTCCACTTGACAGCGGGACCCACAGAATGGGCCACCGTATTTCGCGAAAAAACCACCCCCCTGACCGCTGGGACCCACCAGCTACATCTTCGCACGCAAGGAAGTGCGTCCGGGCAAAAAAAAAACAAAACGATTCGCCCCCTGACTGCTGGGACCGACCAGCTACATCTTCGCAGGCAAGGAAGTGCGTGACAGTCGGGACCCACCTGGTCGAAGCGTACGTAGTGTTGTCATTCTGGTCGCGAACGTGTACGTACATACTGGTCGATGTAGAGGGGCACACGTGTCGTATAGAGGCATGCACGTGTCGTAGTAGAGGCGCGCACATAGCATTTACACGTTTGTACAACGGCCAGGGTGCAAGAAAGAAAATACGACCACGTATGTGTACATACGGGCGGGGTCTCGAACGCCTACTCACGCATACGTACGGCGACGGCTCGTGTACATGGCTGGGTCGGAACGGAGAAACAACGTTGTCGTCATGTTCATGGGGAGGCAACAGAATGCGTAGTGTTCATGGGGAGGCAACGGAATGCGTCGTGTTCATCGGGAGGGCTTGGACGGAACAGGCGATGGAAACGAGGCCTGGCATACCGCAGAATGGAGGAAACGGCCTTGTGTTCGACCGGCCACGTTCGAAACGGGATCCTGTTCATCGGGAGGGGTCTGGCGTACCACAAGACAGAGGAAACGGACCCCCTACGGTCGAAACGGGGGTCCTGTTGAACGGGAGGGGTGTGGCGTACTGCAAAACAGAGGAAACGGACTTGTGTTGGAGCGCTACGGTTGAAATGGGGGTCCTATTCATCAGGAAGGGTGTGGCGTACCGCAAAACGGGACTCCATGGGATACTGTTCATCTCCACTGTAGACCTCCTCCAGCCTCCACGGGCTCCTGTTTATCCAGCCTCCACGGGCTCCTGTTCATCCAACCTCCACCGCGCGCTACTCCACCGGCTACTGTTCAACCACCCCTCCACCGTCTACTATTCATCCAGCCCTCCACACCACGGGGTCCTGTTCAACCACCCCTCCACGGGCACCCCTCCACCGTCTACTGTTCATCCAGACCTCCACACCACGGGGTCCTGTTCAACCACCCCTCCACCGTCTACTGTTCATCCAGCCCTCCACACGACGGTGTCCTGTTCATCCACCCCTCCACGGGCACCCCTCCACCGTCTACTGTTCATCCAACCCTCCACCACACCACGGGGTCCTGTTCATCCAGAGGCAACGCCACCGCTCACTGTTCATCCAAACCCCCCGCAACGCTCACTGTTCATCCCATCGATCGGCTTCAGTTAGCAACAGTAGCGAAGGAATCGCTTGATCGGGTTCAGTTAACAGCCATCGATCGATCGCTCGGGTTCAGTTAGAGTCCAACGCCTTGCTCGGGTTCAGTTAGAGCCAACGCCTCGCACACACACGCGTACGTGTACGAGAGAAACGCGCATCGCTCGGCCCCCGACCTCCCACCATAACCGGGAACTCCCCGAAATTCTCCTCCCCCTCGCTTCTACCACGGTTTTTTCCGTCATGGACGGCCCAAAGAATGTCATGGAGCTGCATCTCCGGCCCGCCCAGGACGAAAAGCCCATTTTCTGTCATGATTTTTTGTCATAGAAGTAGGAGCCCACCACATCTATGATGATACCGGGTTTTGTCACAATTGTCATCATAGAAGTGTCATATGTATGACAGAAAAAAAATTCGTTCGGCCCAAAATGTCATGGATGTGTCTTTTTTTTGTAGTGAAAGGTAGCGTGGTACATACTGCATCAACTATAAAATCTTCAAAGGAGGTTTGCATTCCAAGGCCGCTCTGTCTCTTTGCCGGAGTCATCTCTCTTACGTGCTCTGGGCTTCTGAGCATCGATCAAGTAGTAGGAGTCATTGCCCCAAACTTTGCTGACGATGAAAGGGCCTTCCCAAGGTGCCAAGAGCTTGTGCTGGCCGGCTGTTCGCTAGAGCAGTCGGAGCACAAGGTCTCCCTCCTGGAAAGATCTTGGCTTGACCTTTCAATTGTAGTAGCGGCGTAGACTCTACTGGTAGATGGCGGACCGGCTGAGTGCTAACAGCCGGCCCTCCTCCAATAGATCGACGCCGTCTTCACGCGCTTCTCTCGCTTCTGCCTCGGTGTACATGGTGACGCGAGGTGAGTCGAACTCAATGTCCGTCGGGATGACAGCCTTGGCATCGTAGACGAGGAAGAATGGAGTGAAGCCGGTTGACTTGTTCGGAGTGGTGCGGTGGCTCCAGAGGATGGCCGTCAGCTCATCAATCCAGCAGCCGGCCGACCGTTCCAAGGGCTCGACCAGTCGGGGTTTGACGCCGGAAAGGATGAGGCCATTTGCTCGCTCAACTTGGCCGTTTGACTGCGGATGGGCAACGGACACTAGGTCCAGTCGGATGCCCTGTGTCGCCCAGAAACAGGCCAAGGCTCCTTTGGCAAAATTTGTGCCATTATCCGTGATGATGTTGTGTGGTACTCCATACCGATTGGTGATATCTGCAATAAAGGTCACGGCGGTCGGACCATTCAACTTCTTGATTGGCTTTGCTTCTGTCCACTTAGTGAATTTGTCCACGGCGACAAGCAGATGGGTCATGCCGCCGCGTGTTGTCTTGAATGGTCCCACCATATCCAAGCCCCAGACGGCAAAAGGCCATGTTAAGGGAATGGTCTTGAGTGCAGAAGTCGGTAGATGTTGCTTCGAGCTGAACTTCTGACACCCTTTGCAATGCTTGACTAGATCCTTTGCATCCTCCAAGGCAGTCGGCCAGAAGAAACCGTGGTGGAAAACTTTGGCCACGAGTGACCTGGAAGTCGCGTGGTGGCCGCACTTGCCTTGGTGGATGTCTTTGAGGATTGCTTGGCCTTTCTCTGGCTCCACGCAGTGCTGGTACACACTGATACATTTTGCATCATGCTTTTATATCGATATTTATTGTATTATGGACTATTATTTCACTTTATGTCACAATACTTATGGCTATTCTCTATTATTTTACAAGGTTTACATAAGGAGGGAGAATGCCGGCAGCTGGAATTCTGGGCTGGAAAAGGGCCAAATATTAGAGACCTATTCTGCGCAACTCCAAAAGTCCCGAAACTCCATGGAACATCTTAAAATAAATAAAGAAAAATCCACGCCAAAGATGAAGGCCAGCGGGCCCACACCTTGCTCACGAGGGTGGGGGGCGCCCCCCTTAGGGCGCGCCCCCTACCTCGTGGGCCCCCTAGTGGCTCTCCGACGTCCATCTTCTCCTATATGAAGTCTTTCAATGAGAAAAAAATCAGAAGGAACTTTTCGGGACCAGACTCCGCCGCCACGAGGCGGAACCTTGGCGGAACCAATCTAGAGCTTCGACAGAGCTGTTCTGCCGGGGATACTTCCCTCCAGGAGGGGGAAATCATCACCATCGTCATCACCAACGCTCCTCTCATCGGGAGAGGGCAATCTCCATCAACATCTTCACCAGCACCATCTCATCTCCAAACCCTAGTTCATCTCTTGTATCCAATTCTTGTCTCAAAGTCCGGGATTGGTGCTAGTAGGTTGCTAGTAGTGTTGATTACTCCTTGTAGTTGATGCTAGTTGGTTTATTTGGTGGAAGATCATATGTTCAGATCCTATATGCATATTATTACCTCTCTGATTATAAACATGAATATGCTTTGTGAGTAATTATGTTTGTTCCTGAGGACAAGGAGAATTCTTGCTATTAGTAGTCATGTGAATTTGGTATTCATTTGATATTTTGATAAGATGTATGTTGTCTAGCCTCTAGTGGTGTTATGTGAACGTCGACTACATAACACTTCACCATTATTTGGGCCTAGAGGAAGGCATTGGGAAGTAATAAGTAGATGATGGGTTGCTAGAGTGACAAAAGCT